>NC_137832.1:13260920-13278420 GCF_963921795.1 Nannobrachium achirus
ACAGACAGACAGACAGACCTGGCCCTATTGCGAAGGGCAAATGCGTTGTACAGTAGTTATCTAAACCGGAGCATGGAGGAGCTTGGAACATGCATGGTACAAAAAAAATGGCGGAATGGCAGAGAATCTATGCAGATTAGCAGTAGGCCTAAATGGTGAGGCCACATTCTCATAATATAATTCGGTTTAGTCGTGCGAATGGGAGGGGTGAAGTTGCCACATTCTTGCATATTTAATTGATACGTTTGCGCTCGCACTGCACTTTGTCATCCGAAACAAGGAATCGTCCGTGCACGTCTGTCCAGGGACATGAATGTATCCAAGCTGCATAATAATGCCTCCTCCATCTCCCTGTGTGTAACCGCAGGACCCCCGCAAGCGCCGCATTAGCCTATTTATCAGCGGTCAACGTTCGTAAACGGGCAATCAAAAAATAAAACCAGCGGCGGCGGGAGAGTCTCGCAAAATCTACCAGCAATAAACCAGACAGAAAATACTTTAGCAAGATATGAATATCTACGAAGAGGACAACGTCTCTCTCTCTCTCTCTCTCTCTCTCTCTCTCTCTCTCTCTGCCCCTCGTCTTGCCCTCCGCTGGCTCACTCGCTGCGCAAAAGCGTCTCCATTTGGACATGATTTGGCACAGAGAGCAGCGCGCGCGAGCTAGGGCGAGAGACCCACACATCGGCCTATATTATATTAGCCTATAGCCTATATATGATATACAAGTGACTCCAGAAGCACTTTCCTTTCATCTAAATGTGAGCAACTCCTCACAAATAATACACTATGTGCGATGGAGGGAGGGGTGATCAGAAATTAAATCAATGAGGGGAGGAGGCGGCCAGAATGGTCAGAAATCTAATGAGAGCGGACGGTCTGGAGGGGGATTTAACCTCGAAGTGTCGTTTTGATTGCCGTTGGAACTAACGGTCTAACGCCCGTCCTGCGATAGTCATGAACAGCGTGACACCAGATAGATATAGATAGATAGATAGATAGATAGATAGATAGTGAGCCCGGCCCAACCCAGCCGGCAGAACGTCAGCCCGGGCCCGGCCCAAAGCCCGATACATAATTGACAATTGGAGACCGGCCCGGCCCGAAGACCGACATTTTTCTAAACAAGCTTAATTGCAGAGTGCGTGTAGCGGCGGCCTTTTGTTTTCATTACATTTTAAATATTGGTGAAGAACAGAGACATGATACCCCTTTCCAACTGTCTTTATTTAAAAAAAAAACAGCTTGGAGCAAATTGGGATATAAATGTATACAATTTGCTATAATTGTGACAATTCCCAAATCATTTTTTTTACTGTAAGAACAATTAAACATTCAAGTGGAGCCTGCGCTCTCGCCAGTCAGGCAGGCATATTGTATGAAACTGTACATTTTCTTTTCCTATGTAAACTTCTAAATAATAAAGTCTTCAATACAGTAGTAACGGAGGAGGTGGGCCAGGGCCTACAGCCTCAAACAAACAAACAAACAAATAAAAACGTAGGCCTAATCCCTTCAATCGCGATTCAATTGTGAAACAGGTCCCGACTCCCGAGGACAATTTAACAATGAACAATCCTTTGAGTTTGCGTTGTGCGACATTTGTGCAATTAAAATAAACAATCTCAAGTTAAGTATGTGTATAAAATATTAGAATGAATAGCCTTAATCAGTCAAGCAACGAAACATTCCCATTCCCTGGTTAAATTAAAGTATATAAATAGGCTAAACAAATAAAATAAACAGCATTTGTTATTTTAGTCCGTAACACAGCACTTTTCTTTGTATGAATCAACACT
This sequence comes from Nannobrachium achirus, assembly GCF_963921795.1. NCBI lineage: Eukaryota > Metazoa > Chordata > Actinopteri > Myctophiformes > Myctophidae > Nannobrachium > Nannobrachium achirus. The sequence goes on from NC_137832.1 coordinate 13,262,720, forward strand.
TATTCGTTCAGTTTAATAGTCCCAAAAATCCAGCGCTGGGCGCAAGGCCGCGCCGGGAGGCCGTGTGTAATGGTCACCGTTTGACAGGTAACACCTGTCACAATCAATATAATATTTAAATGACAAAGGGATAATATGCAAACATGGACAGTCTGACAGCAGAATTGAGCGTAGACATACAGATTAGAGCTTTGGAATCAGGTGCGTCCAAATAATAATTAATTAATTGATACGTGCACTGCGCATGTAGGTCATGAGTCATGATGTCCCGATATAGGCCTACATCATAGCATTTGATTTTGAATATTATCATAGGCCTACTGCTGCTATGCATTGTGGTGAAGAAGGTTTGTCAAATATAGATAGGATATGCAGCAAAATTGTTCTGGAGGGATGCGCGCAGATCAACCCCGCAAGCATAGACGTTCTGTGTCTGGTTCTGGTGGTGCGCGCTCAGCGCTCTCCTCTGCTCTGTGCCAAATTATGTCTGTCTGTCTGTCTGTCTGTCTGTCTGTCTGTCTGTCTACCTGTCTGTCTGTCTGTCTGTCTGTCTGTCTGTCTGTCTGTCTGTCTGTCTGTCTGTCTGTCTGACTGACACACAGACAGAGTGTGTCATCATTGCCTCGTTAAAACCAGGCAAAATGGATTTTGGATTGATATAGGCTTAAGCGAAGGAGCGCCGACACTAAATAAACTGTGACTGACAGGGACAGTAGGACTACAGGTGGGTAAAACGGCATTCATTAGCTTTTATCAAACTGCGAGCCCAGCATTTGTTCTGTCTTTAGTGGTCGTGCGCTCTGCAGAGGCGTCAATTGGGTATGGCAAGCTGCCATTGCTTGGCTACAGGGGGACATAATAAAATGTACTTTTCATCGTGCCTGTTGCTAAGGTGACTGGTAACAGTCATGTTGCCATACCTTAGCTTTTTCTGAACTGACGCCACTGGCGCTCTGAGCTGCCCTGTCTGTGCGCTGCATGCGCCTCAAAGAGAGGACGCATCAGAGAGAAATAACATCGTGCTTTAGGCAGAGAGAGAGAGAGAGAGAGAGAGAGAGAGAGAGGAGAGAGAGAGAGAGAGAGAGAGAGAGAGAGAGAGGGGGGGGCACCTGATTCCAATAGCTCTAATCTGTATTACTTTGATTTCTATGGAGTGCGATAGTGTAATGGTCACCGACAGCAGACAGGTGAGGCAAACATGGACAGTCTGACAGCAGAATTGAGCATAGGTGAAATGGCTCTTCAACGGCGGTGAAACGGCCAGATAGGTTAGGTGAAAACACTCTCCTCCACGGCAAAAGTGCCCCGCGAAAAGACCTGGCGAAAATTTTATAGGCGATTATGCCTGACACCCCACCGGTCAAGGAGATCTTTTTCATTCTTCATGACACACATTCAGTCAGTCAATAGCAGCTGTGCTCGGGCGCTCAGACCGCAGAGCAGATGACAGAGAGAGAGACGCTTGCCTGGCTGCAACCGATCTGACTAATACTTGTTGTGTATATTGTGAATGTGACACAATGCATACACACATAGCTAGCTCCAAATTTTTTTCTTTATTTATTTTTCTCAAGCCCGACCCAGCCCAAAGCCCGACATGTGCGTGACAAATTGAGCCCGGCAGGCCAGGCCGCTGCTCAGAGCTGAAGTTAACAACTAAACAAAACAAACAAATAACAAAATAAAGGTCTAAACACAACATAACTGAACAGAACTAAACAAATAATAAATAAAGCAATTTAACTGACAACTTAACCAGAAGGCAGCCATTCCGAAGGGCTCAACTTAGGAACACCAAACAAAACAAAAACAGTTAAATAAATAAATAAATAAATATAAATAAATTAACGAAATATGTATAGTCTCAATCAGTCAAGGATTAAAACATTTGGTTAAAATGCAAATATAAAAATGGGCAAAACAAATAAAATAACCAGCATCTGTTATTTTAGTCCATAAACACAACACACTTCTACTTAATATATTAGTCCCAACCAGCAGGGCGCAAGGCCGTGACTCATGCATGCGCTGATCTGAAAGTTACATTTCAACATCACATCATCGCCCAAATAATAATAAATAATATATTCGGAATGGCGGGGTGTTTCCAGAAAATGAAACGAAATCTATTTGGTTTCACTTTATACTCTCAAGATTTAAAATATCCATTTGGTTAACAACTCTCCATAATTTAGCTGTGGACCACTTGGAACTTCCCCCAAGGACCAACGGTGGTCCTTGGCCAACGGTGGTCCTTGGGGGGGGGACCACCAGGACCACCAACTCACCAAAGGACCACCGGTGGTCCTTGAGGGTCTGTATTTTATCCCAATTCAAATAGGCCTATATAAAGCAAATTTGCTACGTCAGCCAAGGAGCACAGAGAGCATGCAGCCCACAGTGGAGACAGACCAACGCATGCTCGCATGAACGTCTGGATGTTTTATTTGATATACACGTCTACACACACACACGCAGGTTTAGCGCTGAGAATCAAATGGGTGGCACACATCTCACACGTGCGTTCCAGAGCAGAGCAACAAGTCAATCACGCGTACAGTTCATGGCGGCGCTGCATTTGACCGTGTCGTCTCACGCATGATGGCCAAATGGCCATTAGATGTATGCGTGCGTTAACACATGCGTTCGCCACAAACGCCTAATTAAACGCGTCCCCGTGTACCCCGCCTGGCCACTTAAATGAAGACACACAGATACGCGTGCCAGCGACGCCTACGTGTAAGCTATTAAATGCCATTGAATAACTACAGGAGACGTCCATGCGTTCAGTACAACACAGATAAAATCGCATGCGTGCACGCATGCGATGCAATGCATTCGTGGCATAGAAAAGCCTCGATAGTGCGTGCGCATGTGAGTGTGCGTGCGTTCGTGCGCGTGTGCGTGTGTGTGAGTGCCTTCCTGACATTGTAATCAGCAGTTCAACTCTCATCCGCTACTTTGTTCTCGTCTTCTCTCTTTTGTTCATCACAGCTGACCAGAGAGGTTGTATACCCAGTGTGCGTGTGTGCGTGTGTGCGTGTGTGTGTGTGTGTGTGTGTGTGTGCGTGCGTGCGTGCGTGCGTGTGTGTGTGTGTGTGTGTGTGTGTGTGTGTGTGTGTGTGCGTGCGTGTGCGTGCATTTGTACTTTATATGTCAGAGTCTGCAGGTACTCTGCTACAGTACAGTATGCCTGTGTGTCTTTGATCTGTCCTTTGAATGTGGGTGTGCGACTGTGAGTGTGTGTGTGACTCAAATTTACAAATTCAAATAATTAGTAAGAAAGAAAGAAAGAAAGATTAGAAAGAAAGAAAGAAAGAAAGAAAGAAAGAAAGAAAGAAAGCAGTGTAATACACAATGCAGATATTGTTTTCTTCAGTTGTGTGATGGGAGCTGTGTGTGTGTGTGTGTGTGTGTGTGTGTGTGTGTGTGTGTGTGTGTGTGTGTGTGTGTGTGTGTGTGTGTGTGTGTGTGTGTGTGTGTGTGTGTGTGTGTGTGTGCGTGCGTGTGTGTGTGCGCGCGTGTGTGTGTGTGTGTGTGTGTGTGTGTGTGGGGGGGGGGGGGGGGGCGGGGGGGGGGCTGACTTCTCCAGCACTCAACGCACCTCACAGGTCAAAGGTCATCACACGTGCCCCCAGACACCATTTTGGAGGGGATTTGTGCGACGTGCGTTCTTGTTTGTTTAACTACAGTATGTATTTTTTAGAAACAATAAGCCAGCGTTTTTTCTATTGCTTGGGTATTAAATGGGTTCCCAGATTGTATTAGTTTTAACCACAGTTTTAATCAAAATATTACAATATTACACAAGACCACTGAAAACAAAGATTTATTATAGAATATTTTGGATTCATGTCATTTTTTGTTTTCAGATATTTAACCACTTGAACCGTCAATAATTAATAAACTTTACCTTTCACTCTGTACTTAGTCTGCTCTTTTTCCCCTCTACACCAAAATTCTTTGCCAAGAATTGCCGATCCTCATGGCTCTCAACGCCTCGCAGCGCGAGGCATTGAGAGCTTGTAGATCTGCTATTTTTGTTCTCAGAATATGGACACTAAAGGTTCAAGTGGTTAATATAAAAAAGAAGAAAAAAAAGTTTCTATCACTCAAAGATTTGGAGGACCCCCTGTAGTAACTCTGAGGACCCCCTAGGGGTCCCTAGACCCCCTGTTGAAGACCCCGGCTATATACTGTATAGGCTACATGAGGTCAGACATAAGGTGCAACAAGCAGCAGGTATGTAGTCTGTGCTTAGACATATGAAGCAGTTTAACCCTTAAGTTCTGTTCAGATTCACTTCACCTTCGTTCTGTTCGCGGGTCATTTTGACCCGGGGGATATTTCTCTTGCCAGATGCTTCAACTCTAAGTTCATTGTTTATTTTACCATTTCTATCATTTGGATTTTTTGGAATTGAGACAAAGTCAATGTCAATATCCCCCGGGTCAAAATGACCCACGATGAGCATTAAAGGGTAAAAAAATAAAATAAAAAAAATGTGGGGGGTGTTGCATGGGTGTAGTGCACATATATATATATATATATATATATATATATATATATATTTCTTTTTTTACATGTTAATCCCAGAAGATTCTTTAAGGCCAGTGAGTTTCAGGTGTAAAAAAAATATAAACTTCTACCGTTTTCTTTCAAATGAAAATGTAATACGGGTCAAAATGACCCGAACAGAACTTAAGGGTTAAACCTAGCTAGCAGCAGGTGCAGTGAGCTACTGTAGAGCAGCAGAGTGGTAACAGATAGGGGAAAAGTTGCGGTGCTGTGGTTAAGATGCGACTTTCTCTCATGTAGCCAGGAGGAAGCAGGTGCATCCTCTCTCCTAAAAGCACTTGTCCCTTCCTTACAACACCACTGACACATCCCTGGAAGGAACCCACCGGAGCTCTGTAACATAGTAGCGCCCCTCGCTGCTCGTTCCCAGTACTACAGCAGTGCAGTGGGAGATTCTCAGGAGGTTAACACTGTTAAATGCTGTTGCTGTTGGAGAAGAAACCTCGTATCTCCGTATCTCAAATTTGTTAGGTGTTTTAGTTTTTTTTTAATTAAATGAATGCCCCACTTCGTCGCACAAAGACTGCGACACGAAAGTATAGCATCGATATACACCAAGGGTCTTCAACAGGGGGTCCGGGACCCCTAGGGGGTCCTCCGAGTTACTACAGGGGGTCCTCCAAATCTTTGTGTGATAGAAACCTTTTTCTCCTTTTTTATATTAACCACTTGAACCCCAGTGTCCATATTCTGAGAACTTTAAGTTTGGTGTAGAGGGGGGAAAAGAGCAGACTAAGTACAGAGTGTAAGGTCATGTTTATGAAGTATTGACTGTTCAAGTGGTTAAATATCTGAAAATACAAATTGACCTGAATCCAAAATACACTGATGACGGTGCTGTCAAACAATGAAACTATATGGAATCTATGAAAAGGTTGTGGGGGTCCCTGCTTCATCTCTCTCTCACCTAAGGGGTCCTTGGCCTGAACACGTTGAAGACCCCTGATCTACACAGGTCCCCCACCCACCCACACACACCTCATTTCCTGAAAAGTAACCGTTTTGGACACACAAGGTTTCCACCCGCCCGACAATGACGATGTTGTTCTCGTCCATTGTTAGCGCAGCAGCGTTGTAAACGAAGCTCTATCCCTCAGAGTCCCCTAAGCGTCACACAAGGGCTCACATAAAAAAAGCAAAGTGCCCATGCAACCATTTCTGAGGGGGCACACTTGAATATCAACCTGTATATAGATATACTGTATATACGCAGTGGTGGAAAAAAGTACTAAAATGTTTTACTTATGTCAAAGTGTCAATAATGCAATATAGAAATACTCTGCTATACAAGTAAAAGTCCGGAATAAAAAATGTACTTGAGTAAAACTATGAACGTGATGGCATCGAAATGTACTTGAAGCACCAAAAGTAAAAAAGTACAAAATGTTTGAAAATAGCAGATCTATCTACAAGCTCACAACGCGTCGCATCATAGCCAAGGTATAAATTAGGGCGAAAGTGGTTTATGTACGTTTTATAATATTTATTTAATATTTATTTATATCTGCAAAGTAACTAGTAACTACATTTTTCAAATAAATAGAGTAGAGTAAAAGAGTAAATGTACAATATTATTTGGATCCCAGATGTAATGGAGTAGAAGTAAAAGTATTGGAAATACTCACGTAAAGTGCAAATACCTCAAAATTGTGCTTACATACGTACATTACTTAAGTAAATGTAATTAGTTACTTTACACCACCGTTAAAACGCTTCCACGTGTGAACGTTTTGGGGCCGAGGACGGCACGCAGCGCGAACGCCGTCGATATGATAAACACGCGATATTGTGGCCCCATTGTTCCGTTCAATTTCCAAGCAGCACAACAGTAGACGCAGCAACTTAACTGTTATGCGGCCTTAACCCATTTAGGCGTAGAATTATTGAATGCTTTAACCAGTGAAAAATAGCAGATATACAAGCTCACAGCGCGGCACCGAGTGCCGCGCTGCGAGCTTGTATATCTGCTATTTTTTGAAAAAGTCATGAAAATGCGTGCAAATCTTTGAATATATGTATTTTCAAAGCGAACGTTTGTAACTCAAATTTTGCTTCTGGGGGGTCCCTGGAACTAAATATTTTGAGATGGGGGTCCGTGGCCAAATACATATCATTTTGGGGGTCCTTCACATGAAAAGGTTTGAGAACCACTGACATAGTAGTCTCTCAAGAACAGACTAACTGAGCTCCAGTTAAGTGAAAAGGACAGTTTTCTTTGACGATGGCTGGCCAGATTGCTGACATAGAAACATAGGTTTTTTCAAAAAACCTTAGAAGGATTCAAAAGACACTTATAGAATCGGGTCAAAACGATTTTTTCAAAAATAGCAGATCTACAAGCTCGCAGCGCGGCACTCGGTGCCGCGCTGTGAGCTTGTATATCTGCTGTTTTTCAATAGTTAAAGCATAAAATAATGACACACAACTGTGTACCCGTTCTAAATAGGTTAAAAAAAAGAAAGGTTGCTTTTGTTTGGAGTCAAACCGCGGGAGACAATCGTATCTGCCCATCTCTGCCCTGTCTCACACCGCGCTGTAGCAACGTGTTTCGCCCTCGCGCACAAAAGAACGCCGTCAGCAGATACCCCGGTGTTGGGTCTCGGCACAGGTGACAAGGGCTAAATTGTTTCTTTTTTACCTCTCCTGCCCTCCCCCCCATCCCACCACCACCACAACCACCGCTGCCCCTCCCGCCGCCGCAGAAAAAAAGAAAAGGAAATATATCGTCACTGTCGGGCAGAAACCTCGTATCTCCAAGTTTCAAATGTGTACGTTTTTCCAGCGAAGTAAAGCCCTGCTTTGTCAGACAAGGCCCGTCGCACAAAAGTAGTGAAAACAGCCGATCTACAAGCACACAACGCCTCGCGGTGCGAGGCGTTGTGTGCTTGTAGATCGGCTGTTTTCACTAGTTTAAATCATTTTTAAAATGACAAATACAAAACAAACGGTTTTGGACATGCAAGGTTTCCACTCGACAACGACGGTATTGCAGTGGTTCTCAAATAATTTCTTGTGAAGGACGCCCAACATGTATATGTATTTGAACGCAGAGCCCCATTTGAAAGGATTTAGTTCCCCCACCCCACCCCAGGAATATATTCGTGTCGTAACTGTACACCTTTGTCACAATCCAAAAAGATTTTTTTCAAAATCTTCCTAAAAGTAACAAATCGACAAGATAATTTTTTAGGATATCTGGAGAATAAAAAATAAGGTGAAAAGTGGTTTGGGAATGTTTTCCCGGGGGGGGGGGGGGGGGGGAACCCTGCTGGGAACCCCTTCGAGAAACCCCTGGGGGGAAAGGGGGAGTTGGTCGGTCCCGGGACCCCACTTTTGAGAAACCGCCACGTTAAACAAACAATCGACAAGCAAATCACCTTGGAATCGGAAGCCCCCCTGCAAGCAACACACGCACACACACCGGGCGCTTCTTCCATCCGCCCCCCCCTCCCCCTGGTTGCCCCCCCCCCCCCCTCTCCGCTCCGCTCAGGGGTGGGGGGGGGCTGCTCTGCTCTTTTCTCTCTTTTCGGGCGACTCTGTACCGTTGTAAAAAAGGCTTGCAAATGGCTGCTGCTGCTGCCGTCGCCGCTGCCGCTTCTGCTGCTGCTCGCACGAAGAGGTGATACCCTGGCAAAATAAAGACGGGGAGAAACTCAAGCTGAAGGGTATGCGAAACTATTGTCAGGCGCAGACAATGGACAAAAACCCACACATTGGCTGCAAGGGGAAACCGGAGCCGGCAATCTGTTTAGGACTTTATGCCGGCGATAAGAGATGCGAGGGGAGGGGCGGGAGGAGGGGAGGGCAGTGGGGTAGTTCTATGCAGCCCCACTTTAACCTATTTAGGCCTAGAATTGTTTAATGCTTTAACTGTTGAAAAATAGCAGATCTACAAGCTCGCAGCTTGTAGATCTAGATTTTCCTTTTTTATATATATTTTATTTTAAAAGCGAACATTTGTAACTCAAATATTTGCTTCTGGGCAGTCCCTGGAACGACATATTTTTAGATGGGGGTCCGCGGCCAAATACATGTAATTTTCGGGGGTCCTCGACATGAAAAATGTTTGAGAACCACTGATTTAGAAGGAGGATTTAGAAGACATTATAGAATCAGGTCAAAAATATTCAAAGACTTGCACAAAATGTCAAGCAAGTCAAAAAGTGTGTTTAAAAAAATAGCAGCTGTACAAGTAGATCTGTGTGTATATGTGTGTGTGCGCATGTGTGCTTGCGTGCATATATAGGGCTGTCACAATTATTACACAATCGTCTAATCGCAATTATTTGAGGTAATCGCAATTATTTCGCATAATCATCATAATCATTTCCATGTTGAGAAATGTTGATTATAGTCACAAACACTTTCAAAAAGTAGTGGAAATAGCCAATCTATATTGTCAGGCGCAGACAATGGACAAAAACCCACACATTGGCTGCAAGGGGAAACCGGAGCCGGCAATCTGTTTAGGACTTTATGCCGGCGATAAGAGATGCGAGGGGAGGGGCGGGAGGAGGGGAGGGCAGTGGGGTAGTTCTATGCAGCCCCACTTTAAGCCAGCGCTGGGGACGACAGTAAACACAAACTGTGAGCACAGAGTAGGTCATTGAGAGACGGTCCCTGCCTCCGAGCTCAACATGACACTTAAGTAGTTCTACAAGGCGCAGAAGAAAAGACGAGGCTGAACACACTACAAACTGCATTCTATTCTCTGTAACCCGCCTCCCCCCCTCCCCCCCGCTACCAGGGGCGTCACAGGGGGGGGGGGGGGGGGGGGGGGGGGGGGAGTGGGACTGAGTTACTAGGGCCCAAGGTGGAGGGAGGGGCCATAATTATGTTATACTTTAGCTATTGAAGAATAGCAGATCTACGAGCTCACAGCGTAGATCTGCTATTTTTGAAAAGACGTGAAAATGTTTGCGAATCTTTGAATATATGTACTTTTTAAGCGAACATTTGTAACTCAAATTTTGCTTCCCTGGAACTAAATATTTTGAGATGGTGGTCCGTGGCCAAATACATATCATTTTGGGGGTCCTTCATATGAAAAGGTTTGAGCGCCACTGACAGAAAACAAAAGCCTTGCATGCACAAATGTTCAGGATTTTTCAAAAATAGCAGATCTACAAGCCCGCAGCGCTGCACTCGGTGCCGCGCAGTGAGCTTGTAGATCTGCTATTTTTCAAAGAGTTAAAGCACAAAATGCCCCCCTTATGAAGAACATTCATGGGGGGGCCCACAGTGAATCCTTGTACCCAGGGCCCAGAATTTGGTGCGACACCCCTGCCCCTGGCTGAAACGTCAGCTCCGCTCTTTGACTAGGGTGGCATTGGGGGGGGGCGACGACGACAGATAGGGGTTGGGTGGGCAGGGGGGGTTGTGGTATCTGTGGCAGTGATTGTCAACCTTTTGAATTTCAAGGACCCCCGGTTTTATATGCATTAAGACTGCATTAAGACCCCAAGGTTTTTCTTTTCTTTCTTTTTTTTTCTTCTTTTTTTTTTTTTACAGGCCAAGGACCTCTTTGCTGAGAGAGAGATGAAGCAGGGACCCCCGCCCCACTGCATAATTATTTTGTATAAAATCATGTTGCAGATGAATTAAACGTTTTCATACATTTCATAGATAGCTTCATGGACTTGTTTGACAGCACCTATCATCAAGTTTATGTGTCAATTCATGTTTTTCTTTTAAGTTTTTTCTATTAAAATGTTTGGCAAATGTTTGGCAAAGGTTTGGCGGTCGCCCTTGTAGGAATCTGAGGACCCCCCTGTTGAAGACCCCTGACATTAGACCCCCATTAGACCAGTGGTTATAAGGCCCTTAATGTATTTGTCATTTGAGCCACGGACCACCGTTTGATGAGATTTAATCATTCAGACCCATACGACTTGACTAATATTTTGTCATTGTTGGATAAGATTGTTCACAATTCCATGCTGTATTGATGTTGGTATCATAGGAGAGATAACAAGCGAATGTTGATCAAAATAACAATTCTTCTACATTCTCTAATTGTGTTGACATCTTGTAAATTAAGTAATGCAGGTCTAAAATGTAACTCTCGAGCATTTGGTTTCATATTACGCTCTCAAGAGTTAAAGATCTATTAGGGTCATTTGGTTACCAACTCTCCATCATTTAGCTGGGGACCACCTGGACCCTCAGGGACCACTGGTGGTCCCCGGACCACTGACACCCATCTGCCAAGTGTTCAAGACGATGGGAGAGTGAGATGCCGATCTGCACTATAAAATCCTTTTGTAGGCCTATTTAACTCTGAGAGTGTACCAAAAACTCTCTCAGAGTTACACAGTGCACCGTAAGGGTCCTTTTGGACCCCCGGTGCTTCGCGGGACCCAGCATTGAGAAACAGTGTAATTAACTAACTAACACACACACACACACACACACACACACACACACACACACACACACACACACACACACACACACACACACATGTACACACGCATATGCACACACGCACATGTACATGCACGCACACACATACACGCACGCACACATGCACACACACACACACACACACACACAAGGTTGCTTGGGATGGGCCTATTATCAAACTAGACTGAAATGTCGAGGTGCCAATTGCGCGTTGTGCATGCACTCGTGGCCATGTATGGCCTATTTGTTGCACCCAAATGCATGCATTTGGGTCCCCATCCGGAATCAATGGGGGTAAATTTACTATAATCCATTTTTTTGTCTTGAATGCGAAAAAAAAGTCTCCATGGCGTGAGTAAACAATAGGAAAAAAAAGATTTTGGGGGGTGAACTACACATTTAAGTCCTAGTCTGAAGACGTCCCGATTGGCGAGTATCAGAAGTAGTCACGTTAGCCCATGTTCTCATCATGTTCTCATCATTAAAAGTCCATCTAAAAGGATTAAGGGTGGCAGCCGACCTGGCATATATGCCAGGACGGCATGCAAGGACAATGCGATGCCATTTGGAAGCACGCATGGCTGTAGGCTGTAGGTTTAGATTTTTTATATAATGACAGGTAACGGGGCGGTCCACAGATCTGATTAATGACGGGCGGGGCGGGCGTGGGTTGTCAACATCTGACCCGTGCAGGACTCTGGTGGGAACTGGCAGCTATGACTACCAACAGCAAAACAACAACAACAACAACAAAGACAACAAATAGAGTCATAAACCACTGATCGCCTGAACAAAGTCTACAATGCTCTGCTGTATTTTACAGTGGAAACATAGGAATAAATAGATCAATTATTATAAGCGCCATTGTGGGATTCTAAGCAGAAAAGTATGTGTTTTCAGTGTGTGTGTGTGTGTGTGTGTGTGTGTGTGTGTGTGTGTGTGTGTGTGTGTGTGTGTGTGTGTGTGTGTGTGTGTGTGTGTGTGTGTGTGTGTGTGCGTGCGTACGTACGCGTGCAGCGTGTGTAACCCTAACCACTGTCCTGTCCAACTTGACAAATGAAAGCAGTGTGTTTCCCTTACATGATAATCCTCTTCGCTGACAATCCAGACCCCCCCCTCCTCCCCCCCACCGCGCCCCCATCCAAAACATGTACTTGTTACCCTTTAGAGGAATTAAAGGGATCAACGGAGTACAACACACTGAAGTCAAGTACGACCCCCCTCCCCCTCCCCCAGTCACACACCTGCAGACGACGGGACCGCCACTCACCCCCACTCACTCATCCAACATTTTTTTATTCTTTTTAACCCTGTAAGACCCAAAAATAGAAATACTTGAACCATTTTTTATTTACTTGTCAGATGGTGTTGTAGTAGTATTGTGGAGAGGAAAATGTAATGTTTTTTTTTATTTTTTTTTTAATGTTTTTGTAAGATTTTATAGTCATAAATCATGCTCTAATTTACATATGTGGGATATTATTCACAATAATAACATATGTACCGTACATGTTCTAGACATTCTAATGATCACCAAACAATATTACAGGCATTTTACTTATGTTTTTGTGAGGAATAGCTTCAGTGAAAAAGTGAGATGTTGTTCGTCCAGACTCTGGACTCCAGAGATCTTGAAGTTGTGTGAATGTCAGCCTCTGTGGGGGGTATTTATATGCAAATATTGTGGCCAATGGCATTGTAATACTGAACAATAGGATCCATTGGTGATGTTTAGGTGGTAGGGGGATTAAAAATAAAATCATTTAAACCTTTTTTTGGATAACATACAAATGTTGTGATACTGCAACAGTGGGTATGGGTTTTAACTTGTTTCCATATAGTAGCATGAAGTGGGTTTCGAAGACGACACAAATAGTTCTGGGGGGTCCCCAGATGATTATCTTAATGTGCAACATTGTTTTCTCACTCAACAGTGAACAAACCAACATAAAGTTTAAGTGTATAGAGGGTATCTGCACATTTCTAAAGTGACAATTTAAGGACTTTTAAATACCTCTAAAATGACAAATTAAACATTGTCCAAATTGTCGCATATTAGAGGCAGAAATTGTGAAAATAGACGATCTGCTATTTTCACAATAGAACCATGTTATACAAAATGTAATGCCTCAACTCTTAGTGCTCGTCAGGGTGGGAGGGATAACATGGTTTTATAAAATGGTTTTATTGTGAAAATAGCAGATCTACATGCTCACTGAGCACATAGATCGGCTATGTTCACAGTTTCTGTATTTTTCACAGTTTCTGCCTAATATTTGACAATGTTTAACATGTCAATGTTTAATATGTCATTTTAGAGGTATTAAAACGTCTTAAATTTTCACTTTAGAAATGTGCCAGATACCCTCTATACACTTAAACATTATGTTGGTTTGTTTACTGTTGAGAGAGAAAACAATGTTGCACATTTAAGTTAATCATCTGGGGACCCCCCAAAATAATTTGTGGGGTCCCGAGCCACAGGTTGAGAACCACTGATGTACAGTCCAGTAAACAGTAGATGGGTGAAAACAAACCTACTGTACAACATGCAGCGGATATAAAGCAAACATCACGAGGGTCTGGGTGGGGGGACATTTGAGTCCAGCGTGGACTCCTCGGGGTGGGCCCGGGCCTGGCCCCGGTCCACTGCTAGCCCAATGTGACAACAATGGCGTGCGGGGAGAGGGCCAGTTTGCTTGTTGTGTGCCTGTCACTGCACTTAGGGCTTAGCGGACAAAGAGCTGAAACAAATCCACAGCGCTTACAAAGCCGTGGCTGAAATCCCTCCTACAACCAGACAGGAGCCAGCCTCACCGAGGCCTCACCGTCACCCCCCACGTTAGTCCCCTCCACCCAGGGACGTGCAGAGAATGTTAGAGAGGCAGGGGCTGACATTTCTAAAAGGGCCTTTGGTGGAAATATTGAAAGTGGCGTCAGTTCAGAAAAAGCTAAGGTATGGCAACATGACTGGTGTCTTGCACGCGCGCCTTCGCGCGCGTGCAAGACACCAGTCATGTCACCTTAGCAACAGGCATGATACATTTATTTTAATTTATTTAATTTAAGTACATTCTACTTCTCCACCCGTTTCTACGGTTTCTTGGGCTGGATATGGCAGCCTGGAACGGTTGTTCAAGTGCAGCTAAACTTGGCATGTTAGTAAACGTGCCTCAATTAACAATAATGCATTGCACCTGTGCAGCTGGCCTGCGGAACCTGAATATATACCATTCTGTCAACATGGGGAGAATAAAAGTGTGGAGAATATAATTATTCTGTCAAATTTTGCATTTGTAGTTATTTTACTCAATTTACTGTAATATTGACAACATAATAACCAGCACAGATAGACAAAGAGACATTCATGGATTTATATTTAAAAGTAACTTTTATTTCCCCCCTGGACCCAGGGTATGGCAGCTGCATACCCCTGCCATACCCAATTGACGCCCCTGGTGGAAATATTGAAAATTGCAGACCTCCCAAAGCTCACAACGCGTCACGCTGCGACGCGTTGTGAACTTGGAGCAGTGTTTCTCAAATGGGGGTCAGTGTTACCCTAGGGGTACGCAGAGGTACTACAGGGGGTATTTGAGAGAAAATGCGAAATGATAAAACATTGACACATGTATGTGAAAACGCTGCACCGTAAAGCTTTAGTCCAAATGAAGTAATACTTTTGACTAGCACAACTGTTACTGAATAGAAAACAAATACTTACTTATGTTCAACATATTGACATAAAAACTGGACTATTGTTGTCATTATCTTTTAATCAAAATGTTGTTGTCGATTAAAGGGGGTACTTTTATTCCGCAATCAGGAAAAGGGGGATATTGAAGCCCAACATGTTTGAGAACCACTGCTATACCACACTGAACTAAGCAGCATATAAGTCAATACAAGAGATGTGGCGTATGGATTTCCACACAGAAAGGACAATTCTTTCAACATAACGTCCGGACTACACCAGAAAATGTGCGTGCACGCGTGCGCTGTCCGTGCGCGTGCGAAAAGCCCCTGGCTACACCAAGGAGGGAGTATTTGTGCGGGAGACCTGAGGAGTATGTGTCAAAGACGCATACGCGCACGTACAAAATAGAACCGATCCTATATTTACAGCATGCGTATCCTGGGATAGCCGATATCATTGATAGGCCTACATAATGGACCTTTCCAAACGCGCTGTGCACTCAGTAAATTCTACGCACAGACGCGCATGAAAAGGCTTGGTGTAGTCCGGCCGTCAGATGCTGCATTCATGTTCAGCAGTGTTGTAAAAAGTACTCACATTTTATACTTAAGTAAAGTAAAAGTATCAATACAGCAATGTACGGAGCAAATACTCCGTTAGGGTGCCCTCACACCAAAATACCTAGAGTGGAATCCACCAATGCATTTCAATGATAAGGGTGCGTTTTTTTGCAGAAATCCTCTGCTGGCATGAAACCGCTTCACTCTCATTGAAATGCATTGGCGGAACGCGGATTCCACTCTCATAGGTATTTTGGTGTGAGGGCACCCTTACAAGTAAAAGTGCAGAATTAAAAATGTACTTGAATAAGTATGAAAGTATTGGCATCAAAAAGTACTCAAAGTACCAAAAGTAAAAGTACAAAATGTTTGAAAATAGCAGATCTACAAGCTCACAACACGTTGCAATGCGACTTGTTGTGAGCTTGTAGATCGGCTATTTTCAATCAGCCACGGTATAA
>NC_137832.1:13283420-13293420 GCF_963921795.1 Nannobrachium achirus
TATGCTCATGCCGGGTGCATCTCTCCACTCCGACATGTCTCCTTTCCGACATGTCTCCATTCCGACACTAACCCTATCTCTAAACCTAACGATAAACCTAACCCCTATGGGAGTGTCGCCACTCCGACAATAAGAAGTCAATTTCGGAGTGGCGACATGGCATATTTTAAACCGCCCTGAAAAACCACTTACAGACAGAAGCCGCTCGAAACTGGTAATAATAAACGTAGCCTAACCTCCCCCTACCCCTGACCCTTCTATTTTTAAATACTTTTTTGCACAGTTTTTGTTGTTGTTGTTGTTTTGTTTACAAGTTTTTCTTTTTTGCTAAAGATATCTACTGCATAGTACATGTGTTCTATCCGTCTGTCATTCAATGTTATGTGAGTTAAAGAGAAGGATCTCAATGGAAATAAGCTTTGCCTTACCTGAGTTTCCTTTTAGTTGACACAGTATCAGTGAACTGTAGTTGTCATGAAACTGTACCATTTTCTATGCAAAACTTCTAATAAATACCTCAATATACTGATGACATCAGTGATCTCCACAGTACCGTTAATCCTCATTAAAGGACTGTGCCATTTCATCATTTAGGTCCATCGTGCCATAGGGCAGTGTTTTTTTAACCCCTTTCACTTTATGGCCCATTATTTATTGGGCATTTGAGCCACTGACCACCATTTGATGACATTTATCCTAAGAATATTTGTGTTAACGTTGGATAAGATTTTGTCCACAATTCCATGCTGCATTGATGTGGTAGCATAGGACTCAGGAGAAATAACCGGCAAATGGGTCGGGGGACTAAAGTATAATTTGATTTTCAGTAGGAATTGAATTTAAAAAAAATTCAATTGCCTGATTTTCTAGCTTTCCTACTGAAAATGAAATTATACTTTAGTCCCCCGACCCAAATGTTGATCAAATTCCTCTACATTCTCTAATTGTGTAATGCAGATGTTTAACAATAATGTAACTCTCCAGAGTTAAAGATATATATAAGGGTCCATTTGGTTACCAACTCTCCATCATTTAGCTGGGGACCACCTGGAACCCCCTCAAGGACCACCTATAGGGTTAGGGTTAGGTTTTAGGCTTAAGTTTAGGCATAGTTTTACTGAGGTTAGAGTTAGGGTTTGGGTTAGGTGTAGGCATAGTACCATTCACCAGGTTAACATTCACCAGGTTAGCATTCACCAGCGTCGAACTAATGCGACGTCGAACTAACTTTACGTCGCAGTATCGACATGCTCCCGAATTGAGTACAATGGACCACAACGGAAACAGGTCCCCCGAAGCTTTTTGTGTTATCCTTTTTGGCATTTTTTTTATTATATTTTTGAATACTGTAGACTATTGTACTTTTTCCACAGTGCTAAAATAGTAATCAATCAATCAATCAATCAATCAATCAATCAATCAATCAATCAATCAATCAATCAAAGCCACATATATACAATCTACTGGGGTAACTTATGGTTTATATCAGTGATTCTCAACCTTTTTTTCAGTTTGATACTGTATGTATTAGACCACGGACCCCCATTTTTTTATCAAATATTTTTTATCCCACAATTTTCACCCAGTGCCAATTGCCTAAGGTGTAATCCTGGGTTCTGTCCCTCTGCCACGCCTGGGGAGCCCCGGCTGGCCAGGGGGGAGGCATTATAGAAACCAGGATTACTGCATGTTTTTGTGAGGGTATCTTCCCTAGGATACACGGGGGAGAACATGCAAACTCCACACAGAAAGGCCCTTTCGCCAACCTGCTTTATTAAGCTATGCGAGAGTACAAATGGAACCACATGAAGGGTCCTGTCAGCACTAGCAGGAGACCTGGGTTCAGATCTGAATGCAATACCTGTGTGTACATCAGGGTGTATATCTCTGCTGTCGGGCCGAAACCTCCCAACTCCAAAATGTTCATTTTCGGGGAAATGAGCTCAAGTGGAGTTTGGAGGTTTTGACCGAAGGGCTTTTTACTACTTTTCATACTTTTCAATATTATTTTAACCAACACTTCTTTCTTTCTTTCTTTCTTTCTTTCTTTCTTTCTTTCTTTTTTTCTTTATTTCTTTCTTTCTTTCTTTACACACACAAAAAAGACAACGAGGAAAGCTGAAAAAAAAAAGAAAATAGAAAAAAAAGGAAAGGAAAGGAAAGGAAAATAAAAGAAAATGCTCCAAATATGAAACCCATTACGTTTGGGTAGAATTTAATTCAGGGCAAATAATTTGAAAGATGAGCCACGGCGGCTGTAAATGGTGTTCTTAATGGACAGGTGTCCACTCAGAGCGTTGTGTGGCGGAGCCCGGCCTAATGGATTGCTTTATATTTATCATATTCAGAGAATGGAAAAGGGATTGTCGGAGCTTAACGCATTAAGCCCGGGAACGCATTATTACGCATTATTTTATGCTTTAACTATATTAAGAAAATAGCAGATATACAAGCTCACAGCGCGGCACCGAGTGCCGCGCTGTGAGCTTGTAGATCTGCTATTTTGTTTTTTTTTTATCGTGAAAATTCGTGCAAGTCTTTGAATATTTTCACCCGATTCTATAAGTGTCTTCTAAATACTATGTTTGTTTTTTTGTTTTGTTTTTTTAAACCTGTTTCTATGTCAGTGGTGCTCAAACCTTTTCATGTCAAGGACCCCCAACATGATATATATTTGGCCACGGACCCCCATGGACCCCCAAGCAAAATTTGAATTCAAATGTTCGCTCCTAAAAATACATATAGGCTATTCAAAGATTTGCACACACATTTTCACGACTTTTAAAAAATAGCAGATCTACAAGCTTGCAGCGCGGCACTCGGTGCCGCGCTGTGAGCTTGTATATCTGCTGTTTTTCCATGTCTTAGAGGGTTAAGCTGTGTGAAGCACCCCGGATGCTCCGCCGCGAGGCTTTCTGCATAAATATGGCACTTTAATTTCCACAACTCGCGCATTTGTCAGATGTAACCTTTTTTTCCTCTCCTTTTTTCTCCCTCCTCTACGCCGCGTTTCACAGGAGGATCTAAATTAACCCCTATGTACTGTCACACAGAGCAGAGAAAACATGTGGGGAAATGAACATCAAGAAGGGAAACAAAATGAGGGCTGTTCCATGATTCTCACATGGCTTTCATAAAGTTTCTGTTTTATTGTAATGTTTCTCAGCGCTGGGTTTGCGGGACCACCAGGGGTCCAAATTGACCCTTGTAGGTCTGTAACTCTGAGAGTGTACACATGGAACCAAATGGACTCTTGTAGGTCTGTAACTCTGAGAGTGTACACATGGAACCAAATGGACCCTTGCAGGTCTTTAACTCTGAGAGTGTACACCAAATGGACCCTTGCAGGTATGCAACTCAATAGACCCTCAACCCTCAAAATGCCCCCAACAACTGAAATCAAAGTAATCAAAATCGCTAAAACGATAGAAAAGAGTAAATGAAAACACTTTTTCTTTCTTTAATTACAATCTAGAATATGAACCCTTGTTGTAAAAAAAACAAAGTTGTCCTTTCAGACGAATTTGAATGAATTTGATCCAACCTCAGGCAACCAGCCCATCAAGGGGTTGCAACATGTTTTGTTTTCTGTTTCAGTCAGTTGAAAGTCCTGCAGTTCTGTCCAACCTCCAGGGACGTGCTGGGCACCTGATTCAGCCAGGGAAAAAGAGTTGGAGAGGCCCCTCATTGCGTGCTATAGAGAGAGAGATCTCTCTATAGCGCAGCTGCTACTCAAAGATTTGCCATTTCAGATCATGACAAGTGACAAGCCAGTGGGCCAATTACTGTACATGAGTTATATTTCGTCGTTGTCGGGTGGAAACCTTGTATGTCCAAAACCGTTTGTTTTGTATTTATCATTTTAAAAATTATTTAAACTAGTGAAAACAGCCGTTCTACAAGCACACAACGCCTCGCGGTGCGAGGCATTGTGTGCCAGTGGTGGAAGGATACATAAAAGTAACGTTGGTGTAAACCAACGAGAGAGGTAAAAACTGAAAATCGATACTATATTCAAAATCGATACTTTTTGATAAATCGATATTTTGACAACACTAGTGTGAGCATGTGTGATATGTGTGTGCACGTGTGTGTGTTTGCCAGTGTGCCTTCAGCAAGTTGATTAGACTCAACAGCTGGACACACCTTTCCGTTGGAGTAGGGCCCATGACATGGAAGGACAATCGAATGACCGGCTGCTCATTTTGCAGTCTAAAGGTGTCTCCACACCAAACAACCTATTTACAACAGCTCCAAACTGCCAGTCTGTTGTAGTATGGTGGTTTTAGTTGGCAAACTTTGCATTTAAAAGTCGGGCGACGAACATTGCATTCAAACGGCTGGCAGACGCTGGTTTGACACAAATTGATAGTGTTGCCAGGTCTGCTCATTATAAGTGACTTTGATGCTATAATCCTATATTGTTGCTAGTTGTGGGTTACTTTTGTTTGGGCTTGTGTGTGTAGTGTAGTTGCTTATTAGGCCTTGCTTTCAACATTCTTTTATAACATGGCTAATGTAATAGAGCTCAAGAGGTGAAACCGGTCGCTTCTTTTGGGCTTGTTTTCTTATAGACCTGGTCACTTGTTTCACTCACAGAATCTGGCAACCGGAGGCGCTTTGCGTTCTCCCCTGTGCAGAGAGGAAAAAAACAACAGAACACAGCACAGCACACAGCAGCAGTACTAGCCTATTAGCTTTGCTTAATTGGAATAGGAAATGAGAGCTGAGATTGAGAATATGGCTTTTGGTTAAAATGTTCAACGGGAAAATGTCTCTTGAACAAAAGAGGAGAGATCCGAGCACTCAAAAAAGTTTAAAAGGAGAGTGGGCGTAAAAACTGGGTACTTTATTTCATAATAATAAAAGACAAAAAGGGAAAATGTCTCTGGCTTGTTTAGGCTTGCATGGTTCTGCATCAGATTCAGAAGCATACAAACTGTCCACTCACAACCCCCTCAATCCTACCAACTCCTAGAAAAAGACGGCTCAAAACTGAGCGAGCCCAGTTCTCCATCAACGGGTCCCGACGGCTTTATCGATGGCAAGTTGTCTCTTGCTGAAAAGCTGCCGATGGCTCCCTTCGGCAGCAAACGCTTTCTGCCGCCTTCCGCCGCCGACGTCTTCCAAATATCTGTGCGGTTAAAAGTTACCTTAACCTGGTTGAGAAGCAGTGGGGGTCTTTTTGCCTTTATTGATAGCACAGGGGGTAGACAGGAAACATGGAGAGTCCTACTCCTCCTGAGACCTGGCGTTTCCCAAGGAACCTAGGCACAACGGTGGGGGCTAGTGGTGGGCAAGGAGGTAGGGAGCGCTCCGTTGTGTTCACTTGGACAGCGCAGAGGTGCCGAAAGTCGAGGGGGGGGGGGGGGGTGAAGATTTACTTTTCTGTCCATAACGGCACATAACTCGGTAACGGCGCTGAGTCGGCTCATGCGACCGTCGCAAAGCTCGACACGGCGACTCGCTCGCTACCACTCGCTCGGCGGTGTCTCATGTGGCTCATGGTCGCCTGAGACGGCGCACCTCCGTCGTCATCACCGAAAACAAGCGCTCCCTTCCCTTGCAGCCCCCCACACACCCACTGTCGTGCTTGGGGTCATTGGGAAAAACGTGGACGCACTCCTCCTGCCTAACAAGACTCCCTCTTTCCCAGGTGTTTCGCCCAGGTGGGTGTGGTTATGTGCCTAAACCTAACCCTAACCCAGTGGTGTAAAGTAATTAAGTACATTTACTTAAGTACGATTTGGGGGTATTTGTACTTTATTTGAGTATTTCCATTTTCCAATACTTTTACTTCTACTCCACTACATTTCGGATCTAAATATTGTACTTTTACTCCACTACATTTATTTGAAAACGTATAGTTACTAGTTACTTTGCAGATCTAAACCATGGGACTTGAGAAATGATCGATATCCAGGAGACTCCTGGAGAATCCAGGAGGGTTGGCAAGTATGTCATTATTAGGCGTTTTATTCAATGTATTAGACGCCACGGCATAAAATAAAATAAAAAAGGAAAAAAAAAAGTGTCAAAGCTGAGAGATTCCCACCTGTTCCACAAAGCTCTGACATTTCTGTTTAATGGGTTTCCACGGCAACCGTTGCAAATGCGAAAAGGAGTGAGGGAGGCCATGTCTGCTTATTATAAGCGACTGCCTTCGTGGGCTTGTGTTTTGTTATAGGTATTTTGAAGTCAAATATTGGTAGCTACTTTTAGGAATGTGTGTGTGTGTGTGTGTGTGTGTGTGCGTGTGTGTGTGTGTGTGTGCGTGCGTGCGTGTGTGCGTGCGTGCGTGCGTGCGTGTGTGTGCAGTGTGCTGTTACGTATACAATTGGATGTAGCATAGCACGCCATATAGGGAACTCATAGCAAAGGACATATCAAAATACCATGCATCCTCTGAGAGATAAATGTACAAACATTCCCATATGTTTCATCTCTGTGATAACCCAGACATCTTTGGCAGCTAATACACCAGATGTTGTGGCTGATTGTTGTGGTATTTTTCAAGATTTCAAGATTTTAATTTACAAATAGCAGAACCATACAACATTTTCAAATATAAATGTGTAGTAGTCCTATGCTTAAATCAGGGGTGTAGTTGTCCCGAATTAAAATGAATCAAACACAGAACAAAAGTTCCTATGATTGGCCGTGAGTTGCGCTGTTCTGGCACCAGATGCAACATGTTCTCCATAGGATTCCATCCATTTCCTCCAAACTTTTACATATGATTTTCTTACCTTAATAAACATTGTCATAAATACTTTATGGTTCCTGTCGCTAGTTTAAAGCCTTGTTTCAATCACCATGATATGCGTTGTGTGAAAATATTGTCCAATTTATGTTATAATTAATGTTATAGCAGGGTATGCTGTGGGAGGGGCTTGTGATCATAAGCTTGTGATGATTCTTCTTCGTGTGCTTTATTTTCGGCAAGCTCAAGACAATGCCCCATGTGTCCCTGCAGCTGCACGTGACCGTTGGCAGCCAATAGCATTCGAGATGGTATCTTTTCTACCAATTAATGTTGATTTCTACAATAATAGCGTCACCCATTCAACCGCCAAAAAAGCTTCATTTGCACAGCATATAGAAACCAGTGACTTTCCACCGTCCATATTCTTTTACAGTCTATGGCTTAAATGCCCTTTTTGGGGTTGTTTTCATCGACCTCGTCGCTTATTTCCCCCTGCGGAATATGGCAACGGCGACGACAGCGGCGCAGCACTGCTCTGCCTGCCACGCGGCCCCGCCGCACTTCAGGGCCAGAGGAGCCTGGGAGGTAATTATATGCTTTGCAGCCACTCCACTTCAAGTGAGGCCGATATAGCGAGGGTGTCTACGCTCTAATCCAGTGCGCCGCGCAATCGAGAGACAGGAAAAAAAGAAAGAAGAAGACGGGGGGGGTATAAAGGTATGTTCTTACACACACCAAGCCAAGTAGATGAGGAGATGAGGCACTAGTAGGAACATGTCGTCACTGTCGGGCCAAAACCTTGTATCTCCAAGTTTCAAACGTGTACGTTTTTCTGCGAAGTAAAGCCCTGCTTCATCAGACAAGGCCGTCGCACAAAAGTAGTGAAAACAGCAGATCTACAAGCACACAACGCCTCGCACCGCTGTTTTCACTAGTTTAAATCATTGTAAAAACGATAAACACAAAACAAACGGTTTTGGACATACAAGGTTTCCACCCGACAACGACGATATATTATGGTTGGGCTTTGAGCTAGTGACTGACAGGTGGACAGAAAGGCAGGCAGGCTGGCAGAGAGAGAGAGAGAGAGAGAGAGAGAGAGAGAGAGCGAGAGAGAGAGAGAGAGAGAGAGAGCGAGAGAGAGAGAGAGAGGCAAGGCAAGCTATTTTTGTAGCACACTTCGACAGCGAGGCAATTCAATGTGCCTCACGCAGAACATGCAGGCAAAGGAGACACATACATTAGGCATTAAGATGCATATAAAACAAAAGGAGTGAAAATGAACAGATGCAGTTACGGTGCCAAAGAGAAAAGAAGAGGGAAGATGACAGAGACTACACAGTAGCCTAGATCAGTGCATGGTTCTCAACTTTTTCAGGCTGCGACCCCCAGAATAATCATATTTTAACTGGGGACCCCCCACACCCTGACGAGCACATGCTATTTTCACAATTTCCGCCTCGAATATTTGACAATTTGGCCAATGTTTAATTTTTATTTTATTTTTAGAGGTATTAAAAAGCCCTTGAATTGTCACTTTAGAAGATACCCTCTAGTCTATACACTTAAACCTTATACTGGTTTGTTTACTGTTGAGTGAGAAAACAATGTTGCACATTAAGCTAAAGGGCTCCCGACCCACTAGATTGAGAACCACCCTCTTAAAGGATGTGGATTTGACAGTGCAGCCAGCCAGCCAGCCAGCCAGCCAGCCAGAAGGACAGACAGACAGACAGACAGACAGACAGACAGACAGACAGACAGACAGACAGACAGACAGACAGACAGACAGACAGACAGACAGACAGACAGACAGACATATAATGGATGAATAGGCAGATAGATGATTTGAATAAATCAATGTGGTGCGGGGCTATGTCATGGTGGCATCTAGTGGTCATGCTGTCTTACTGCACAAAGACAGTGGGGGGAGGGGAGGGGAGGGGGGTGAAAACATGAAGGTAGTGGTCAGAAGGGACGTGCAGAGAATTTTAGAGAGGCAGGGGCTTAAATATCTAAAAGGGCCTTTTGGTGGAAATATCAAAAACAGCCGACCTCCGACGCGTTGTGAGCTTGGAGGTCGGCTATTTTCGGTGTGTCAAACCACACTAAACTAAGCATAATCAAGTCAATACTGGAGATGTGGCGTAGCGGTATGGATTTCTACACACAGAGGGCAATTATTATTTCAACATAAGACGCTGCATTCAAGTTCAGGAGAGTTTGGACAAAGGCAATTCTCTTGAATGCTGCCTTCAGGTATGGCATGGAAAGAGGGCATTTGCATTTCTTTCACCACAGTAAAAACTGCATTCATGGTCTGGAGAAGACACTTTTTTAAGTTTTTACAGACGGATAAAAGGGCAGGGGCAGGGGCTGTCTATGTGTGTCTATGTGTGCACGTGCCTGGTGGATCAGCATTGCTAGTGTGTTGTCTGTAGTGGAACACACCTGACCCATTTTCCACCAAATATAATTTCTAAAACTTGTTCCGTTCCAGATTCTTGGAACCTTTCCCGGAACTGGCCGGCGAACCCTTCCGAGTTTTAAGTATATGGGTACATTTGGTTCCATTGGTACACTCTTGGAATTAATTAACTTTTACAGATTGTGGTCTTTGAGATGCTGTGTGAGCCTATAGCACACATGGGAGGATAGAGCTTGAAGTCACATTTCTTTTTTCTATTTTCCCCCTGCCAGGACATAATTGCTGCATGATTAAAACACATTGGATTTGGTGTGCAATGCTGTGCGGAATCCTCACTGCAGATCCAAAAAGGAATCATAAAAGGAGTCAATGAGTTTTTACCGCATGCAAAAAGACGCACGAATTGGGGAAAAAACGCACTGCCGCAGTCACTTGACGCACGGCAAATTCAGAGCAGGTGTGCATCAGGTCATAGAGAATCATGGCTGCATTTACATGGGAAGGTATATTCCACTTCAGAAAGACTGCTCATTCAGAATGGAACACCTCAGAATGGAATAGAATATCCATTCCGAATTAATTTTCTTTCGGGTTTGGACTGGAGGGTGGTATATACCGTTTGAATCAGAATAGACTTTTAAAAAAAATGAAATTGTCCGTTTTTTCCATGCCAAAAATCGCACCTGTCTGCAAAGCCCTTGTGAAACAAAGGACTTTTAAAGATCTAACTTAGCCTGATTTCAGACTCAGCTCAGTCCACTCTGAGAGTGGGCGGGGTCTATGGTCTGGAACCAGGCAAGATCTAACTCACTCACTGTGTGTGTGTGTGTGTGTGTGTGTGTGTGTGTGTGTGTGTGTGTGTGTGT
>NC_137832.1:13295920-13360920 GCF_963921795.1 Nannobrachium achirus
TATTGTATTGCCTATACTTGTACTGTTCTTCATTTTTGTCTAATAGCATATTCTATCTATCTATCTATCTATCTATCTTATTTGGGGTGTTCCTTTTAGGCAGGGTGTTTAACTGTACTTGTACTGTACTACATTACTATTGTATTGCCTATACTTGTACTGTTCTTCATTTTTGTCTAATAGCATATTCTATCTATCTATCTATCTATCTATCTATCTATCTATCCGTCCGTCCGTCCGTCCGTCCGTCCGTCCGTCCGTCCATCCATCCATCCATCCATCCATCTCAGCATGCACAGTAGCAGTCGGCAGAGCTAATGCTATTATGCGAGCGGCGTGCTCAATAAATAGCTCCCCAACAGAGCTGACATAAGGACACATTGACATGAGGCAAAAGCCCCTTTGACAAATCTTATTAGCAGCAGTTTGGGGGGGGGGGGGGGGGGGGGGGGGGGGGGGACAAAAAAAAAGAGAAAAGAAGTCCTGCTGTCACAGATGACCCTGCTTAACCTCTTGATTTTCCGGGTTCAAGTCCAATTAACCTTTGGGCCGGTTCGCCACGGTGTCAGCGGCGGTGCCAGTCGATAGGGGAGGCCAATACTAATCATTTCATTTTCTGCTTCATCAAAGCTGGGCCTCCCCTCCCCGGTCCCCACCTCACCAATCTCAATCCAACGCATCATGCTCATTTGTCATTTTGTCAGCGTCCTCGCCGGGCCGTGTATGCGGTGCGGTGACCGCGGAGGAGGCTAGTTAGTTAGCGCTGGTGGTTTGTGTGCTTTGTCGCTGCTGCGCGGGGTGGGTCAGGCGCCACCAATACTAGCAGGGGTTTATTAGGCTTTGATTGATTGATTGAATAATTTATCAGCGGTGTACAGTCACTAGGTACTTTGACTTAGGCAGTGTACAGTTTTGAGGAACTTTTACTTTGCTGGAGAGTTTCCAATTATTAGTATTATCAGAGACAAATATTGTACTTTTACTCCACTACAATTATTTGAAACCTTTAGTTACTAGTTACTTTGTAGATTTTGATTATTATTACAAACATACCGTACATTAACCATGTAATCCCTATACATTTCGGCCATTTGAAAATAGCCAATCTACAAGCTTACAATGCGCTGCGATGCCAATGTGACGCATTGTGAGCTTGTAGATCGGCTTGTAGATTAGGTGAACTGAACAATTTAAGGTGTGTTACAAAGGAAAAAAAATCAGGAGAGAGGGGCCCCACAAAGATCATTCATCAGCTCGTGTTCTGGTTCCAGTTTTTGTCTGCTCGCCACTTTCAGTTTCACTCGCTTATCCCACATCCTGTACAAGTTCTCTCTCCTGATTGGATTTTTCTCTTTTTGTTTTGTTGGTATTAGTAAGTTCTTTACTGTCTTCTGGGACCTCCCCAAGTGAATGAATGAATGAATGACGAACAAACAAACTGGCCAGTGATGGACCAGTTACCCATATATGGGGACCCTTGGTAACCATATATGGAGAGCCATACTGTGTATGGAGACCCCAAACATGCTTACTCAGTTATTCGTTATGTTAAAGTCCTATGACGTCCATCACATCTGACATCATACATACAATCCCTTTTATGCCCATACAGAGATCCCTGACTGCACGTAGAACCAGCCACACAGATATGGGCTGTCTTGGCGTCTTGGCCATATATGGATTCTGTTAGTGTGGTATGTGGCCAATGTGATCTCCATATATGGGCATTCCCATATGAAGTCCTTAATATTGGCTTAACATTGATGACATCAGGGATCTCCATATATGGGCATAAAAGGGATTCTGTTAGTGTGGTTCCCCTGACATCACAGTGATGTCAGAGAGTGATGTCAGAGCTTCAAACCCATAAACTGTAAAAAAGCCTACACGGACGGAGACATGATGTGGTGTTTGTCATACTAAACTGCGAGCTTCGGTCACAAGAATAAATAAATAAAATCATGCAGGGACCTTCAGGTTGAGAACTACTAAAAACTGGATAGACGGGGTGACTCCTGGCTCTCCACCAAACAGACTACAAGAGACTCCTTCCAACTCCTTCAGACTGGCAGACGGTGGCATTTAGTTGGCACAGACTAAGCACAAACTGTAGTCAGCCGAAATAACATTGTTTTTGTGCTGATTTGTGTGTGCCAGTGTGTTGACAGGCCTGCTTATAATATTGGACTTTGGACTTTGTTTTCCTTTGAAGTCACTTGTAAAATATTCATTGTTTGCTTTTGTTTGGGATTGTTTCTGAAGTGTAGTTGCTTGTTTGGCCTTGCTTTCAAGATTCTTATTGAACATAGTTGTAACTAGAAAAGAAAATTTCCAAGAAATTTTAAGTGTGCCTGCAGCTCGCTAAGTCTGTGCAACCTTGTGTAGCGGTTGGTGTTAGCATTAGCGTTACATTTTTTAACATTAGCATTTTTTGCATAAGCTTTAACATTATGGTTCTTCATATGACACCACCCACAGCCATTTCGACTAATTAGTGGCGTTTTGGCGCATTTTTGGCCGTTATCACGGGTCGCACTTTAACGACTGTTTTTTTGAGAAAAAATTGTTTTGTGAGAAAAAAATTGTTTTGTGAGAAAAAAAAAGTTTTTTGAGAAAAAAAATTTTGAGAAAAAAAAAATTTGAGAAAAAAAAAATTTTTGAGAAAAAAAATTTGAGAAAAAAAAATTTGAGAAAAAAAAAATTTTTGAGAAAAAAAATTTTTTGAGAAAAAAAAATTTTTTGAGAAAAAAATTTTTGAGAAAAAAAAATTTGAGAAAAAAAATTTTTTGAGAAAAAAAAAATAGAGAAAAAAAAATTTGAGAAAAAAAAATTTTTGAGAAAAAAAAATGAGAAAAAAAATTTGAGAAAAAAAAAGAATTATGACACCAGCCGCGGGTCTGTACGACAAACGGTTCATGAGTTATAGAGGCACTTACTGTTTGGCGAAGGACACTTCCTGTTACAGAGGGGGCGGGGCTTAATCAATTACAGCTCATCCCTATTGGCCGGAAAAAGACCAAAGTTGTGTGTGCATTTTAAAGTTTAAATCACGTTGCTAGGCAAAAGTATGGCAGAGTTATGTGGCGCCAAAGTTTCTGGGTTTTTTTCGGAGTCCCCCATTCTAAGTCAATGGGGTTTTTGGGCGTCGTTTTTTGCGAATTACATCGCAATCGTATCGCGGATCGGAAAGAAAAGTAATAGCACACCATTCCCGGCCGAGCCGCACATTTTGATGTGTATATTGCGGGGGTGGCGTAAATCGTGCGGCAGTTATTACGTGCCGAAATTTCCCCCATTCTAAGTGAATGGGGTTTTTTGGCGTCGTTTTTTGCGAATTACGTCGCCATGGTAACGCGGATCGGAAAGAAAAGTAATAGCACCCCATTCCCGGCCGAGCCGCATGTTTTGATGTATATATTGCGGGGGTGGTGTAAATCGTGCGGCAGTTATTACGCGCCGAAATTTGCCAGAACATGACTTACTGACTTAAGTATGGCGGATTACAATAAGTGTTTTGCCATTGCATTGCATGGCAGGCACACTTAATGAGGCTCAAGGGATGAACCTTGTCGCTTCTTTTGGGCTTGTTTTCATAGACCTGGTCGCCTGTTTTACTCACAGAATCTGGTAACACTCTCAGCTTGGACATAAACGACATGAACACAGAGCTTTAGCGTTAGCACTAGCTTTGGAGTTGATCAATTGGTATAGGAATCGAGTTGAGATTGAGAATATGATTCAATTGTACGATGGGAAAATGGCTATTTTAGGCTTGCTTCTTCTGAAATGTCTCCGGCTGCTTTAGGCTTGCTTCTGAACCTGATGATGAGTATTAATTATGTTTTAACGCAGAACAAGGACTTAACAAGTAACAGAGTATTTCTGCATTGTGGCATTGCTACTTTCACTTACATATAACAGTCTGTGTGCTGGTTAGCTTCCTCACTGTGAACTTGATCCAGTCAGATTAATGTGAGTCCATCTGCTGTCTCTTCACAGGGGGTCCCTCTGGCCAGCCATATGGACCTGCAAGGACCCCCGTATGGACCCCAGAAACCCTGTATGGACCCTGTGGACCCCCATATGGGACCTCAAGACCCAGTGGTGGAAGACTTGTACAATGCTTTACTTAAAGGATGACACATCACCCATGTTCAACCTATCTTCATATAATTGGTCCTCATGATAAAATGCTGACATTTATTAGTGACAGTGTGGTTGCCAGAATATAGTTCTTGTCCGACATTCTTCCATCCATCGTTCCATCTTTCTTCCTGGTTAAACTTTATTTTGCTGTGCTACTCCTCCCACAGTTTTTGTGGCATGCACTTATGGGCAATATAGATCAGGGTTAGGGCGTCGCTTTATTTTGGTTCCCCCCGTTTGTTTCCCCAATCCATATTAAAATGCACGAATTTTCCAAAAGCAAAACTGTGTCGCATCAAGGGGTTTATTAGGTAGGCCCTAAAAGTATGTCCTTGAGCGCAGGGGAATTATTTTGGGTTAAAACTGACTCCGGTCTGATCTTTCCGGCCAAATTGTAGTCCTTTGAGAACTACAACTTGACATAAAGTGGTTTCCGCTCCCGACCGGATCAAACCCCGAAAATTGAAGGGATCCCAGACTAGGAATTGATAGAAAATCAGTCATTCTTTTGGGTGAACTACTCCTTTAACCTAATGGAATGTGCAAATAAAGGAGTCAGCATACACTGCAGAAAGAGTCACTTGTGAGTGCTGTTTCTTCTTCATCTTCTTCTTCTTCTTCTTCTTATTAAGTGTGCCTGCTATGCAATAACAAAACACTTATTGTAATCCGCCATACTTAAGTCATTAATTAAGTCTTTCGCCACGAATTTCTGCACGTAATAACTGCCGCACAATTTACGCCACCGCCGCAATATATACATCAAAACGTGCGGCTCGGCCGGGAATGGTGTGCTATTACTTTTCTTTCCGATCCGCGTTACCATTGCGACGTAATTCCCAAAAAACGACGCCAAAAAACCCCATTGACTTAGAATGGGGGAAACTTCGGCACGTAATAACTGCCGCACGATTTACGCCACCCCCGCAATATATACATCAAAATGTGCGGCTCGGCCGGGAATGGTGTGCTATTACTTTTCTTTCCGATCCGCTTTCCGATTGCGATGTAATTCGCAAAAAACAACGCCCAAAAACTCCATTGACTTTGAATGGGGGACTCAGAAAAAAACCCAGAAACTTTGGCGCCACATAACTCTGCCATACTTTTGCCTAGCAACGTCATTTAAAATGTAAAATGCTCACACAACTTTGGTCTTTTTCCGACCAATAGGGATGAGCTGTAATTGATTAAGCCTCGCCCCCTCTTTAACAGGAAGTGCCCTTCACCAAACAGGAAGTGCCTCTATAACTCATGAACCGTTTGTCGTACAGACTTGCGGCTGGTGTCATACCTTTTCTTTTTTTCTCAATTTTTTTTTCTCAATTTTCTTTTTCTCAATTTTTTTTTTCTCAAAAATTTTTTTTTCTCAAAAATTTTTTTTCTCAAATTTTTTTTTCTCAAATTTTTTTTTTCTCAAATTTTTTTTTTCTCAAATTTTTTTTTTCTCAAAATTTTTTTTTCTCAAATTTTTTTTTCTCAATTTTTTTTTCTCAATTTTTTTTCTCAAACATTTTTTTTTCTCAAAAAATGTTTTTTCTCAACATTTTTTTCTCAATTTTTTTTTTTCTCAAAAATTTTTTTTCTCAATTTTTTTTTTCTCAAAATTTTTTTTTTCTCAAAATTTTTTTTTCTCAAAATTGTTTTCTCAAAATTATTTTTTTCTCAACATTTTTTTTTCTCACATTTTTTTTTCTCAAGATTTTTTTTTCTCACAATTTTTTTTTCAAAATTTCTTTTTCTCAAAAAAGTTTTTTTCTCAAATTTTTTTTCTCACAAAACAATTTTTTCTCAAAAAACTGTCGTTAAAGTGCGACCCGTGATAACGGCCAAAAATGCTCCAAAACGCCACTAATTAGTCGAAATGGCTGACTTCCTGTTTGGTTTCTGATTGGCTGCTGGCCTTGTGACGTGGGTAGAGCTGCGAGGGCCTGGTCATCGCTGCTTGCAGCTTTAATTCATTAATCGTCCATGACCTTAATTGGGGCCTATTTCGCCAAACAGGAAGTGCCCCTCACCAAACAGGAAGTGACCCTTGATCTCGTGAACCGTTTGTCATACAGACACGCGGGTTGCGTCAAATGAAATAACGCTAATGCTAACACCAACCGCTACACAAGGTTGCACAGACTTAGCGAGCTGCAGGCACACTTAAAATTTCTTAGAAATTTTCTCTTCTAGTTTCTCTCTTTACATGCTACCCCTTGGCACTCTTATTAGTAGTTTCGAAGGCATCTCATACCATTGTTACGCTGACGATACACAGCTGTATCTCTCTTTCAAACAAAACAACCTCAATAAGCTGTCATGTATGACTGTTTAACTAGCATTAAAAACTGGATGGCTCACAATTTTTTACAACTTAACGCAGACAAAACCGAAATTCTTATAATTGGCCCTGAGAGTAGCTCTAATGAAATTCGTCTCTCCCTTGGACCACTGGCAACGAATGTCAAACAGACAGTAAAGAATTTGGGTGTCTTTTTCGACAATAACTTAAACCTTGAGTTCCATGTTAAAAAGGTTACCCAGGCCTGTTTTTACCATCTACGAAACATCGCTAAAATTAAGTCAATTCTCTCTCCCCAAGATCTGGAAAAAATTATGCATGCCTTCGTCTCCTCCCGTCTTGATTATTGCAACGGACTCTACACCACCTTAAATCGTTCTTCACTATCCCGACTTCAACTTGTACAAAATACTGCAGCCAGAATCCTCACCAACACTAACCGCAGAGCACACATAACCCCGGTGTTAGCCTCTCTTCATTGGCTTCCCATCAAAGCTAGAATAGATTTTAAAATACTTTTAATCACATATAAAGCGTTGCATGGGCTGGCCCCGCTTTACATTGTTGACCTGTTGCCCCCTAAACCCAATGCACGATCCCTTAGATCCTCTAACAAGGGCCTTCTGGAAGTCCCTGTGTCCAACCTTAAAACGAAGGGAGATCGGGCCTTCGCAGTGGTGGCTCCTACCTTGTGGAACGCCTTACCTTTACCTTTAAAAACTGCTGTGTCAGTCGACAGTTTTAAACGTATGTTGAAAACACATCTGTTTCAAATTAATTTTACTCCATGATGTTTTTATTGGCCTCATTGTTCAGGTCAATGCATTTTTCTTTTTTCCTGGGTTTCTTTTTTTGTATTGTATTTTTGTATTTTTAATCTTGTTCAAAGTTTTACCCTGTTACTTAAAAAGTTAATACTTTTTTGTTTATACTGTAAAGCACTTTGTAACCTTGTTTCGAAAGGTGCTATATAAATAAAGTTTACTTACTTACTTACTTACTTATAATTATTAATATATATTTTTTTGGTCATGCATGTCCTAATTTAGTGCTCTGACAGCTCAGCTGTGGGGGGAAGAAAAAGCTTTTGTTCAGCCTTGAGTCCTTTGCTGTGAGTCCTAAGGAGGAAAGTATATTGGGAAAATGGACATACTCGAGTAAAGTAAAAAGCACCTCATAATTGTACTTAAGTGCAGATGCATTTAGCTACTTTCCATCGATGTCAGGAAACCCTGAGCTTAAAGGCGTTGCTGCTTGTCGGGCAGAAACCTTGTATCTCCATATTTGCGCAGTGGAGTAGAAGTCAAAGTATTGGAAAATACTCAAGTAAAGTACAAATACCTCAAAGGTGTAGTAAAGTAGTGGATAGACTGCAAGATTGTAACATTTTTCACATTTCACTAGTTCAGGGGTCTTCAACATTTTCAGGCCAAGGACCCCTTAGTTGAGAAAGAGATGAAGCAGGGACCCCCACAACCTTTTTGTAGATTCCACATAGTTTCATCGATTGACATGCACAATCATCAATGTATTATGGATTCATGTCAATTTGTGTTTTCAGATATTTAACCACTTGGACCGTTAATACTTAATAAACTTGACCTTTCACTCTGTATTTAGTCTGCTCTTTTCCCTATCTACACCAAACCTCTTGCCGAAAATAGCCGATCTACAAGCTCGCAACGCCTCGCGTTGCGAGGCGTTGTGAGCGTGTAGATCTGCTATTTTTGGCTAATGTTCTCAGAATATGAATGCTAGGGGTCTCGGACCCCCTGTTGAAGACCCTTGCACTAGTTTACTCAGAGACCCTTTTACCTAGATAATTATGTAATATTTTCAGACAAAGGACCTACACATGTCTGCAATCATAAACCACTTAAAGTTTTTCTTGATAAAACATGTCATGAGTTATTAAACCGAAAGTGGACTTTGTTCTGATGTTACATTATAAGCCCACATGGGAATAATTGTAACAGCATGATTTACAAATGTAACAGCATTTTTTGCTGTTTAAATCGATTATATTTCATTATATTGATTACCTAAAAAGATAGCACATTTTGATTGATACGACATGTTATACATCCCTAATCTAATACACTGTAATTGAATGCCAGATGATTGAACACAATTTTGGCCAATATGTCAAATATGTCAATATTACATTATCATGTTATGATATGTAAAAATGTGTTACAATTGGCTTTGAGCACCCCTGCTTTGGCGTTGCCCTCAGACAGAACTAACGTGCATAGCGTGTTAAAACGATGTAAACTAATGAAGAACAGATAAATGCAGACAACCATGTGGATTCTATTTCAGCAACATTAAAGAAAAGATTTACGGACCAAAGATACTCAAGGTAAAAAAAAAAATAAGTATTTTGAGAAATACCAGTTTTTCTGCAATAACTCGTCTAAGGCTGGATAGAAATAATTCTTACTTCCTGGACACCTTCATTACGGCACTGGTCACATACTGATGCGATGACGTCCTGATAGCATTGACCAATCCAGAGATAATGTGCCCAGCTGACTGTACTACTTTCTGTCTCTGTCTTGTCAATATGTACAGTATAGACACCAGCGTCTCTTTCTTGTCATGTAGACACCAGTGTCTTGTTGAGTCCCCATTTTTAAACCAATCCAGTATCTTTGATTTGTGCAGGGCTGAGCATGGATCAGATTGTAAATACCAGTTTATTTAGTTCAAAGCAGATAGTCTACATATTCAATTTAAAATCAACCTTAACCCTGAACTTAAACCCTGGACCAAAATCGTGTTTTATTTGATGGCCTTCCTGCCCTGGCCTTTGGCCTTTGTGCCCTCAGAAAATGGACAACACCAAAGGCCAAGTGGCCTTGCCTCTAAAATGACAAAATGTCCAGGCCTGGAACAAATGAGGCGGCTCTCCCCTGCTATATTACTTAAATAAATGTACTTAGTTACTTTACACCACACTGCTCTAAACTGCTTTCAGAGACCCGCGGGGGCCCGCAGTGTCAATGCAGAGGGCCTGCTGCTACTGCTGCGGGGCCAACAATGGACCCAGGGCATGCTGGGAGCCTGTGGCTGTAAGGGGACATGGAGGGGGGGGTGGACAGAGGACTGGTGCTCGGTGGGGGGTATGTCACTTTCTTGTGTCGCTACAACTATACGGGTCCCGGGGGAGTTGTTCGGGGCCATTGTCTCCCTCTGGGTTGACATGCGTCCTTACAACCCCAGGAACTTTGTTTAAACAGCCGCGTGCGCGCGTTCACAGGCATGCACGTGCACACGCACGTGCACATGCACGTGCACACGCACGCCGCTGACAGATGTACCCCTCTGTTGACGGAGTTAAGGGCTTTGCCCACAGGCCCGCTCTGTTTTTTCTCATTTGCTGCATGATTAAAACGCATTGTATTTGGTGTGCAAATATGCTTTGCAGAATCCTCACTGCGGATCGGAAAAGGAATCAATGAGTTTTTATCGCATACGACAAGACGCACAAATCGAACTGGGTTCGATCAAGGAAAAAAACGCACTGCCGCAGTCACTTGCCGCGCGGCAAATTCGGAGCATGTGTGCATGAGGTCATAGAGAATCCTTGGTTTCTTAAAAAAAAATCTTCCTGTTTTTTTCCGTGCGAAAAATCGCGCCTGTCTGCAAAGCCCTTTATTGTACACAACTCTTCCTAGACTATAGCCTTTGCTTTGAATCCAGGATCAGCACTGATTCGGGTTATGAATGATAATGTTATTATATGCGTTAATACTGCTGTTATCTTTCGCAGTCAATGTCATCAGACTTTGTGTCCGAGAAGGTGGAACAACAAGGGGCAAGGGGGAGTCTGCTCCTATGAGCAATTACCTGAATTTTAATGAGCTTTGTTAAGGCAAGGCAATTGCAAGTGTATAGAACATTTCAACAACAAGGCAACGCAATGTGCTTTACACAGAGTAATGGTTTTCACCGATGAGTTTAGAACATGGGTCTTCAACAGGGGGTTCGGACCCCTAGGGGGTCCTCAGAGTTACTACAGGGGGTCCTCCAAATCTTTGTGTGATAGAAACTTTTTTTCCTCCTTTTTTATATTAACCACTTGAACCCTAGCGTCCATATTCGGAGAACTTTAGCCAAAAATAGCTGATCTACAAGCTCACAACTTGTAGATCGGCTATTTTCGGCAAAGAGCTTTGGTGTAGAGGGGAAAAAGAGCAGTGAAAGGTCAAGTGTTTTACGTATTGACGGTTCAAGTGGTTAAATATGTGAAAACACAAATTGACATGAATCCAAAATACACTGATGATTATGCTATCAAAAGATGAAACTATATATGGAATCTATTAACAGGTTGTGGGGGTCCCTGCTTCATCTCTCTCTCAACTAAGGAGTCCTTGGACTGAAAACGTTGAAGACCCCTGGTTTAGAATGAAAAA
The DNA here is from genome assembly GCF_963921795.1 of Nannobrachium achirus. Taxonomy (NCBI): domain Eukaryota; kingdom Metazoa; phylum Chordata; class Actinopteri; order Myctophiformes; family Myctophidae; genus Nannobrachium; species Nannobrachium achirus. Next base: position 13,306,778 of record NC_137832.1, read on the forward strand.
CATTGGCAGGGAAATGTTAAAAACACTCACACACCCGATTAAATTACAAAATATTGATACACTGCGACAAACATGACTGTGAGCTTGTAGATCGGGTATTTTCAGTGACACCCACGTAACCGAGGCAAAGGTTGCGCGTAACAAAGTAGGCCTACCGTCTCCCCAAAAATAAAACAAAACAGCAATGCATTTATTTGAATCCTTGAGTATTTTTTTAAGCAAGTAGGCCTTCTCCTGTACTTAAACTCAAGTACACATTCCACTTGGCAGGTGAGTAATATTTGACCAGGAGTATAGATACTTTGTACTCAAGTATACTGGGGTTGAGTACTTGGAGCACCACCACTGTGCACCAGCTTATGTGCGCTAATGAAGGTTGCGGTGCTGTAGCATTACAACAAGGGGCGTCAATTGGGTATGGCAGGGGTATGCAGATGCCATACGCTGGGTCCAGGGGGGAAAATAAAAGTTACTTTTAAATATAAATCCATGAATGTCTCTTTGTCTATCTGGGCTGGTTATTATGTTGTTAAATTACAGTAAAATAACTACAAATGCAAAATTTAACAAAGGTATTAGAATTATATTCTCCACACTTGTATTCTCCCCATCTTGACAAAATGGTATATTCCCAGGTTAGCTGCACAGGTGCAATTCATTATTGTTAATAGTGGCACGTCTACTAACCAGAGCAGTCTAAGCAGAGTGGCGTCACGCTTTGAACTCGCCGTAGACCGGAAGTGCCGTCTCATGGAGCCGTTCTCATTCCTAGCGAGCCTCTGCTCCTCTCCTGCCCTGTCCGCCTCCATTCTAGCCAAGGTATTTTCACTCGCTGGTAAGTAGACTAAATCACATCTTTATCACCATGTTAACACATTCACGGGCCTCTCCAAGGTAGATAACATTATTAAAAGGGTGAAAAAGACGTGATTTAGTCTACTTACCAGCGAGTGAAAATGCCTTGGTTATAATGGGGGCGGACGGGCTGAAGAGCAGCAGAGGCTAGCTAGGAATGAGAACAGGCTCCATGCGTGCGCATGCGTAAGCTTCCCACCATAGAGTAAATAGGCTTTCCACACTTACTATGGGAGTCGACGTAAGTGTCATAACTCTCTCTCCTCTAGGGGTCTGCTACTAACATGCCAAGTTTAGCTGCACTTGAACAACTGTTCCAGGCTGCCATATCCAGCCCAAGAAACCGTAGAAACGGGGGAAAGATTTTATGTACTTCTTAAAATAAATGTATCATGCCTGTTGCTAAGGTATGGCAACATGACTTTGTGTCTTGCACACGCGCGAACACCAGTCATGTTGCCATACCTTAGCTTTTTCTGAACTGACGCCACTGATTACAACCATGGCAGCGCAGCAACGCACAGGGTGGATAGCGTTTTGGTGCAGCCCGGAAAGCCAAATGATGTCAATTACTGTGCCGTGTAATTCCTATTGAGCCCGCCGAATCTCCCTAATGGACTCCCAAACAAGCGTGAAAGGCTGATTTTCCTCGCTCGACGGCGGCGCTGAAAAGAAGAGGACTAAATTATTCAAATGGCGCGTAAATATGCGGAGGCACCCCTCCCCCGCCGCCCCCCTCCCCTGTCAATTGCGTCAAGCTATTATGGCGTGCTAATATATAGAGATGTATTTATGCATCAGAAAATGCACGGCTAATGCATGCAGAGGCTAATGTTGAATGTCAGGGAGGTAGGGTGATGGAGCGTGACATTTCAAGCAGCCATTTTAACAGAACTTTTTGACGTGAGTGGCGGGTCGCACGGCGTCTATGACGGGCAGAAACCTTGTACGTCCGAAACCCTTACTTTTTTGATTATTATTAACGGTGGTGGAAAAAGTACTCACATCTTTTTAAACGTAGCCTATTAATACTGCAGTGTAGAAAATACAAGTTGAAGTCCGGAATTTAAAATGTACTTTAGTAAATATTATAATTTATATCTGCAAAGTAACTAGTAACTAAAGTTTTCAAATAGTGCCGTGGAGTAAAAGTACGACATTTGGATTCGAGATGTAGTGGAGTAGAAGGCAGGTGAAGTTTGCTTTCAGGTTGCCCGACCGGGCAAGTGCTCATTTCGCAACAGTCTATAAACATAACAAGAGATATCTGCCTAAACACCTGAACATGGCCAGAGGGCTGTCTTCTGGTCCGTGGAACGTAAAACAAGAGCACTGTTTACCTATAATGTGCTGTTTTTACTGTTGCTACACTTAAAAATGTAAAATAAGTGGGAAACCATTCAATCATAGCTATAGTAGGTATTTGGATTTGTAAGTATTGAGGTACACTACAGTATTTTCATTGCACAGCCCCAGAGAGTAAAGAAATAAGTGTTAAATTGAGCGTTAATTAAAAGCTTTCCTATCATTTCATAATGGACGATTTACTTTTCGGGCAAGTGGGCATGACCTTTGGGCAAGTAGAATATGACCTGTACTTGCCCGACGGGCAATGCCTCTGAGACCTTTAGTGTCAACCCCTGGTGGAAATAGATCACAACACGTTGCGTTGTCTGTGCGATTTCCTCCACTTTTGGGCAACACTCTTGTATGATGAAGTATAGGGAAGGGGTCCTCAAACCTTTTTATGTCAAGGACCCCCAGATTAGGAAAACAAGTCACAAAGTGCTTCCACAGGACAGGGCAACAGAGCATGATAAAGATAACTTCGACAAAAGATCGGTGAATAAAATCGCAAAATAATCACAATAATCACAAATCACAATAATCGCAAAATGTAAAATAAACACATGCGGTTATGATCAATAAAATGCAAAATAGCAAGGCAATTTGAAGAAAGGGACTTTACATAGAGGTGGGTTCTCAGAAGAGATTTAAAAAATGACACTGATTGCAAGTCTTATAGGTCAACAGGTAGGGCGTACATATTGGCTTGCGTACCCTCATTTGAAAAGGGGCCCCCATATAAGAGATTATAAGGCAATGTATTCTCAACCTTTTTTTTATTAATTCAATGACCCCCATTCTGAAGTGAAACAATCTACATTGATGTTGTTTCGCATGTGTTAATTTTACCATGAGAGTGTCCATTTGGTTCCATTTGTACATTCTCAGAGTGTATACAACCCCCTGAAAAGACTCCTGATAAAACAATGAACTGATACAAAACTACAACGCTATCATCCAACACACGCTTCATATTCATCTGAATATTAAAATGATAATATTACGAACCACTTGAGCCACATACACCATCATTTGACAAATAGTTGTAGTCTAATTTTCACTATTTAAAATAAGAAAAGAATACACATTTTGACTAATCTTAACACATTTTTTGTGCTTCTTGTTTTAATAATACTGTGTTTTATTTGTCTTTGTTTTGTCTGTCATTAAAAAAGGACCCCAGTTGAAACAAGCCCAAAAACATTATTGAGGTGTTTATCCATTTAGTTGACCTTGGTCCAGTGAACTGTACTGCCATGAAACTGTACATTTTCCTATGCAAACTATGCAAAAAGTCTTCAATCAATCAATCAATGAGAAGGTGGATATCAAAAGCAGAAGCACGGATCCCACCCCCCTTGCGGTGCATCCAAACGCGCGAGTATAGCCTACTCTACCAAATGAAAGGCGGTTAGTTTGCGTTCACTGTGCATAACAATGACTTCATCTGCCTTTAGCAGGCATTTAAACAACACATTACAAGCAATCTGCCTCGTAGAGGGGCTGGGCCGGCATGTGTGCTGCCTGCCGCCGCTTTCATTGTTTGTTTTCTCCGTGTGTGTCCTGGTTGTCTGTTTGTCTGTTTGTCTGTCTGTCCTCCTCTCAGGGGTGTCGCACCAAATTCTGGGCCCTGTGCTTTAATTGAAAAAATAGCAGATATACAAGCTCACAGCGCGGCACCGAGTGCCGCGCTGCGAGCTTGTAGATCTGCTCTTTTTGAAAAATCGTGAATATCTTTGAATATTTCAAATCCTTCTAAGGTTTTTTTTGTTGAAAAAACCTATGTTTCTATGTCAGTGGTGCTCAAACTTTTTCATGTGAAGGACCCCCAAAATGACATGTATTTGGCCACGGACCTCCATCTCAAAATATAGTGTCAGTGACCCCCCAGGAGCTAAATTTGAGTTTGCTTCAAAAATACATATACTGTATTCAAAGATTTGCACACATTTTCACAACGTTTCAAAAATAGCAGATCTACAAGCTCGCTGTGAGCTTGTATAATTATATGCTATTTTTCGATAGCTAAAGTATAAAATAATTCCAGGCCCCTCCACCGTGGGCCCTAGTAACTCAGTCCCACTCCCCCCCCCCCCCCCCCCCCCCCCCCCCCCTTGTGACGCCCCTGTCCCCTCCTGTCCGGCGTGCAGCCTTCATGCATATCTATAGGCCCACCAGTACATCGTACCTCATGTCCATTCACCTTTTACAGCCTCTTACAACCGCCCAGACAAAAGCCAACGACCCGTTCCATGTCCATGTCACAGCTGACGTCGTAAAGCAGAGCTTGTCAACCTTTTTTCCCTTGTTGCCCCCTCCCTCTTGGCAGCAGGCGCGTTCAGAAACGCAAATGCAGGAGGCAAATCCAAATCCAAGAGGCCGTGACCTGGCCGTACTGTCCCCCCCCCCCCACACACACACCCTGGCAAGTTGCTGGGAATTGTGGGAATTAGGCTACTTTTCAAGGCTTTATTACAGTAGTATCCATAATATAAAGCCATTTACACTTATTGCACACTAATGAATGATTGTTTTGATGATATTTAATGATATTTGTTACTTTTGTCAATTGTCATCTTCATAGATGGTGGTCAGCAACAAACTCACTCGTCAGGCACGCATGCGAACCACAGACCCCGACGGTGCTGCTTGCGTCCGAACAAAACCTCTCTGTGAGACGTGGTGAAGTAAATAAACACAGTTATCATAATGGATCACATTGACACAAACACACCGGAGCGATTTAGAGGCAATTCATGAGAAAACTAACACTCATGTTGATTTAACGTTAGTGGACGTGTTGCCACTGTTTTCTTGTGGGACGTGTTCGTAGCAGGTCATAATATGGGCTTTTGACCAGTGGTGTAATGTAACTAAGTTCTTTTACTTAAGTACTGTACTTGAGTACAGTTTTGAGGTATTTGTACTTTACTTGAGTATTTCCAGTTTTCAGTTCTTTTACCTCTACTCCACTGCATCTCAAAGGCAAACATTGTATTTTTTACTCCACTACAATTATTTGAAAACTTTAGTTACTAGTTTCTTTACAGATATAAATGATTATATTATAAAACATACATTAATCCACTTTAGCCCTATTTTATTTGCGACGCGTTGTGGGCCCCACTGGGCACAATAAATATATAAAGACCGTTCTCAACTCAAGACAATGGTAGCGTCCACACCACAGCGACAACGGCGACATAATTGATTGTGAACGCTGACATAATTATCGTTATTATTATAGTTATAGTTGGTTAGCCATAGTTTTACAGAGGAATAAGGTTAGGTTGAGGCATAGTCGTTTTACATAATTATGCTACGTTTAGGAATATCTGATGTTGACTGAGGTCACCGGATTTGACCCCGGGCGGGAGGGCTGTTTTGGACCTCAGCGTTCTTGTGTGCCCTCCAAACAGTCATGGCGTCATGTCCTCCCTGTGGTCTTTGGCGCCCCCCTAAGGGGGTCCCCGGCCCGGACCCCAGATTGGGAGCCACTGTCGTAAAAGAATGTCTCCCCCCCTTATTGCCTCAAAGTGCCCCCTGCATCACTTCAACATAATGGGCCACCCTTCTGCATCTCCATATGAATGGAGGGACACAAGTCTGGTACTCCAGAGGTATAAATCATAAGGCCGTAAGACTGAGCTGACATGAGTGAATGTTTGAACAATGTTGGTGTTGCCAGATTCATGCGAGACGAGAAAAAATATAAGAAATGAACACGCCCAAAGTCGCTTAGAATTAGCAGACATGGCAACAGTGGTGGTTGGAAGGACAGAATGTCATTTCTTTAGATCAGGGTCTTCAACGTTTTCAGGCCAAGGACCCCTTAGTTGAGAGAGAGAGATGAAGTTGTGGGGTCCCTGACCCCCACAACGTTTTCATAGATTCCATATAGTTTCATCGTTTGACATGAATCAGTGTATTTTGGATTCATGTCAATTTGTGATTTCATACATGTAACCATTCAAACTGTCAATACTTAATACACTTGAGCTTTCACTCTGTACTTAGTCTGCTCTTTTCCCCTCTACACCACACCAAACCTCTCAATAGCCAATCTACAAGCTATGAGCTTGTAGATCTGCTATTTTTGGCTAAAGTTCTCAGAATATGGACACTAGAGTTCAAGTGGTTAATAGAAGAAAAAAGGTTTCTATCACACACAGATTTGGAGGGGTCCCGGACCCCCTGTTGAAGACCCCTGCTTTAGATGTTAGACTGGCCTGAGGTCAGAACAATAGGCCTATATATGCTCTATTGTTACCATGCTATGGCTGTGCCTTATGTATGTATAGGCTAGACATCTGCACCTGCTGCTGTTTACTTACATAGTTTATTTACTACTGCTGTTTTCATTTACATGTGGGTCTTCAACAGTAGGGTCTGGGGACCCCAAGGGGGTCCTCAGAATACTACAGGGGGGGGGGGGGGGGGGGGGGGTGATAGGAACTTTAAAATAAGCTTGTGAAGCCAACAAATTTGACGTGTGAATTTTTCTTTTTACACAGCAGCACAGTTTCATGGGGGTCCCTTCATCTCTCTTTTGACCTCATATTCAGTCCCTTCATGAACTCTTGAGCTCTTGAAAAAAAGAGGGGAAAAAAAGGCAATATATCACCTCTCTTTTCCTGATCAATTTATTTGAGACAAAAACAAAGGAGGTGGACACTTTTCATTCCCCCCCTCTCACACACACACACACACACACACACACACACACACACACACACACACACACACACACACACACACACACACACACACACACACACACACACACACACACACAGTGTGACACAAAAGAGAGGAGAAGGGTGGTGTGCTCGTGCGTGCGTGTGTGTGCATGTGTGTGTGCACGCGTGCGTGTGTATGCCTGGGGGGGGCTACACGTTGCCAGCAGCCAACCATTCATCTTGTCAATGGAGAGTAGGGTTTCTTTTTTCTTTTTTGGCCGAGGGACAACAGAACAGACCACCAGAGAGAGAGCAAATCAACTCTGCCCCGGCAAATTAGTGGACACTATAAAAGATCAAGAGAGTGGTCCCTGAAGGACGGAGCGACCCCCCCCCAACACACACACACACACACACACACACACACACACACACACACACACACACACACACACACACCAGCAGACCCCCCCACCGCACCCCCCCTCCCACTCCCACTGACCCTTCCTAACATCTGACCCCGGCACACAAATTTATCACAACATTTCAATTAGGAATGAGGGGGGGGGGGGGGGGGGGGGGCTCCGGGGCCCTGCTGGTCTCTGCATGTGAGGCAGGTGACTATACCCCCCCTCCGTCAGTCCACCACCAGTTCTTTTGACCTTGCTGCCAGCAGCAGGATTAGCTCGCGGCTTTTCCCATAATTCCTCTCCCCGTGCCCCGGGATGGAGCGTGGCCGGGGTCGAGTGGGGGACTGGGGAGGGGGGGGGGAGGCCCCCCCACGGACATCTATAGTGATTGTAGCTGGGTCCCATCCAGGTATTAAAGGAATTGAGAGTGATAGAACACACATACACACGCACAGGCACGTGCACACATAGACATCAAAGGGGCCTTGAGCACCTGCCCTTTTACCTGTCTGTAAAAAGTGCCCTCTGCAGACCATGAAATGCAGTTTTTACTATGGTGAAATAGTTGAAAATGCCTCCTTTCCAAGCCATACCTGAAGGCAGCATTCAAGAGAATTGCCTTGTCCAAATTCTCCTGAACTTGAATGCAGCATTTTATGTTGAAAGAATTGCCCTCTCTGTGTAGAAATCCATGCCGTTACGCCACATCTCCAGTGTTCACTTCCACTTCATTATTCTTAGTTCAGTGTGGTATCAAGCACCGAAATTAGCCGGCCTTCAAGCTCAAAACACGTCGCATTGCGGCGCGTTGTGAGCTTGGAGGTCTGCTATTTTCGATATTTCCACAAAAAGGCCCTTTTAGAAATGTAAGCCCCTGCCTCTCTAACATTCTCTGCACGTCCCTGCACGCACATACACACGCACGCACGCTTAGATCAGTGGAGGGACAACTAAGTACTTTTTTTCACACCGAGTCAATAAACAACAAGTCTGATTAAGAAGTACATCTGCTATAAACTTTATAGTGATTCCCAAACTTTTCAGGTCGAGACCCCAAAAGAGATATTAGACGTTGGCCTGGGACCCAAACTATAGTGGAAATAGCAGATCTACAAGCGCACAATTTTTTTTTTCCTGTAAATTTTGCTTCCCTTCCTCTTTTTTTTTTTTGGAAAATCTTTTGAAATAATTACAAAAATGTAAGGCAAGAAAAAAAGAGGGATTTACTGGCAATTGGAGACCCATGCAAATGTGTCCACGAACCAGATATTGGTCCTGACCCACTGAAAACAGTGTGCTAAAAAAACTTGACTGTAACTGGTAAGCAGCGGCGGCTCCAGAGAATTGTGACTGGAGGGGCTATGGGGGAGCTGGCTTTTTTAGAGCAGGGGCTAATTAATTTTGGCAACAAAGAATAATGAATAGTTCTAAAATGATAAACGAGATTGAACGCTTAGGGTATAGATAACTGAACAGAACAGATCATTGGCCTGAACGGATCACCCCGACGAGCACTAAGAGTTGAGGCATTACATTTTGTATAACATGGTTCTATTGTGGAAATAGCAGATCTACATGATTGCTAATGCTACAGGCATTGTGAGCATATAGATCTGCTATTTTCACAATTTCATTTTCTAATATTTGACAATTTGGCCAATGTTTAATTTGTCATTTTAGAGGTATTAAAAAGTCCTTAATGTGTCACTTTAGACATGCATGTGCATATACCCTATACACTTAAACTTTATGTTGGTTTGTTACTATAGAGTTTCACATTAAGCTAATCATCTCGGGACCCCCCACAATAATTTGGGGACCCCCCTGGGAGTCCCAACCCACAGGTTGAGAACCACTGTGCTAAAGGTCCCGACTGTAACTTGTAGATCTGCTGTTTTCACTAGTTTGGGTCCCAGGCAAACGTCTAATGTCTCTTTTGGGTCTCGAGCTAAACATGTTGGGATCCACTGGTTTAAGCCCTGCTGTCCCTCATCACATGTGTCTCCCATTTCTTATCAGCTCCAACATCCTAGCTGCCATGGTTGTCCAAACGCACAGAGATATCTGGTTTCCCCTTGCCTTGGACATAGACTGGACCCAGTGGCGTCAGTTCAGAAAAAGCTAAGGTATGGCAACATGACTGGTGTCTTGCACGCGCGCGAAGGCACGCGTGCAAGACACCAGTCATGTTGCCATAACTTAGCAACAGGCATGATAATGTTTGTCTTTTTTTATTATTTTAAGTACATTCTATTTCTCACCCCGTTTCTACGGTTTCTTGGGCTGGATATGGCAACCTGGAATGGTTGTTCAAGTGCAGCTAAACTTGGCATGTTAGTAAACGTGCCACAATTAACACTAATGAATTGCACCTGTGCAGCTGACCTGCGGAACCTGGGAATATACCATTTTGTCAAGATGGGGAGAAAGTGTGGAGAATATAATTTAACCTTGTTTAAGTGACCATTTTTGTAGTTATTTTTACTGTAATTTAACAACATAATAACCAGCACAGATAGACAAAGAGACATTCATGGATTTATATTTAAAAGTAACTTGTATTTCCCCCCCTGGACCCAGGGTATGGCAGCTCATTTCCCTGCCATACCCAATTGACGCCCCTGACTGGACCAGTAGTGGCTCTCAAAGTGGGGTCTGGGGACCCCTGGTGGTCCTTATGTTTTTTTTTTTTTTTTTTTTTTCGTGGGATAAAAATTAGGTTTGTGTGGTGTGTCCTGGGCCACAAACTGCTGTCCCTTCACTTCCTTACATGGTTAAGCCTCCATCCTCCTCAGTCAGCAGCACACGGCGACAGGGGCGTCACAAAGGGGGGGGGGGAGAGGGGGGCCCAAGGTGGAGGGGCCTGGAATTATTTTATACTTTAGCTATTGAAAAATAGCAGACATACAAGCTCATAGCTTGTAGGTCTGCTATTTTTGAAAAGTCGTGAAAATGTGTGCAAATCTTTGAATATATGTATTTTTTAGGCGAACATTTGTAACTCAAATTTTGCTTCTGAGGGTTCCCTGGAACTAAATATTTTGAGATGGTAGTCCGTGGCCAAATACATATCACTGTTTGTGTCCACTCCTTCACATGAACAAGTGCACCACGCGGCACTCGGTGCCGCGCTGTGAGCTTGTATGTCTGCTATTTTTCAATAGTTAAAGTACCTAGGGCCCGGAATTTGGTGCGACACCCCTGCACGGCGAGGAGGGGCAGGCAGGGCGCTCTATTCTCCCAGTGGGTTTGGGGCCATGTCCTGCCTGAGGGATAGCATTGTAATCTTTATCAGGTGCTCAGGTTGCCATTGACAAGTTGACCATGGGCCTGGTGACAGACGCTTCCCTTTTACAAAAGACCAGAATAGCCTTTATATACGGAAACGGCGTCGGAGGCAAGCTGGCATGGGGGACATTCTTAAGACGTGGGGGTGGAAAGCCACTGAGTATACCGGTACATGTATTCTGTAGGCCTACTTGGATAGTAGATAGGCCTACCTTTATTATCCCAGGGGGGGAAATCAGTCGCCCAGAGGCGGCACAGCAGTTATAGGTTACAAGTAGTCTACAGAGAAGTATGAAAAGAAAAGTTGTGTAGAGCGGGAAAACAAAGCAAACAAGAACCAGTAAGACTCCCTAATCGGGAGATAAGCGACCGCCAGGTCGCATAGACAAACTTTAGAAGGCAATGGTAGGCAATCAGGAGGGAATATGGGAAATGGGACAAATCCATGTTGATGACATGAGTCTAGACATACTGTGTACCACTTTGCGTGATTTTTGGGCAAAATCTGTAGGAGCAGTGTCCAAAAATGTGTTTTGCAAGAATCTGCCTTATGGCTAGAAGAGGGCCATGTGAGAAATGAGGGGTTGTGGTTTGGCAGTAGCCTGATTTCAGACTGACATTTTCCCATTGACAAGAGATTTCAAAGGGGAGGGGAATTGAAATTTGAAATTCCCAATCACAAGAGATCTGGTGGGAGGGGTTGTGTTTGACTTGTGTGTGCACAAAAACATTGACTGACTGACAGACTGATTGACTGACAGACAGCCGGTGGAGGTTTTGATAGTAACTGCGACCTGGTGGTCACAATCAACAATACAGAGGCGTAAACGTATGGTTTGCTTTACTTTGCAATATTGTTTTCTCTCTGCACATTTTTAATGTGACAAGTGACCATTAATTTTATGTAATTCCTCTAAAACCTATTTTAATATAAATAAATATACAAAAAGTAAATAATAATAAGACAAAAAAGAAGCACACAATTGAAAATAGCCAATCTAGATAGGCCATATAAAAAATATCAAAATATATGTCGAGTTCAGCTGCAAGAATATTTGCATAACATACTGAACTTATGCCATAATCAATCAAACCACTGCATGCTTCCTATTCAATGGTCAGCAGTAACGTAGAGCAGTGGTTCTATTTTCACAATTTCTGCCTCTAATTGACAATTTGGCCAATGTTACATTTTTCAATTTAGAGGTATTAAAAAGTCCTTAAATTGTCACTTTAGAAATGTACATATACCCTCTATACATTTAAACTGTATGTTGGTATGTTTACTGTTGAGAAAACAATGTTCCACTTTACGTTAATCATCTGAGGACCCCCCAAAATAATGTGGTGGTTCTCACAGGTTGAGAACCACTGACAATGAACTTATGTCATAATCAATCAAACCACCGCATGCTTCGGACAATGGTCAGCAGTAACGTAGACAGCATATAATGACGTATGAAATCGAAGGGCTGCACACATCAGTGGCGTTAGTTCAGAAAAAGCTAAGGTATGGCAACATGCAAGACACCAGTCATACCTTAGCAAACAGGCACGATACATTTATTTTAAGAAGTAGGCCTACATTCTATTTTCCCCCCCGTTTCTACGGTTTGTTCTAGTGCAGCTAAACTTGGCATAAAATAGTATGCCACAAATTAACAATAATGCATTGCACCTGTGCAGCTGACCTGCGGAACCTGGGAATATACCATTTTGTCAAGATGGGGAGAATACAAGTGTGGAGAATATAATTAAAATACCTTGTTAAAGTGACCATTTTGTAAAATGTTGCATTTGTGGTTATTTTACTGCATAACCAGAACAGATAGACAAAGAGACATTCGTGGATTTATATTTAAAAGTAACTTTTATTTTCCCCCCTGGACCCAGGGTATGGCAGCTGCATACCCCTGCCATACCCAATTGACGCCCCTGGCACACATGGCAGAGCGCGGCATGATGGTCCTTTAAGTGTGTACTGTATGTTATGTTTAAGGCATCATTTTATTATAGTTCTAATAAACCTCCACCTCTCACTAAACCCTAAGGTTAGCAGGTCATTCAGGCCTGGATGGATTCAAGTATAGCCCGGAGTTGGTCACTGATATATCATTGGTCAGGGTCGTAGCAATAGCATATCGTCACTGTGGGGCAGATACCTTGTATCTCCATATAAAAAAATGATTGAAAGTGAAAGTGGTTTTGTGTGTGTGTGTGTGTGTGTGTGTGTGCGTGTGCGTGTGTGTGCGTGTGTGTGCGCGTGTGCGCGTGCGTGCGTGCGTGCGTGCGTGTGTGTGTGCGTGTGTGTGTGTGCGCGCGCGCGCGTGTGTGTGTGTGTGTGTGTGTGTGTGTGTGTGTGTGTGTGCTTTTTTTTCCTTTTCATTTTGAACCAATGACAAATATTAACAAGAGTTTGTGACAGAACCGCTTTTGTCTGAACTAGAAAAATATGGTCTCAACCCATGTATGGTTTCACAAAGGGTAGGATCTCAGCCTTGTATGATTTGTCATGTTCGTGAGTGGCTCAAAGGAATCCTCTGAGCACAAACTGAACTCCTTATATATATATATATATATGTTACAGTATGTTTGGGTAACTCAGGACGGTAAGAGTAAGAGCGCTTGTTTTGTCGTTCACCACACACTAATCACCACCAGATGGCGACGACAGCCCATAGACAGCCATTCACTAGTGCAGGCGCTGACGTCACTCGTTTGCGACTCTCTTTCTTTATTTACTAGCCTAGCTGGGCGGTGTTTAGCCATTAGCTTAGCCATTAGCTTAGCCATTAGCTTACTATGAGCGTTTATCGTGGGCTTGCCCAGGCCTTACGGCCTGGGCATAAATATAACGATTGCATTCACCACGGCTTCGTAACTCGCGCCCTGGCCCGCTCTTCGCGGCCACTCGCGCCTGCGGCGGTCGGGGGCGAAGAGCAGGACCAAGGTCCGCTGGCCTTCGCGCCGCTTGCAATGTCGTGGACAATCGAGCGGCTCCGCCTGGAGGACGTTGTTGTGGCGTTGTTTCTCTAACAAACCGTGACATATATATATATATATATATATATATATAAATGAAACAAAAATAATAAAAGAAAAAGAAAGAAATTCAATGGAGGGAGACGGCAGAGTTCCACAATATGGTTGTGTTATTTCCTTTTTTCTTTTGTATTTTTTGTGTGTTTGTGTCTGTGTTTTTTGTCTTTTTATCTACACCGTCGGTATAAGGACTCATGACAAGATATCTTATTTCAGGTACTATGATTTAAATCAGTGGATCTCAAAGTGGATTCCAGGGACTCTGTGGGTTCCTTTAGGGGGGTCTAAATGGACCCATACAAGTCTGTAACTCTGACAGTGTACAAATGGAACCAAATGGACACGTTAAGGGGATACCTTGAAATGTTAAAGTTTGAGAACCACTGATTTACATTAATCAGTTTGTTTTGTTTGATTCATCTCTCTTCCCCCTTGGCCCTTCCACACATTCCTCATGTATTTTTAAATGGCACTGTATTTTAATAATAAGGTAGCTGTGTAATGCTGCGTTGACGTTCATAAAGATCACATAATACCCTTTTTACTTGTCTATGCATTTGATGCATTACCTTGCACTGTCCATGCTTATTGTAAATTGGTCTGGATTAAGAGCGTCTGCTAAACCAGGGGCGTTAATTGGGTATGGCAGGGGTATGCAGCTGCCATACACTGGGTCCAGGGGGGAAAATAAAAGCTACTTTTAAATATAAATCCATGAATGTCTCTTTGTCTATCTGTGCTGGTTATTATGTTGTTAAATTACAGTAAAATAACTACAAAATAATGTAACATTTGACAAAATGTTCACTTTAACAAGGTATTATAATTATATTCTCCACACTTGTATTCTCCCCATCTTGACAAGATGGTATATTCCCAGGTTCTGCAGGTCAGCTGCACAGGTGCAATGCATTATTGTTAATTGTGGCACGTTTACTAACATGCCAAGTTTAGCTGCTCTTGAACAACCGTTCCAGCCTGCCATATCCAGCCCAAGGAACCGTAGAAACTGGGGGAAAAATAGAATGTACTTCTTAAAATAAATGCATCATGTCTGTTGCTAAGGTATGGCAACATGACTGGTGTCTTGCAAGACACCAGTCATGTTGCCATACCTTAGCTTTTTCTGAACTGACGCCACTGTGCTAAACGCCTATAATTGTAAATTGTAAATTGTGTAACGTCATAATCGGAGGGCTGCGCACATGGCGGAGCTCGGCATGATGGTCCTTTAAGTGTGTACTGTATGTTATCTTTAAGGTATTATCATTTTATTATAGTTCTAATAAACCTCCACCTCTCACTAACCCCTAAGGTTAGCAGGTCATTCGGGCCTGGAAGGATTCAAGTAGCCTGGAGTATTGGCCACTGATATATCATTGGTCAGGGTTGTAGCATATCGTCACTGTGGGGCAGATACCTTGTATCTCCATATTTCTGTGTTTTATCTTTTTTTCACTCTGTTTCCAAAACATAATTAAGTGAAAGTGGTAAAATGTACCTGTGGATTTTATAAATATTAACCAATAACCAATGTAAAGCAAGGCTGGGGGATATTAGGAAAACCTTCGATATTCGATAACGTTGTTGAATACCTCAATATCGATATTACTCACGATATTAGTAAAAACAATTGCATGATATAGTTTTTAATTATTTTTTTTCTGCTTTAGGTCCACTGCCTGTCTAACCCAGATAATGAATAGCATATCCATGCATGCACATCTCACAGTACAGATAGAATAAATACATGACATTCCTTATTTCCATTTTCCAACAATGGTTTTATTGAAATAACCACACAGATGGACTGCTTTTTTGCATGTGCTACATGCATGCATAGTGTGTCTGAATTTGACACATACACCAATACCTCATTTCAAGCCGTCTTCGTTTGTCTGTATACCTTGCATGTTAATACCTCGATGAAGGTAAATGTTCAATATATTGCCCAGCCTTAATGTAAAGTATTAAATATTAACAAGAGTTTGTGACAAAATAATAACTATATGGATCCATTGGTGTGTGTGTGTTGTGTGTGTGTGTGTGTGTGTGTGTGTGTGTGTGTGTGCGTGCGTGCGTGCGTGCGTGCGTGCGTGCGTGCGTGCGTGCGTGCGTGCGTGTGTATGTGTGTGTGTATGTGTGTGTGTGTGTGTGTGTGTGTGTGTGTGTGTGTGTGTGTGTGTGTGTGTGTGTGCGTGTGTCCATTTCCTGAAAAGTAACATGGTGGACATAGAAGTTTTCCCCACCCAACAAGGATCATATAGGCTAATGCATATTCCCCATTTATTTATGAATGGCAGTGGTACGGCCGGAGTGTTTTAGACCGTAATAACAAGGGAGCCGTCTAGACTTCTTAATGCTGCATTGACTTTCAGAAGCGCTCCTTTCATGGAGATCACATAATGACTTGAAGGGTTCACGCAGAGAGGGCCCTCTCTCTACTTTCACATGCCAACGTCCGGTGATCTATACCCTTGATGGCTATTGACCGTCCGTAAAATTTGATTATAAAATCAATAGTTCACATGGACTGTGACATAGTGATGCTATACGCCGAGAACAAAGTGGTCGCCATCGGCAGTCCGTACAAGGAGAAAACATATCATATTGAGCATTATTGATTTGGTTATTACTTGGATAAAGCTAGTGATTACACTCGGCTACGGTATTAAGAGGAATAGCCAAAGGGTTCTCATATACTGCGAGCTACAGTAGTGTGGTTCGCAAACTTTTTTCATGCTAGCAGGGACCGCAGCAGAAGATTTGTGGAGCCCTGTACTTTGAGAACCACCGCTGTAAGCCACTGCATCCACTATTTTGTCAGTCAATTGTGGCGTTTCCATAAAGCCTCTTAATGCGCATTAAGGCTTATTCGCAAAAATCTTTTTATGGAAACACTTCAAAATTGGAATAAACTTTCATTATCCGCAAAAACTTTTGTCGGCTTGGAGGAGGTGGATTTTGAGGCTTTATCGAACAAACTAAATGCGAATTAGAGAATGGAAACGGGTCAGACAATAAATGCAAATAAATGATGACGTTCTGGGTCCATATCGTCCTCCAACTTAACACTTTCCCTTGCCGCTTAACGTCCATTGTATAGCGTTAGCCCACAAAACAAACCGGTTGTTTGTTACACACGGAGTGACACGAACCGTGTGTAAATTCCTCCCGTTTTCACCTCCCGGAGTCAAGCCATCCGTGGCTAACCCTTCCTCATCACACGGTGTTGCGTGCCAAAAGTGGCCGATCTACAAGCTCACAGCAGCTCGCATCCACGTCTCCGCGCCGCGTTGTGAGCTTCCAGATCGGCCACTTTCCAGAGGACGCTGAAAGTTGCAGGATGAGTGTGTAGCGATCGAGTCGCAGCAGTCGTGCAGTGCTCACGTCTCGGTTCGGTCTGAAAAAATCAGCCCGATCAACTCATGCGACCGTCGCTAATTTGAATGACACCCGCGAATGGAAACAGGCTAAATTCACTTTGTCTTAATGCGAATTAAAAATCGCTTCCTATTTTCGAATAAGCTTATGGAAACATGGCTAATGTCTCTGTAATGCCAAAGCCAGTTGTATTGTATTCAATTCAAAACATGTGGAACATTTCAGACATGTACACATCACGTACACATACAAGATTAGTTGTGTGAAGAAAACCTATTATATCTGTTAGTTTTTCTTCTGCCGCTTCTGCATTTCAGGCATAAACGCAGTCACTTTTTACGAAACCTTTCCAGGATGGTAGAGGTGTGCTATTAGTGATCAATTTAAAACGCAGCATTTGAACAGGCATAACTTATGGCCCGTTTGACCTACAGCCATGAAACGACATTGCACTTTACGTCTCTCAATTTACAATTTACAATTTAGGCATTTAGCAGATGCTCTTAATCCAGAGCGACTTACAATAAGCAAGGTAATACATCAATATACATCAACATCAATACATCAAATGCATTGAAATATCAATAACGTACTGTAGGTCGACTGAGCACCTAATCAGTAAAAAGCTTTATATAAAACCTAAACAATGCTATCTAGCTTTCATGTATGGTCGTTGGGGGGTATAGGCGAGTCCTACGGTAAGTGCTATGGGTTTACATGTAGGTCAGGGACGTGCTGGCCATTGGGAAAAACGGGACAACACCCGAACGGCCGGTTCATTCCCGGCCGGTCCAGGCCAGCCATTAGGAAAAAATAAAAATAAAATGTTGGCCTTCTTTCCATTTTGGAGGCACGGCGGCCAACAAAGTAAATCGTCACTGTCAGGCAGAAAACCTTGTATCTCCAAGTTTCAAATGTGTAAATTTTTCTTTTTTTAGAGAGAGATCTCTCTCCATAGCGCACAATGAGGGCCTCTACAACTCTTTTTCCCTGGCTGAATCAGGGGCCCAGCATGTCCCTGATGTAGGTGGAGTCTGAAGAGGTGAGTCTTAAGTCCACGGCGGAAGCTAGCGTGAGTCTGTTGTTCTAAGTGCGACAGGGAGTTTATTCCACAGTTTGGGGGCCAAGAGGGCAAATCCCTCTACCTATATGGCAAATCCTCATGAGGAACAAAATCTGCCCAACAACCTCTGTACTGAAACTAAATACCACCAACCTGTTTGTGTGTCAATAAAGGTATCTTGTCTTGTCTTGTCTTGTCAAATGACCATACATATCGTTCCCAAACTTACAGTGGCCGTTAAGGCAGTGATTTTCAGTCTTTTCTGGTTCGCGGCCCAGTTGAAAATGGCTGCCATGTCAAGTGAGCAGATGCATGGGCTGTGGACATGTTGAGCAAATATTTATTTGTGTTCTGACTTGTTTCAAGTGTCATTACGTTCCTATTTATCGGTATTAACAATGAATGAATGAATTTTGCGTTAAAACACCATGACATTCTTCATTCAAAACATGAAAGTTATAGTTATAGTGTTGAACTCGTTGTGTTTTGTCAAGTATTTGGGGGCCTACTTGCAATATATTCACGTCCCAATAGTAGGCCCCGGACCTTCAAGTTGACTGTAGGTCAAATTATGAAGCCCAACATTACTGCATGCTTTCGCTGTGGCGTATTGTACTCATTGCCCCGGGGGTGCTGCTTGCAGCTATATTTCTTCTCCTTTCCTTGATGCTTTCTCTACAATAAAAGAAAAATCTGTGACCTTAAAACGAGTCCTTGCAACATCCCCCCCCCCCCCACCCCCCACCCCAATGTTTGTATTATTCCTCGTCGAGAAAAAAGAAAAAAAAAGAAAAGAAAAAAGAAAACGTGTTAACAAATAAGAAGCAATTGAAGGCTTGGATATGAAATGGTTTCATTTAGTTTCCCCCACAATGCCATCTCAGTGTCCTGAAGGCTGTCTGAAGGAAGGTTTACTCACTGTCACAAGTGCTCGCCTTGCCACCTGCTCCACCCACTGGATTGCGGGCAGGAATGTTCCCCGCGAACAAAAGCTATAGCACCATCCATTGTGGAGGCACAGCTGAGTGCTTATTTATCTAGTGCAACGCACACGCGCGCATGCACGCGCTCACTCGGCACCCACGCGCGCACGTACGCAGTTTTCTATTAGGCGACTACTGTATATACTTGTGAGGACTTTGACATTTTTAGGACGCTGATTTTGTGAATGCTGTTTTATTTATTTATTTTGGGGTATTTTTTTCCCCACTGTAAGCCTATGAGCCAGGAAATAGGACATCTACAAATAGATATTGGTTTGTAGATCGGCTATTTTTGGCCGCAAGGCTATAGTATAAATCAGACACAAAGTCCAACCTCAATATCTTTTTCTAACTGTAAACCTAACTCTTAAAAATGATTGCAGTATAACCATAAAACAATGTCTACTTCTCAAATGCTACTATAATTTGTCCCTTACAAGTAATATTAACACGCACACACGCACACACACACACACACACACACACACACACACACGCACGCACATGCACACACACACACACACACACACACACACACACACACGCACAGTTGTCATCAAACACAGCACAGATGTCCAGAAATTGATTTGGACGATTCAGATTGTGTTTCTTTTTTAAAACATTCCATTCTGTGCACAATGTCTGGAATGCTTTTAAATGGAGTTGAATCAGTTGTTGCTCAGGGTCTGAACTGCTTTCAGTAGTGACTTCAGTATTACTAGTAGTAGTAAACAGGGGCGTCACACGAAATTCTGGGCCCTGGGTACAAGGATTCACTGCGGGCCCCCCATGAATGTTAACTATTGAAAAATAGCAGATATACAAGCTCACAGCGCGGCACCGAGTGCCGCGCTGCGAGCTTGTATATCTGCTATTTTTGAAAAATCGTGAAAATGTGTGCAAGAAACCTCTGTCAAGGACCCCCAAGATTATATGTATTTGGCCACGGACCCCGATCTCAAAATATTTCGTTCCAGGGACCCCCCAGAAGCAAAATTTGAGTTCGCTTAAAAAATAAATATATTCAAAGATTTTCACACATTTTCACAACTTTTCAAAAATAGCAGATCTACAAGCTCGCAGCGCGGCACTAGGTGCCGCGCTGTGAGCTTGTATATCTGCTATTTTTCAATAGATAAAGTATGAAATACCCATTGTACCCATTGTCAGAGCACTTAGAGTGGAGAAAAACACCCAAAAATATCGCACACGAAATTACAAAGAAAGAAAGAACGAACATGCATCCTACAAACCAGGGACGTGCAGAGAATGTTAGAGAGGCAAGGGCTGACATTTCTAAAAGGGCCTTTTGGTGAAAATATCATAAATAAATAGCAGAGCTTGGAGGTCGGCTATTTTCAGTGCTTGATAGCACACTGAACTAAGCATAATCAAGTGCATATTGGAGATGTGGCGTACAGCATGGATTTCTACACAGAGAGGGCAATTCTTTCAACATACCGGTAAGATGCTGCGTTCAAGTTCAGGAGAGTTTGGACAAGGCTTGAATGCTGCCTTCAGGTATTCACCACAGTAAAAACTGCATTCATGATCTGGAGAGCCAGACTGTTACCACCTACAATGCTTCCATCATGCATTCAGGAGCAGCGGAAGCTCTGAAAATGATCCAACGATAAAGTGGATATGAAGCCTCCTCCCCACTTCCATTTCATCTTTACCGTTGTGCAAATGTATCTGAATATAAATCAAAATAATAATAGTGATAATAGTTACCTACTCCTCCCGCGGGGGAAATTCAGTATTTGCAGCCCAACCCAGCTGCTTCGCAGCCCACAAGGAGCACGTGAGCAATTAGGGGTTAAGAGTCTTGCTCAGGGACACACATCGACATTGCTATCCTGGCCGGGAATCGAACCAGGGACAACCAGGGGAACTGGTTCCCCAGGCAGGCTCCCTAACCATTCAGCTATGGCCGCCCGAGGTGGCCGCTGAGGTGTATTTAGGTGTAGTTCCAGACGCTATGTTCCATTCAGGAGGAGTAGTTCCAGACTCATTCGGAGATTGTGGAATAGTTGTGTGGCTACCTAAGACTACCGTTGTTTCCTGTTGAGATTGGCAGATTTCACCCAGTTTTTTCCCTCTCACTCACGTCACTTCATCTGCTGATCTCACTCAGCAACGAAATAAACAGAAAATAAACAAAAACAAAAATAAAACTATTCACAGGAGGCAAGCAGTGATAACTCCATGATGTGCACGGCAATGCAGTTTCAAATGCACCGCTTTTTTTAGAGTAAAAAAGAAAAAAAGACCTGTGTGACATGTGTGATCTTGGCAGGTTGCCCCAGGAAATGTGCCAATCTCAACAGGAAACAATGGTAGATATTGGCCATACTAATTGCACATGGCAAAAAAGAAAGAGAGAAAAGTGTTAAGGAAGCGGTGAGAGATGGGCAGCAGAGTGAAGAGCCATCTTGTGTCCAGAGGTCACGCTGACAGGAGAGGCTGCATGGTGGCAGAAGGTACGGTGACAATAGCTCTGCTGGTGTGAAGGACACAGTGGGGACAGGGACAGAGCCACATGGGACGTCAGAGGGACGCAGGGCAAGGTGACATCGGTGGACAGTAACCATTGTTAATTAATAATTGTGTCATCTAAAACAATGGTATAATCATATTTTAACTGGGGATCCCCCCCACCCTGACGAGCACTAAGAGTTGAGGCATTACATTTTGCATAACACGGTTCTATTTTGAGAATAGCCGATCTACATGCTCAAAGATTGGCTATATTCACGATTTCTGCCTCTAATATTTGACAATTTGGCAATTGTTTAATTTGACATTTTAGAGGTAAAAGGTCCTTAAATTGTCACTTTAGAAATGTGCAGATACTCTCTATACACTTAAACTTTATGTTGGTTTGTCGAGTGAGAAAACAATGTTGCATAATATTAATCATCCCGACCCACAGGTTGAGAACTAAAACTAAGAGAAAAAAAAGAAGACATGTTTGTCGACTACCTTTGCCTATAAACCAAGACTACTGTAAATATGACTGAAGCTATACAACATTTTCGGCATGCAGCTAATTGTAAACCAGACATTGCAACGCCATCACGGCCTGCAAAATGTATTTTCAGTAGACTAAATCATCTTACAAAAATCTTGTATTTTGTCAAATTAAACTATACATTATAGAAAAACCTATAAGTTCTGTATTAAAAATGTTACTCCAGCAAATGTGTATGTATATACATCAGCTGTCATACATCAGCTTGCAGACTACCTACCGGTACCATCACAGTGACATGCAGAGGGCAAGGTGACCCCATGACATGCAACTTTTACAGGAATCAGAGTGTGTGTGTGTGTGTGTGTGTGTGTGTGTGCGTGCGTGCGTGCGTGCGTGCGGTATGTGTGTGTGTGTGTGTGTGTGTGTGTGTGTGTGTGTGTTTGTGTTATTAGTATACTTGTGAGAACCAAATGTTCCCACAAGCAGAGTAGAATCATATGAGAGAAATAGACAACTATAATTGTGTGCTTGTATATCGGCTATTTTCAAATGGCCGAAATGTATACAGGGCTGAAATGGTTAATATAAGTTTTGTAATAATAATCCAAATCTACTAATCTAAATGTTTCAAATAAATGTAGTGAAGTAAATGTATAATATTTGAATCCGAGATGTAGTGGAGTAGAAGTCAAAGTTTGGAAATTGGAAATACTAAAGTACTGTACAGATACCTCAAAATTGCACTTAAAGGGATATTACACTTTCAAAACTTTTTTTTCGTCTAATCAGGCTTGTATGAACACCCTGAACAGTTTTTAATTTGCTTCATTCAGTATTTAGATATTTGATGTAAATGTTACCAGCTCCAACACGCCCAGGCCCTCTCCACATACACACCCATTGTAACTTCAAACTCCATTTTAACCATGATAGATTCATTAAAAACACCCATTATTTTTTCTGGTGACTCATAATACCCTCCTAATACGTGAGCAGACCGTGTTTTTTCAATAACTTTTTTCATTTATTTTCAATAAAATATTATTGTATTTAATGTTTTCCATTTTCCCAAAGAATTATTAAAAATAAAAGAAAAAGGTTATTGAAAAAACACGGTCTGCTCACGTATTAGGAGGGTATTATGAGTCACCAGAAAAAATAATGGGTGTTTTTAATGAATCTATCATGGTTAAAATGGAGTTTGAAGTTACAATGGGTGTGTATGTGGAGAGGGCCTGGGCGTGTTGGAGCTGGTAACATTTACATCAAATATCTAAATACTGAATGAAGCAAATTAAAAACTGTTCAGGGTGTTCATACAAGCCTGATTAGACGAAAAAAAAGTTTTGAAAGTGTAATATCCCTTTAAGACAAATGGTTGTTTTATCATTAAAAAAGACAAGACTTTTTAGACGTTTCAAGCAGGAAAACATTCAGGTTGGGGTCAGGATCAGGATTACACATAAAGGTTGGGTTTATGGGTTAGATAAGTATAAAAGTATTGGTATCAAAATGTAAGCCTACTTTAAAGGAGTAGTTCACCCCCAAAATGACCTTTTTCCTATTGATTACTCATGCCATGGAGACTTGAGTTCAATAATATTTTTTTCTATTTGTCGCATTCATAAGACAAAAAATTGATTATAGTAAATGTACCCCCATTGATTACGGATGGGGACCCGAATGCATTCGGGTCCCCATCCGGAATCAATGGGGGTAAATTTATTGCAATCAAATTATTGTCTTAGAAATGCGACAAAAAACTAAAAATCTCCAGGCCATGAGTAATCAATAGAAAAAAGGTCATTTTGGGGGTGAACTACTCCTCTAAGTACCAAAAGTAAAAAGTACTCTTTAGGCATAGTGCTCCATTTCAAGTTTTCAAATGTATACAAATCTTCTGACAATAGCAGCTAAAATATACAGTAAATATCTGAATCCGAGATGTAGTGGGGAAAAAGTGAAAGTACCATATTTGAAATTGGAAATACTCAAGTATAAACACCTCAACATTGTACTTTAAGAACAGTAGTCAAGTAAATGTACCATGGTTACTTCCCGCCAGTGAAAATCAGAGATCCGTCATTCATGGCAGCTCAGGCAGCAGATTGAATGTGTCAGCCGGACGTTAAGCGATGATGAGAGGGTGCCACCCCTGACTGCACCGTTCATTTTTCTCGCAGGGCGTGAGTGGGTGTGTGTGCGTGTGTGTGTGCGCGCGTGCGTGTGTGTGTGAGTGAGTGGGGGGTGGGGTGGGGTGTGGGGGGAGCATTCGGTTTGCATTCAATCAATGAAAGTAGTTTATTGTTTATTGTATGACGGTGTGTCGGCGGGCCGCGCGGCCCCGAGCGAAGTAGCGGACGACCTGTAACCTTTTGTTTTTGACCCAGAGCGTCTCGCTCCACGCCTGTTATTTGAAAGTCCATGCGGATCAGACAAATCATTCGGCATCCGCCCCACACACACACACACCGCCCCCACCCTTCAGTGTGTGTTTGACTGTGTGTGTGTGTGTGTGTGTGTGTGTGTGTGTGTGTGTGTGTGTGTGTGTGTGTGTGTGTGTGTGTGTGAGTGTGAGTGTGTGCTGGCCACATATACGCCGCTTTAGCACACCGTGAGGTGAGGTTGGAGCTGAGGTCACCGGGGTATAGACGTGACCCCCGTCTCTCTGTCTTTCAAGGTGGCTCAGTCCTTAAACCGCTTATAAACCCCTGTATGCTTGGTTTACCGGGGTCTCCCTCAGGGCTCTGTACTCGCCCATTCAAGTTCTCACAGTCAGGGTTTCGGCTGGCATGTCTTTTCTTTAAGACTTTCCAATTACAATTTACAATGCAGGCATTTGGCAGACACCATGAGTGACTTACTGTACGATAATCAAGTTAACACATAGAATGCAGGGAGACAGCGTAGTGCCTTGGTAAACTAGGATCACAGGTAAACCAAGACACTATAAAATGAATTGAATTGAATTGAATTGAAAAAATAATAATATTTACATTGAAACAAAAGAAAATACCAGGTGAACCCTGGGCATTCCACTAGATTCAAACCCGGGTCTCCCGCATGAAAGGCCAACCTCTTAACCATTGGTCCAAAGGGATTTACCTGTGAACCAAGGGAGATACTAGAGTTTTGAGGCCATCAGTGAGGCTGAGGCAGTGAGTCACTCTGTTACACTAGCATTTGCCTAAATAACATGCCATCTGAATTACATTTTAGCCTGCATGGTCGCCAAGGCAAAGTGCTACAGTCTTTAGATTCATTCAAACCTAGCATTCTCGAAAAGACAGTACAATTAATTTATTCACATCAATGATGAAACAAAACAAGACAGAAACGTTCCCCCTATTGGGATACAACACAAGTTTAAAAGCAGCTGCATGCATTTGTGGGTAGGTCTGCAATCAAAGATTTTATATTGACCGTACGGGAGAACAGATCGTTTTAATTTAAGATGTAGGTCATTCCACGTGGTTGGGGCACTAAAACAAAAGGCTGTTTTCCCCAGTTCAGTCTTTTCAGTCTTCCTTTGGAGACGTTTTTTTTTACGGTGTAGAATTGGGTTGTGAATCTTCATTTTAGTCATTGTAGTTAAGTTTACAAGTGACTGAATGTCTTTTTAGACACAGTCTGAATGTGTGTGTGCCAATCCATGCTTCATTTTATAGAAGTATCTTCTGAAGTTCTGTTGTATTCTATTGCTTGTCTGGCGATTTCGAATACTCATATCTTGAAATGATACTGCTTTTTAGTTTGGAGAACACTTGACCAGAGTTTTGACAACTTTGTCATTCATCGCTACACCTCCCCCTTATGTTTTTGCAGATCTTTACTGATCTCAGAAATAGTCCCTAGCCTCAAGACAGAAATCAGTCCCCAGGACTGAGAACTTTAACCCCTGGGTACATCGTTGATATTTTGTAAAATTGACCTTTCACTATGTACTTGGGCTGCTCCTTTTACCTCAACACCGAACCGAGACCCCCTGTTGAAGACCCCTGGTCTAAATTGTAAATTGTAAATTGCAGTAGACACCCACATTCAGTTGAGCATATATTGTGCGGTTGTCGGTACAAGCTTCAGGGCTGTGCCAGTGTAATGGTTAGAGCACACGCCTTCGGTGTGGATGCTTGCAGGTTCGAGTCCTGCCTGGGGTTGACAGTGGCACGTGGTCGCAGAAGGGTTCAGAACTGAGTCATTTCAGACTGCAACCTGTCATGGACGGGAGTCTGCTGACAATGATGAGAACTGAATTAAATGTAAGCCTGTGTGCAGAGCTAATGTCACATGTCCTGGATTACTGAGCGTGCCACACTTTATTGTGCACACAGCCACTATAGGCCTCAGAATTATATTGTCACAGTGTTTTTGAGATTGAGACCAGGAGGGCTTGTTTCTGGGCACGAGGTGGAGCAAGCGGCGCCTCCTTCGGGGGACAGCCCATTAACTACAGGGTTAGGTTTTAGGTTTAGTTTTAGGCATAGTTTTACTGAGGTTAGGGTTAGGTTTAGGCATAGTTTTTACTGAGTTTAGGGTTAGGATTAGGGTTAGGTTTAGGAATAGTTTTACTGAGGATAGGGTTAGGATTAGGGTTAGGTTTAGGCATAGTAGCATTCACCAGGTGAACATTCGCCAGGTTAGCATTCACCAGCGTCGGACTGATGGGGACAATGGAGGAACAATGAGAAGTCGGACCAATGCAGTCAAATGCTCTACCCTCCTTCCGGGGACTGCCCATAAAATGAACTAAAAGAAGTGCTCCGGCCCCAATCTTACTGGTACCTCAAAAAACACTATTCATCAAATTTCCAGTGGTGTAAGTACATTTACTTAAAGGGGGCGGGACACTGGCCGAAATTTAACATTATGATACAGTAGTCAGTAGGTCACGCGGTCTTTCTTCAAACGGTCTGAAAAGGAGGCGGGGCCGTATCAGTTATTAGTGAATGTATACTTCGTCCACCGTGCGGTGCCGCGCACAACGTGATGTGTTGTTGTTAGCTGGTAGGCTACCAGCTAACAACGTGCGGTGCGGCGCCGCACAGATATTTTCAAGAGCTATTGTACACACACACACGCACGCACGCACGCACGCACGCACGCACGCACGCACACACACACACACACACACACACACACACACACACACACACACACACACACACAGGCTACCACAGACTTCAGTCCTCCGGAGCTCCGGTGAAGCACTGGAGCACTTTTTAGCAGAGATGGCTGCTAAAAAGTGGTCCGGAGCTCCGGTGAAGCACTGGAGCACTTTTTAGCAGAGATGGCTGCTAAAAAGTGGTCTGTGCTGCGGAGGATCGAGGAGAACCCTCGTTCTAATCTCTGACACCTTTTTGTTAGAAGACTTCTACCCTGTACGCGGTTAGGGGGGATTCTATGGCAGATTATATCAAATTTTTACCCCTAGAACTGCTTGTTTTAAAATGTGTTTTATGAATTGTCGCATTTTCTCCTCGCACAGTTCTGTTGGGGTTGTTTCACTAGATATTACTCAGCGCTCAACTCCGCCCCCTCCCGTCATATTACCCAATCAAATTAATTTAATTCAGTTACTGTACAGAAAGTACTACTTTCAGTACAGTAACTACAATAAATTAATTTGATTGGGTAATTTAACATGGGGGTACATGACATCATTAAAAAAATTGGCTAATTTGATAGCCATAATTAGCTGTTTTGGCTGTGTCACGCCCACTTTAAGTACTGTAGGCCTACTTAAAGGAGCAGTTCACCTCCAAAATGACTTTGTTTCTATTGATTACTCATGCCATGGAGATTTGAGTTCAACAAACTGATTATAGTAAATTTACCCCCATTGATTCCGGATGGGTACCCGAATGGAGGGCGCGCTATAATTGTAACAGAGGTGACCCAAACCTCCCCACCCGGCTTCGAACACCGGTCTCCCGCGTGAAAGTCCAATAACTTAACCATTACTTCAAAGGGATATCCCTTTGGAACAAGGCATATACTAGACTTTTGAGGCTTCAGGCTGGGGCTGCGACTCTCTCCACCACACTCACCCCCTTTTGACCTCCTTCTACAGGGAAGCCCGGATCCGGGTCAGGGCACCAATGTAACAGAGGTGATCCGAACCTCCCCACCCGGCTTCGAACCCGGGTGTCCCGCGTGATAGTCCAATAACGTAACCATTACTCCAAAGGAATGTCCCTTTGGAAAAAGGGCGTATACTAGAAGTTTGAGGCTTCAGGCTGGGGCTGCGACTCTCTCCCCCACATGAGCTCATATTAGATGGCTATTTTTGGTGAAACTATACCCAGCATAGGGACGCCAGGGGTTTAAGGGATCAAGCGATTCCATTCATCAGTGGAGAGAGAGAGAGGAATCACTCAGGTGAGGTGCATGGACAACCGTGTGGGGTTATGTAGTTTCACCCCCTCCTTGCCGTGAATAAAACATGGGATGCTTGAGGGGTTGGGGGTTGTTACTATCAGTAATATTGTGAATTGCCAACAGTGACTTATGCAAGTTCAAGGACTTTATTGATCGGCGGGGGGCCGGTCTTAATCAAAGTCTGTCTCCCCCCCCTATCCACCGAGCACTTCGGGTGATTAAATAAGTCAGACAGCGCTGACATAAAGTCTTTGACTTTTTCATTGCTTCTCTATCACGCTGCTGCGCTGTGCTCAGCATCTTCTACCCGGCCTTTTGTTCCTGAAAAAAAAAGGGGGGAAAAACACATGAGAAAAGAAGAGTAATGGGGTTTAAAAGACGCGCTCATAAACTAAGGTCATCTGCCACTGACATTATGTTGGGATTTCATTGTTGAATGGTATATGAAGCCAAACAGCCAGTGATAGCAAAGCGTGAGGAAGAAATAATAATAATCCAATCAACCCGGGTGCAAATTATAGTATTATTTCTCACAAGTAGTCTACCTTTACCTTAAAAGTACCCTAAAAGGTACCTCACAAACACCTCACAAACAAACAACTCACAATTCGATGCTTTTCGAAATATTTCTGAAACTCCCAAGATGGACTAGTGCAAGTGAAATAGTACCAGGGACGTGCTGGCCATTGGGAAAAGCGGGACAACTCCCGAACGGCCGGTTCATTCCCGGCCGGTCCAGGCCGGCCATTAGGAAAAAAATTAAACCGTTTGCACAAAAGTAAAAAATTTACTGTTTGCACAAAAGTAGTGAAAACAGCAGATCTACAAGCACACAACGCGTGTGCTTGTAGATCGGCTGTTTTCACTAGTTTAAATCATTTTTAAAATGATAAATACAAAAAAACGGTTTTGGACATACAAGGTTTCCACCCGATAACGACGAAATATAACTCATGTAATTGGCCCACTGGCTTGTCACTTGTCATGATCTGAAATGGCAAATCTTTGAGTAGCAGCAGCGCTATAGAGAGAGATCTCTATAGCGTGCAATGAGGGCCTCTACAACTCTTTTTCCCAGGCTGAATCAGGGGCCCAGCACGTCCCTGAATAGTACCCACCTTTCACGCTGTAGGCCTACTGAGGAATTTTATGTTTAGATTTATGTGCAGACTTGTGGAGTCAAAACATGTATCAATCATGGCCTTGACAGAGATCACACAGAGTTATACAAGGTATGCATTCCTCTTGCTTCATTGGAAACACTGGAAGCAATGTTTATATGTTTTTAATTGAGTGAAAACAGTCTGGTTCTGTGTACCAGAATGCTACGAGCTGTTCTGAATGTGGACCAGAACATCCGCATTACCAACAAGGTTCAGCAAGAAGGTAACAGCTAGGAGGATGAAGCTGGCCGGCCACTGCCACAGACATCGGGAGCTCCCGGCCAGCAGGTTGGTCCTGTGGGAAGAACGCGCGGGCATCGATCGCGAGGACATTCCGCGTTAACGTATGTGGGCGTCCTGAAGAAGGATGCGGGAGCTGAAAGTTAATTCTTCGGAGCTTGCCGGGTGTATGGAGAACCGGAAAGATTGGAGACTCCGATGGAAGCTCATCTGAGGACGACCGAGAGAGATCTCTGTGTTGTTGATGTCTATTCTTTGTATACATTTTATTTTTATGGACCTCTGTGTCTGAAATAAAGTTCATCATCAATGACTTTACAAACACCTCGCCAAACCTCCTGTCAGTCAGTCTGTCTGTTTGTCTTTCAGTCGGTCACACGTCACACTTTCCCCCTACTCATACTGTGTCTCCGCCACCATTGCCCCAATCCATGCCAAACTTTGCACACACACTCCTTGGATCCCAAACCACAACCACCACCCCTCATTTCTCACATGGCCCTCTTCTAGCGCCACCATGAGACCGATTCTTGCAGAACACATTTTTGGACAATGCTCCTACAGATTTTGCCCTAAAATCACGCAAAGCGGTACACAGTATCTCTAAAGTCATGTCATCAACATGGATCTGTCCCATTTCCCATATTCCCCCCTGATTGGCTACCATTGCCTTCTAAAGTTTGTGTGTGCGACCTGACGGTCGCTTCCCGATTAGGGAGTCTTACTGGTGAGGTTAAGGCTATAGGTTAGCATAGTGTTTTTGTGTGGTAGGGTTTAGGTGTAATGTGCGACAGTCAGACAGCACCCACCACACAATCATCTCACACCTCACTATCACACAGTTCCCTTCCAGGTCGGGTAGAACTGTACAATGAGAGCTTATTATACCTGATATAAAATTAGGGCAGAGGTAAACGTTGCAATGTGCTCCTTTCTTTCTTTCTTTCTTTCTTTCTTTCTTTCTTTCTTTCTTTCTTTCTTTCAGAAGAAGAAGAAGAAGCAGAAGAAGAAGAAAAACAATGTTGTAGAATAGCAAAGAAAGCTCACAACGCATCACCATTTGAGCTTATAGTGAACTTTGTGGTTTGGCTACTTTCTCTACTTTTATGCAACACGCTTGTAGGACAATTTACAAAAAAGAAAAAAGAAAAAGAAAAAACAAGTTGGAAGTATGGAAATTGTTATGTTCTAATAACATGGGTCACACTGTAATGCATGGGGTTTATACTGTGTGTTTCTGTACAGTGGTTAATGTGCCTTTAAGACGTGTGATTATTATGGTCTGCTGACATTACCTGCAAAGCGCTGGCTAGGACAAGGAAGTATTGTTACAGGTGACAAGAGACTGAAGTAAAGCAGAATATTCTTGACAGAATAATATATTCCCAGGTTCCGCAGGTCAGCTGCACAGGTGCAATTCATTATTGTTAATTGTGGCACGTTTACTATATTATACCAAGTTTAGACGCACTTGAACAACTGTTCCAGACTGTCATATCCAGCCCAAGAAACCATAGAACATTTTTGGGGAAAAAATAGAATGTACTTCTTAAAATAAATGTATCATGCCTGTTGCTAAGGTATGGCAACAAGACACCAGTCATGTTGCCATACCTTACCTTTTTCTGTACTGACGCCACTGGTTCTGACTGTGAAACATGTGCGTGTCCAGTCTTTTCCACACAGAACAGAAATGCAAGGTTTATATTGCAGCGACTATGTTAACTCTGCAAACATAAAACACTGCACTAAAGGTGATAAAATTACAAAGAAATGCAAATTGGGATAATAATACTGCAACGGGAACAACTGTAAGGGTTATGGTCTCGTCTTAGACCTTTTAGCAGCAGTGCCAAAATGTGCAAAAGCATTAGGCTTACAAATAATATTACGTGACAAGACATTCTTTCAACATAGACCCACTGCAATTATTGATCACCTAACCCAGTGATCTAATCTCACCCAGCACTCAAAACCATGAACAGTTATGTTGGCAACACTGTTTCGACACACACACACACACACACACACACACACACACACACACACACACACACACACACACACACACACACACACACACACACACGCACACTTGCAAGCAATGACAAGAATGTAAATAATTTGTGCAAAGACATAACGCAGAGATAGATGTGAAAGATAGGCGTGCAGCGGTTCATTTGATAGCGTATGTGTGTGCGTGTGTGCGTGTGTGTGTGTGTGTGTGTGTGTGTGTGTGTGTGTGTGTGTGTGTGTGTGTGTGTCCTGTGTGATCATTTGCAGTGAGATGTGTCATGCATGTTATTCTAGCAGGCTGTGATCGCTGCCAACATTTAGGACCTGTCACTCCCACTGCCACACGCGCACACACACACACACACACACACACACACACACACACACACACACACACACACACACACACACACACACACACACACACAAGCATGAGCTACTATTCTTGCGAGGACATTGTCGTTTTAGGATGGCAATTTTATAAATGTCACTGTTGAAGACCCGTGCTCTAAATGTCTTACCCTAACCCCAACCTGAATCTCTTGTTTTCTCTCTCCGGATAGCATCTACAAATATGTTTTAATCATAAAACAATCATGGTAATAATGTATTGAAGTGAATGAATAATAATAATATAATAAAAAAAAAGCTTTAGGCTCAGGGTCTTGTCTTAGACCACAGGTCTTCAACAGGGGGCCTGGGACCCCTCGGGGGTCCTCAGAGTTACTACAGGGGGTCCTCCATATCTTCCAATCCTTTTTATATTAACAACTTGAACCCTAGTGTCCATTTTCTGAGAACTGTAGCCAAAAATAGCAGATCTACAAGCTCTCAACGCCTCGCGCTGCAAGGCTTTGGGAGCTTGTAGATCGGCTATTTTCGGCAAAGAGGTCTGGTGTAGAGGGGAAAAAGAGCGGACTAAGTACCGAGTAAAAGGTCAAGTTTATTGGGTAATGATGGCTCAAGTGGTTAAATATAATAACACAAATTGACATGAATCCAAAATACACTCGTGCTTGTGCTGTCAAACGATGAATCTACATTATGAACAGGTTGTGGGGGTCCCTGCTTCATCTCTTTCTCAACTAAGGGGTCCTTGGCCTGAAAACGTTGAAGACCCCTGTCTTAGACAACAGTCATTTCAGCAGTTTAGTCTAATGTGCAATAGCAGTAGTGTTCAAGTGTGCAAAGAGGAGTAAAGCATACATACCCAGCAAACATTTTTAGGTATATTAGACGTCTAATATACGTCTAAACTTATACTAGACGTCTAAGTTTATACGTATAAAAATGGTCTACCTGAGGTATAGATATGCACGTTCTTTAGACGTCTAAACTTAGACTAGACGTCTGATATACGTCTAATAGACGTCTAAGTTTATACCTGGGTCTAAATTTCACCAAAAATGCAGAGCATCAGAACGGAACTCAAGCCCCAGAGGCAGTGAGACAATCAGTTTTTCACTACTTTTGACGGCCATTAAGGTCAGTTTTTCACTACTTTTGCCGGCCGTTAAGGTCTAAATATAGACGTCGTCTAAATGTAGACCCAGGTATAAACTTAGACGTCTATTAGACGTATATTAGACGTCTAGTCTAAGTTTAGACGTCTAAAAAACGTGCATATCTATACCTCTGGTAGACCATTTTTTATACGTATAAACTTAGACGTCTAGTATAAGATGTTTAGTGGGTAGTATTATACATAGAATCACAATGTACGATTTACAACTGAGGCATTTAGCAGAGCACTTAACCAGAGCGACTTATAGTAGGCACGGTAAACACGAGAGGTAATGCATCAAATGCAAGGAGACAGTGTGTTCAATCAAATGTACCAAGAGGAGTCTGCAAAATCTCCATATTTTTCTATGTCCCGTTGTTTCGAGGTCCCAGTAGTCCGGTTAGGGTTAGGGTATAATACAGTACCTGGCTTAAAGTCCTGCTCGCAATTTGGTGTTAGGGGAGTTTCTCACCTGAACTGAGTCAGTGGGTCCCTAGACATGAAAAATCACTGAGGTGCTCGTTCGCCATAGTGGCACGAATGGCGCAATGGCCATATCAAATATGGCTGCCATCGGCTATGATGAAAATCCAACTTTTCTGTTTCTGGGTATATATGCACATGTAATACCTCTATTTGGACTAATTGGGGTGTGGGGAATTCATATCTGACATTGTTTTGACCATTTTGGGTGATCTGGACCTCGAAAAGGTCATGGTCAAGGTCATTTTGCTATTCCGAAGACCGTGGCCATAACTTGGCCATTGTTAGGAGTAAAAACAGGTGTAATAGGTCTAAATCAACTAATTCTGACATGTATAATTCATTTCTGACGTTGTTTTGACCAGTAAGGACCATCTTGCCTTTGAAATATCAACGTCAATGCCATTTTTCAAAAACGATTTTGTTAATTACTTGCACTTTTATAGTATTTTTTCATAAGTTTGTTTTGTTTATTACAAAATACATACTAGTGAGAAATACAACAAGTAAACATCCCCTTTAACTTTAAAGTGGGGTTTTAAATGGGTGTTTAAATGAGAAAATAAGACCATTTGCGAATAAAAGTGACAAATAAAATCACACAACAAAATCACACACAAAATGAAATAACAATTTCCCTCAAAGTGCACCATAATGTGATTGTGTGCATGCAAGTTGGTATGATGTGTTTTTACAGGATGGATTTGTCATTGTTCCATGGCAAAAAATGATGCACAGAACTCCATCAGCAAGGCAGTCATATCGTCGAGTGTCACGCTTCAGATATGGCAGGAGTGTACTTAAGTCAAAGTGCTCCTCCCATCCATCAGAGCTTGACATTGCCTTTTTGAGGCACTTGTCCTTTGGACAAGTATATTTCCCATTAACTTGTCCGGACACAAAAGTCACTTGTCCGGATAAAAATGTTATACATTGAAATAGAATTAATAACAAAAGGACTGCTATGACCCCCCTTGCTCCCTCCACTCCATAGTATGGGCAGTCCATAGTCTGCATACAGCACAAAGCTGCTAGGAGCGCCACAGAAAAAAGTGAAACCAAGAGCCACTTGTCCTCATTTTTAATGCACGGACAACAGGACATGCCCTGTTCCATGTTCCATTGGTTCTATTCTTTCCTCAGGTTCCTTGGCTGTTGCAAGCAGGTGGCAAGAAATGCACTTGAAAGGTGCCTTGTTGGTCTCAGCAGTTGTACTTCTCTGCTACCAATGCTTAGTCTTGTTCTGTCAAGGTCTTCGCCTCTACACATTTTGTTAGATATTGTACTCGGTCAGAAGCCATAACTGCATGTTTAATCCTCACCTGGCCCATGTAGTAATCTCCTGTCTCCAAGGCATAGGCCTACAGTATGTGCCTTGATCACTGTCTTAGCTATTGGTACTCAAAGATGAGAGACTGCTTGATGCAGTGGAAGCATGTGCTGATTCTCACCAGTGCCATACTGCTGCCAAATCTCCTTCATCCCCAGCTTGGAAATATGGGGTGTAGTATAGCAGTTATGCGAAGGAGACAACAACTCTCTGGGGTCCGCTCATAGTTCCGACATCCCATTATTCCGACCATTAGGTTAGTGAAGGTTAGGTATAGGCTTAGTTATAATGGAGTCAGTACATGCAGTCATGCACCATGTGTCAGCCTTCTCAATCCTATTCAAAATGTCTGGGCCGCCTATGTCATCATCACCAGAGACAACAGAGCTGACAATGGTAAATGGACTGCATTTACAGTATTGCTTTTCTCCAAAGCGCTTGTATTTCACATTCACCCATTAACACACACATTCACACATACATTCAGACCATGAAATCATGCAAGGTGCTCATCAGGAGCAGTTAGGGGTTCAGTGTCTTGCTCAAGGAACCTTCCATACATAACCAGGAGGAGCTGGGAATTGACCCTGGAACGTTCAGATTCCAAGGCAGCCGTTCTACCTACTGAGCCACTGTCGCCCAACAATGTGGGTAGCCACAGGCTTGATTGGACACCATATTCCGAACACACAGCTGGTGTTCTCCTCAGACACCCAGAATTTGTAAAGTTGCTGAGGGATGGGTGCGTCTGTGGACTCTGTTAGCTCTGAGGATAAGGGGCTGGTGGTGAAGAGATCCCAAAGATTGAACTAGATTGAGGAGGATGACACCAAGCTGGTGGTACATGTGGAGTCAACTGGCCATTATTACTAAATCTATCCATAACCCTAACCTAATGGACGGAATAATGAGACCCCAGGATTATGAGTGGGCGCAGCGGCACATGCTTCCACAGCGTCAAGCAGTCTCTCATCTTGGAGCACCACTAGCCACGACAGTTATCAAGGCACATATGCCTTGGAGACTGGAGATGACTGCATGTGCATGGGCCAGGTGGGGACTAAACATGCAGTTATGGCTTGGCTACAATATCTAACAAGCTTTTGAGAGGCAAAGACCTTGACAGAACAAGACACAGCATTGGTAGCAGAGAAGTACAACTGCTGAGACCAACACGGCACCTTTCTAGTGCATGTCTTGCCACCTGCTTGCAACGGCCAAGGAACCTGAGGAAAGACTAGAACCAATGGAACATGGATGGATGCAAGGAACACTTAGATACTCGACAGCTGACTTGCTGATGGAGTTCGGTGCATCACATTTTGCCATGGAACAATGGCAAATCCATCCTGTAAAAACATACTAACTTGGAAGCACACAATCACAATACTGGTGCACTTTGAGAGAAATTGTTATTTAATTTTGTGTGTGCTTTTGTTGTGTGATTTTTGTTGTGTGATTTTATTTGTCACTTTTATTCGTAAATGGTCTTATTTTCTCATTTAAACACCCATTTAAAACCCCACTTTAAAGTTAAAGGGGATGTTTACTTGTTGTATTTCTCACTAGTATGTATTTTGTAATAAACAAAACAAACTTATGAAAAAATACTATAAAAGTGCAAGTAATTAACAAAATCGTTTTTGAAAAATGGCATTGACGTTGATATTTCAAAGGCAAGATGATCCTTAATGGTCAAAACAATGTCAGAAATGAATTATACATGTCAGAATTAGTTGATTTAGACCTATTACACCTGTTTTTACTCCTAACAATGGCCAGGTTATGGCCACGGTCTTCGGAATAGCAAAATGACCTTGACCATGACCTTTTCGAGGTCCAGATCACCCAAAATGGTCAAAACAATGTCAGATATGAATTCCCCACACCCCAATTAGTCCAAATAGAGGTATTACATGTGCATATATACCCAGAAACAGAAAAGTTGGATTTTCATCATAGCCGATGGCAGCCATATTTGATATGGCCATTGCGCCATTCGTGCCACTATGGCGAACGAGCACCTCAGTGATTTTTCATGTCTAGGGACCCACTGACTCAGTTCAGGTGAGAAACTCCCCTAACACCAAATTGCGAGCAGGACTTTAAGCCAGGTACTGGAGTAGTAAGGGTTAGGCCAGGGGTTTTCAACGTATTCAGGCCAAGGACACCTTAGTTGAGAGAGAGAGATGAAGCAGGGACCCCCACATTCCTTTTCCGAGATTCAATAGTTTCATTGTTTGACTGCACAATCATCAGTGTATTTTGGATTCATGTCAATGTCAAGATATTTAACCACTTGAACCGTCAAAACGCAATGTTTTGGTGAAGAGACTTAATTTGGTGTGCCTGAAAAAAGACCACACCAAGTACAGTGCAACTCGTGTCCGCTGTACGTAAGTCGTCGTTGTCAGGTGAAAACCTTGTATGTCCAAAACCGTTCGTTTTACATTTATCATTTAAAAAAATATTCAAACTAGTGAAAAACAGCCGATCTACAAGCACACAACGCCTCGCACCGCGAGGTGTTCACCGCGAGGTGTTGTGTGCTTGTAGACTACTTGTAGACTACTTTTGTGCAACGGCCGTGTATGATGAAGCAGGGCTTTACTTTGCGAAAAAATTAACAAATTTGAAACTTGGAGATACGAGGTTTCTGCCCGACAGTGACGAAGTATAAGTAGTGAAACTGAAGTGGTAGTGATACATTCCAAATATTGTCAAAGTATTCTGCGGCAGTGGCTCTCAAAGTGTGGTCCGAGGACCCCCAGGGGTCCTTGAGGGAGTTCCAGGGGATCCCCTGCAGCTAAATCATATACCGGTAGATAGGAATCAAATGGACCTCATGGGTATGTAACTCAGAGAGTGTTTAGAGCAGGGTTTCCCAAACTTTTTTGTCTCAGGGCACCCCATGAATGTTTTTTTTTTTCATCCAAGGCACCCCTACATTAGAGATGGGAGGAGTCAAGTTTACTAGGCTACCCCTACATTATATCGTCTTTGTTGGGTGGAAACCTTGTATGTCCCAAACCTTCTCTTTTTGTGTTATTATTTTAAAAATGATTTAAAATAGTGAAAATAGCCGATCTACAAGCACACAACTTGTGTGACGCTTTTGTATGATGAAGTAGGTCTTTTATTTTACCAAAAAACATACACATTTGAACCTAGGAGATACAAGGTTTTTGCTTGACAGTGACAAAATTGATCATTTTCACTCCAAGCACCTTATATTTATAGCATATTTTAGCGATTATGTTGCAAGGAAAACATTGAGATATAGCCATTTTGGTTCGAACTGACTGAGAATAACTTTGTACTTCAAGTTTAACATGATACTAAATATTTTTCTAAGTGTCCAAATAAATTCCAAATATTTTCACCTGACAATGGTGATTTCCCTGGTTCGGACGTAGTGCGTGGAAGGAACATGTTATTCCAACCAATTCCTTTTCCCTCCATCATGCGCCCCGGCTGGCCAGGGGGAGGCATTATTGAGACCAGGATTACTGCATGTTTACTGCATGTTTTTGTGAGGGTATCAACCCTAGGAGACACGGGGAGAACATGCAAACTACACACAGAAAGGCCCTATCGCCAACCCCACCTAGGGTGTGGGTGCTGATGACGCAGAGGGAGGAACACACCCCCCAGTGCCCACGGCGTCCACCTGCGGGAATCGAACCCAGGACTTTCTAGCTGTGAGGCGAAGCACTAACCACTGCGCCACCGTGCCCCTGACCTATATCCTTTCTGACCAGTGTCACGCCTCTCATGCACGCGGACATACATTGATGCCAAACAACCCCCAAGTTCACACCTCAATAACACTTTAGTGTCACAACAGGGTGTTTTAACAAAGAAACAAGCCTGTACGCGTATAAATAGACTGCATACCTCAAACATTGAATCAGCAATGGCCACACTGCTGTCAATTTGCGGGTCCTTGACATGAAAATGTTTGAGAATGACCGTTCTCTACGACAGAGGTTTTCAAAGTGGGTAACGGGGCACCCTGGGGTGCTGCGAGATAATTTGATAATATTTGGAATTTATTTGGACACTTGAAAAGATATTTAGTATCATTTTAAACTTGTACAAAGTTATTTTCAGTCAGTTTGAACCAAAATGGCTATTATCTGAACATTTTCCTCGCAACATAATCACTAAAATATTGTCACTGTCGGGCAGAAACCTCGAATCTCCAAGTTTCAAATGTGTACGTCTTTTGGTAAAGCAAAGCCCTGCTTCATCATACAAGACTGTCGCACAAAACGAGTGAAAACAGCCGATCTACAAGCAAGATGCAAGGCGTTATGTGCTTGTAGATCAGCTGTTTTCACTAGTTTAGTAAATTTTTTAGATGATAAATACAAAACGAACGATTTTGGACATACAAGGTTTCCACCCGACAACGACGATATGCTATAAATATATAAAGGTGCTGGGACTGGGAGTGAAAATTATAATGCAGGG
Source organism: Nannobrachium achirus (assembly GCF_963921795.1). Classification (NCBI taxonomy): domain Eukaryota; kingdom Metazoa; phylum Chordata; class Actinopteri; order Myctophiformes; family Myctophidae; genus Nannobrachium; species Nannobrachium achirus. Next base: position 13,346,396 of record NC_137832.1, read on the forward strand.
GTGCCTCGGATTAAAGAAATATTTATGGGGTGCCCTGAGACAAAAAAGTTTGGGAACCCCTGCTCTACGACCACCCTGGACTTGCGTCAAGGCACCCCCACTTTTGAGAAGCCCTGCCCTTAGTGGTCCCCGGACCAGACATTTGAAAACACCCCCCCCCCCCCACACACACACACACACACACACACACACACACTGTTGTCTTTAAACCGTCATCGCTGCCTTTTGTCTCTCCCATCTCCCTTTGTCAAGTCTCTGAATCCAATCTCGCCTCAATCGGCAGCACGTGCTCAGGTTTCCCCCGGTCCGCCTCGCCGCATTTTGTTGTTGCAGATGTTACACAAGAAACAGAGGTCACACATTTTCACAAGTGTTACAGAGTCCACCGCCCCCCTCCCTCCCCTTTCATCCAGCGATAGGGGCTGATGGGGGAACGGGGTTATCAGATTCTAATTCAAAAGGAGATAGAGATTCTTACTTCTTTTTTTTTTTTTTTAACGTTGCGAGGTGTGGGCCGTGTTGCGAGGCGCGGGATCAGATGAAAGGTGGCAAACAAGCGGAACACGGCAGGGTGTTTGTACAATAAACTCCAGAGTCTCTTTTGAAAGTCGATCCCTTGATCACTTTGTCAGGAATGACAGGATGAGGTTGCAGCTTTGAATCCTCCCCCCCCCCCCCATCCCTCCCCCCCGCGCCCCGCCTGGGGCCACAGATGCGTATCTGGAGCGTTCTTTTTTTGTTTTGTTTGCTTTCTTTTTTTCCAACCACCCTTCCCTTTCTTTCGCCGAGTCATGACTTGACGATTTGATTTGACCTGACAAAATAGAGAGAGATCGGGGGGGTGGATAAGAGCAGGCCACGCGGAACCGGCGCTCGAGAGAGGGAGAGGGCGCCTCTTTGCGGTTCGACTGCGGATCCGATGGGGGTCGCGCTGTACCGGCATGCTCTAATCTGCTTGATATACATTCTGTTCACAATCCACTTGGAAGATTTGATCAATTCCAAAAGAAACATCCGCTTTTTGTTTGAAAGAAGAGTATCCACTTTCCACCCAATTTCTTTTTAAGTTTAGACAGTGAAGGGGAGGATAAGATTATCTCCCTTATACCAAGGCCAGGACAGGGCCAGCAAAGGGCCGGTTGAGCACGATAACTATGACTACAGCGATAGTTATGCGAGCATAATAATCGTTGTGATATACGCTCTGTTCATTTCGGCGACACAGAGGGCTGTCCATACTGTTTGGCACTCGGCTTCGCCTCACAACCCTGAAACAGTGGTAAATCAGCCAACAACCCACTCCCTCTCAAGGTAAATGGCTTACGTTGACTATAGCTCCTTTAAAGGAGTGCAAATCCCTAGCCTCCTTCAAAATTGATATGAAAAGACACCTTCAGCCGGCTGCTACTCCAGACTTGTAAATAGACTAAGCCCCCATGCTTCCATCCCCCCCTTTTCTGCTTTTGTAATTGATGTTATCCCTTTTCTGCTTTTGAAATTGATGTTATCCAGGGTAAAGTACTATCCGTTCTATCCGTCTGTTTTTCAATGTTATATGAGATACATAAAGTGGTTCCAGTGTAAATAAGCCGCAGGGCTTTCTAGGATCTCCTTATAGTTGACCTTGTGCCAGTGATTTGTGTTGTCATGAAACTGTAATTTTTTCTATTGCAAACTGCAAATAAACTCTTCAATCAATCAATCAATCAAACAAACCAAACGCACTGCGCTGTCCAGCTGTGCCAGAGACCCCACAAAGAGAGGGCAGAGAGAGAGAGCGAGAGAGAGAGAGAGAGAGAGAGAGAGAGAGAGAGAGATAGAGAGAGATATCTCAGAGTGCTGAAAGACACATGCAATAGGATAGCCTGCATGGATAATCTTGACTCTAATCTGACTGCTAACTAACACAACTTTCAAAGGGTGAGTGGCAGATTGCATCCCAGATGTCCGATGGATTTTTGAACAGCTGTCAATGCTCTAGAGTCTCGTTATAGAATAGTAGAGTTATAGAACTCAATACCATCCATGTTTAAAATGGCATATGTATTGTTACCAGTCCTGTGCCCAGGGGTGTGCACAGTATCTGAGGGAGTCTCAGAAGTAATGTTGGAGTGCGCAGATCTTTATGCCCATATGGTGTTCCATGTTGGCGTGCCTGTTGGGCAAATCTTTATGCCCAATGCCCATACATGGTGCTCCGTGTCCAGGCCAGTCTGTGATGTCAGTACTATGACGTCAGAGTGTGACGTGATGTCAGCATGCAGATGGTTACCATGGCGGTGAAGCTGTGTAGTATCAGTGATGTCAGCATGCAGATGGTCAGACAGACATTTGCTAAATTAATAGTTAGATTGTCAACGTTAGTTGACAGTGAAGTGACAAAAAAATATATACTATACAAACTGGTCAGATAAAGGAAGATCTGCTATTTTTACAATATTTATCTGTGGAACCGAGTCAAACTCAATGTAATTCAATTGATTCAAAGTGTGTGTCAGGATGTAGGGGCGGTCCCATACACCCCAGTTCAAATATGATTATTTGGGGCCCGCTCTGAGTATCTGAGTATGACTGTGACCTCACCTGTGATGTCACAGTGATGTGTCAGGCGTTACAGTGACACGGTCAAACTGTGACCTCGAGGTCGTGCCAATTCTTGGCCATCTGGCCAGTGATGTACCGGTATATCGGACCAGTTATCCATATATATGGAGACCCCTGCATGATAGTCAACAATGTGATGTCTGAACAAGCCCATATATGGGCATTACTAAATATGGGCATTAATATTGATGACATTGGGACAGGGATCTCCATATATGGGCATAAAACGGACAAATACGTAATTCATTTGCAAGTGTGATCTGGGAATGCCTTGTTCTGACATCACATTGTCGACTATATATGGACATATAATATATGGGCATAAAAGGGACATCAAGCCAGTGCATGACGTCGGAGCGGCAAACCCATTCTGTAAAGAGTGGTTCTCCTGACATCACAGTGACATCAGAGCATGATGTCAGAGCGACAAACTCATAGAACCACAGACAAACCCATTGAACCACAGACAAACCCATAGAACCACAGACAAACCCATAGAACCACAGTGTCAGGCGTGACAGAGATAAATGGACAAGATGTGCCGGTTTTCATAGTACTACGGTCGCAACGACCTACGATCGCAACTAAACTGCGACCTACGGTCACTACAATGGTCTTGCAATGATTTCTTTCCCAGCCTAAATGGATTCATAACGAGGGACAAAAACTAATTTGGTTTTGATGTCGAGGCAAAACCAACACAGCATTCTTCTCTTGCATAGAGTAAACAGAAGCGAGAGCTCCCTTTCTCATGTGACGAGGCGATGAAGGGAGAAATCTTCCAGCGTTCAAGAGTGTTTGCACCTTTCCATAGGTGGATAAAAGCTTATCTCTCGTTGGATACGGCTCCTTGTGTGTGTGTGTGTGCCTTTCAAAACAGCGTAATCACTTTACCTTCACAATATGCTGATATGAATTTCCATTGTTTGCAGTGGGAAAATAATTGCGATACGGTTTCAAGTTGAACCAAAACCGATCCACTGGCGGCGTAGATAAGATCCCATGGGCTATTGTTAGCCGCGGAACTGTACACAATCCCACAAAACGTATACCTTTTCCCAGGAGGTGAAAAGAATCGACACCTTCCAAAACTCCTGAACGAGAGAGAGAGAGAGAGAGAGAGAGAGAGAGAGAGAGAGAGAGAGAGAGAGAGAGAGAGAGAGAGAGAGACATTGTCCCGCGAATGCCTTGAGGGAGAGCTAGCTGTCGCTGATGCTATTGATGTTGACAGGCCAGAGGAGCTACTGGGAACTCTGGAGGCCATACAGTGTCACCCAAACCCCAATATTTATCAACCACGTGAGAAAAAATAAAAATAAAAAAAGAAAAACTGTGGTTCTCAACCTGGGGCCCCGGGGGCCCACTGGTGGGCCGTCAGGGGTTTTGCAAGTGGGCCCCCGAATGACGGGCAAAACCCCAAAAGATTTTAACATGAATGTAACCCATAAGGCATAACGTGAATTTAACCCAATGAATTTAACTCATGAAACGCATCTGTGTCACTCTAGATTTTAACCACTTTAACCAATATTTTATGCTGTAACTATTAAAACAATAGCAGATATACAAGCTCACAGTGTGGCACCGAGTGCCACGCTGCGAGCTTGTAGATCTGCTATTTGTTGAAAAATCTAGATTTTCTTTCTTCTTTATTTGCTAATCTTTGAATATATATATTTTTTTACATTTGGTAACTCAAATCGTTCTTTCTCAGGGTCCCTGGAACAAAATATCTTTAGATGGAGGTCCGCGGTCACATACATATAATTCTAGGGGTCTGGCATTAAAAGGTTTGAGAACCACTGAAAACCGTTTTAGGTATTTTTCAGGTTTTAAAGGGTTTAAAAAGTCGCTGCATTTCTTTTATTTAAAACCTTGAAACAAATTAGTTTTATTTTATGTACTGATAGGTGCCATCCAAGCCGAAACACAATAAACGTATTGATCATTCAAATAAACTGAAAATGTGGATTCTGATCCAGAAAAGGTTGAAAACCTTGAATTAAATATCATATTCATTGTAACAGGTCCCCTCCCTTTTCTCACTCTACACCAAATCTCCTTGTCGAAAATAGCCGATCTACAATCTTGTAAATCATCTATTTTTGTTGAATTTGCCTTTTAGGTGTAAGCAATATAGCATGGCATCTTTGAAACCTTCCCCATCTTTCCTATAATTATCCTTTATAGGACTAACTATTAATCTTAAAATGCATATATTGAGCATTCTAATCTCTTTCCCAGCATAATTTATTTAACTATTTCCCCCCTCTCTTATTGGTTGCATATGATGGGGGAAGGCTTATGTAGTTCCATCTCGCAGAGCTTGACAAAAAAAAAAAAAAAGCAAGAAAAAAAAGAGAAAAAGAATAGCATGACAAAGGAGGTAAGTGAGAGAGCGAAAAAGCGAGAAGGCTTCACCACAGAACAGGAGAAAGCATGTTGAGTGATGGCGCACAGCATCTTAGAGGCATAATGCTTCCCTCGGATCACTTAACAGCGATATTTGAACTACTTAGCCATCTACCACTTAAACAACATATCACTGGATTCAGTTCCATCTCCTTAACGGGAGGGCAGCCATCCACTTTGCAGCTCGCTCTGAGCGCACAGCGCGCACTATCCATGACGTAATACAAGCATAGGTGGGCGGTAAAATAGATTAGATAATTTCATTATTGATTCACCACAAAATTCTAAAGTTACTTTTAAAGAGCTCCTGAACCCATATCTGAGAGGCCAAACGATCGCGCAATGTCATTATGTTGCTCCTTCCAGGGGCCTTTTTAGCGTCTTCTGGCGTCATTTCTGAGAATTCGCCGGCAAACAGGCGGAAAATGATGCGTTTATGGTTGAAAAGTGAGTCGGGCGGACCGCTGGATTAGCCCCGGTATCTCTCCATCAATGACACCTGGAGTCCGCATTTATTTGATGCGCTTCCACCGCCGCATTGAGCTAGGTGCATTTGGCCGTGGTTGACAAAGCACCCAAGCCCAGTACTTCATTCAAAGTATAGATACTCCTGCTCAAGTATTACTACTCTGCAGGGACGTGCTGGCCATTGGGAAAAGCGGGACAACTCCCGAACGGCCGGTTCATTCCCGAGGGCCTCTACAACTCTTTTTCCCGGGCTGAATCAGGGGCCCAGCATGTCCCTGCTACTCTGTAAGGAAAAGTTGCACTGTCAAATATAAATATTGAAAAGTATTAACCAGTGCAATTGCTAAATCATAATACATGGGTCCTGAAAAGTAACAGTTTTGTGTAAGGTTTCCACCCAATGAAGCTACGGTAATTTTAGTTGCGATGAATGTTACATTTAACATAAAGGGCTCTATTTTGTCCATGCCTTACTCGTTATCTCGAAACTTTCTTTTTGCGATATTTAATATTTCAAATAGCTGATCTACAAGCTCACAACGTGTCGATGTAGATCAGCTATTTGAAATATTTTACAATGTTTTTTTTTTTCAAAATAATGAAAACTAAAAAGCAAAAAAGTTTAGGGATAAGGAACAATGGGTGAAAATGTCTTTGTTGTACGGTAACTTTTTTTGCAGCATTGATTTGAAAACTGCTTGTTAAAATAATACATTTTGCAAGGGTTGACAGACACTATAAGGTCTCATCGGGCAAGTACAGGTCATGTTCTACTTCCCCAAAGGTCATGCCTACTACTTGCCCGAAAAATCGTCCATTATAAAATGTCAAATTTGAATTAGCGTTCAGTGTAACACTTATTTTGTTTTACTTCCTGCGGCTGTGCAATAAAAAAATGGAATACCAATTTTTTTTATCCAAATTCCTATGATTGAATAATAAGACTATGGGTTCCACACCCATTTTATATTTTCAAGTGTAGCAACAATGAAAACAGCACATTATATCTGGCGGTGTGTTTATAGACTGTTGTGTCCTCGCACAAACAAGCACTTGCCCTGTTGGGCAACCTGAAAGTAAACCTGCCCTAACGTTTTATTTACCTGGGCAACCCTTAGAGTCACTGCCTGCATTTTGTCAAATAAAATGCATTTACAGAACAGTCTTAACCTTAAGGAACCATATTTGCTGAACAGTACAATCTAGTTTGTGATGTGATATACATTTTGGGGTAATATTTCCAAACTTTAACACACACTATCATAAATGTCTCATCTAATTACTTTGATGCTGAGGCATAGCCAAGTCAATCCATCATGTGATTGGTGTGATATTTTACAACAGTACAATGTCATGTTGGGTTGTTAAACTGTGAAGGATTCATTCAAATGCCAAAAAGAGCCTCATTCCTCAAGTTTAACCACTGAAACCCTATCTCTATGTGTTTTAGTGAATACAATGTCATTTTGTCCAATCTGTATGGTACTATAGAATATGTTAATACAATATACAATCTGTATGGTACTGTAGAATATACAATATAATACAATCTGTATGGTACTGTAGAATACAATCTGTATGGTAGAGTATTATGTTTATACAATATAACATTATGTTACTGTATAGATATAGAGTATGATAAAGGGATATTTCACTTTCAAAATAACTTTTGGTCATCTTTTGGAAAATGTTAAAATGGTTAAAATGGAGTTTGAAGTTAGAATGGGTTTGTATAGGAAGAGACCTGTCTGATAAAATGAATATCAAATCTAAATACTGAATCAAGCAACTTAAAAACTGTCCCGGGTGTTCCCAAAAACCGTTGTAGACAATGTTTTAATATCCCTTTAATACAATACAACTTATACAAGAGCATAATATGAACAATAAGGCCATCACACTCATAGCACTTTCAATAACAAACTTTTTTTTTGTTTTGTCCCCTCAGCCATTGCTGCACTAAACAAACTGCCCCATCATGCCTGTGTTTTTTGGGGGGTCGGTGTCTTATAGATGCTTTTGTAGAATTGAATTATTAATACAAAACATACATTAACCACTTAAAGCCTATACACATTTCGACCATTTGAAAATAGCCAATCTATACAAGCTTTCTGCACCGTGAGCTTGTAGATCTGCTATATTCAAAAGATTGTTTATACATTTGAAAACGTCAAATAGGATATTCTGCCTAACAAGTAGGCTACTTTCTACTTTTGGTACATTTTGATACCAATACTTTTGGACTTTTACTTGTAACAGAGCATTTCTACATTGCAGTATGGATACTTTTACTTTAGTAAGAAATGTGAGTACTTTTTCCAGCACTGTTGAAACCTAAATCTCTCTCAGCTGAGCTTGTACTGTACATCGGCTATTGTTGGCAGTGAGAATAGGGCCGCCGGGGTGCAAGTGGTTAAAATATTGCTGACGAGGCAAATCTTTTGATACACGTCCCATATAGTGCCGAGCTGGCGCTCATTGTTTACACGGGAAGCGATATCCCGATGCGTTTAACAGTGTAAAATGATCACACTTTTATGCTTTCTTCCTTGACAACATCAACAACACATGAGCGATACACACACTGAGTGGCTCAGTTTACCTGCAAAGGCAAAGCTCTATTCTTCCCCGTCACAATTAGTGCTGAAAAGAGTATGTACTCGAGTAAGTACTCAAGTATTCAAAAGTGCAAATTACAAAGTGCATTTGAATTTGTTTTCTTCCTAGAATATGTTTATTGAGTTTTTTTTTTACACAGCTCAGCAAGTGCATTTTATTTTTAATGTCAATGCATTCTTGCTGTGTCGAAATTTAGAACGTTGCAAGAAAAGAAAGAAATCAGAAACGCGTAGCTGTCCGACTTGCGTGCCATGTTTGAAGATGACCCGTCACACGGTTCTCGAGATACGCAAATTGAAGACGGATGGATGCGAGATTCCGTGCATTTATTGTATACAAATTGTAATCTAAAGCTTGTAGATTGGCTATTTTACTACATTTGATATAGGGCTCAAGTGGTTTATTCATAACATAGTTTTTTGTATTTTTGTATTTTTATTTTGTAGTTGTAGATTTTTGTAAGTTTACCAAGAGTCCCAAGTGCAATCATTCTATTTGACATGTAGGGGAGTGGAAAAAGTCATGTGCTTGCATAGAAAAGGAATACTAATACTACTAATAATAATACTAAAAATCATACTGAAAATCTCAATATTTCTACGTCCCATTAGTTCCACTAAGGGTTAGGGCTAGGGTTAGGTTTTAGGGTTAGGTTTAGGCATAGTTTTACTGAGGTTAGGGTTTGGGTTAAGTTTAGGCATAGTAGCATTCACCAGGTTAACATTCACCAGCGCCAAACTAATGGGACGTCGAACAAATGTTATGTCAAAATATCGACACGCTCCAAATAATACTTACAAGTGCTGAAGTAAATGCACTGTAGTTACCGCTGACACAGAGTGGCTCAGTTTCCCTGCGGGTCTATTCCTCGCTGTCACATAATGCTACCATGTTCACCAAACAGCATTTCCTTTGATGCTCTGTACTTCCTCCTCCAACAGAAACCTAATCCCTGAATCTGAATTACACCTTTAGTTATTCTCTGATTGCGATTGAACACCGATACATTTAAGGGTTGGGCTAAGTGTCTGAAATACTCTAAATCAGAGGTTCTCAACCTTTTTTTGGGCCTGTAAAATATTCAAAATATCCGATATCCTTACTGCCGCCCACACCTAGTTAAACTGAACGTTTATTATTGTACTGCTTATTTCATTTAGAAACCATATCACTGAATACCAAATCCCATTTTACATCTAACCGGACCGTTAGACTGTGATTATTTGCCTACTTCCCAGGAGGAAGAAAGAAGTTGAGAAGTTAAAGGAAAACTATGCAAGCTTGTGTGTACACTCCCAGCTCCCCCTCCCCTCTATGACAGGCATCAAACAGGTAGTTGTCTTTGATGGTTCATTGATTACAGAGATCACTAACGAGGACTTGACACTTTTATGGCCCAATCAATTACCTTAGTAGTGCACAACCCCTTTGAAGTTCAAAGGGAGCAATTAAGAGCTCTGGCTGAGCTCCCCTTGACAGAAACGTCCCTCCACTGTTTCTGTTGACATTTAATGTCAACATAAAGAGTGGAACAGAACAGAAATACAGCCAGGGGATGTGTCTTTCTGTAAGGAAACACCCCAGCACAATAATATAGTTACTGATGAAAGGAAATGACTGCTAAAAATGTATATACATATCTATATTTTTAATAGTCTTAAAGTTACATATAATTCCTTTAAGGAGATTAAAAACAAGTTACGAGAACTTACAATAGCCCAGGGATGTCATGGTATGAGTCACGGTTAATCAACAGCTACAGTTATTCTATGAGAACACCATGCAGCCTCTAACTGGGTCTCTTTATTGATCACAAACATAAATCAAATGGTGATAATGGTGCAGCTACCAAACAAGAAGCATTCTTAGTAATGGTTCCACTGTAAAGAAAAAGGGAAGAAAATACATGTAGTATGGACTGTGCTCAAGATGATCTGTGGTTTATGAATCTATGCCAGCAAGTCATTGATTTTTAGTTTTGTATGTATGTATGTTTGTTTGTTTGTTTGTTTGTTTGTTTGTTTGTTTGTTTGTTTGTTTGTTTGTTTGTTTGTTTGTTTGAAGTCATGGCTGCCAGTTCCAACTGCTCCAGACCATACTATACTGGATAACTGCTAGCTTACATAAGGTCTTCAGACTAGGACTTAAGTCTAACAAGTACAGGCAGGGGCGTCACAAGGGGTAGGAAAGTAGGACTGAGTTACTGGGGCCCAAGGTGGAGGGGCCCTAACAACTTTATCTATTGAAAAATAGCAGATATACAAGCTCACAGCGCGGCACCGAGTGCCGCGCTGCGAGCTTGTAGATCTGCTATTTTTTGAAAAGTTGTGAAAATGTGTGAAAATCTTTGAATATATGTATTTTTTTAAGCGAACATTTCGAACTCAGATTTTGCTTATGGGGTTCCCTGGAACTAAATATTTTGAGATCGGGGTCCGTGGCCAAATACATATCATCTTGGGGGTCCTTGACATAGGTTTCTTGCACACATTTTCACGATTTTTCAAAAATAGCAGATCTACAAGCTTGTATATCTGCTATTTTTCAATAGTTAACATCCATGGGGGGCCCGCAGTGAATCCTTGTACCCAGGGCCCAGAATTTGGTGTGACGCCCCTGAGTACAGGTCATCTTCAAAGATGATGATGTGATCTCGCACCAAGCAACAGCTCTTCCTAGACATCTCAGTACGGGCCTTTCCCCTTGGGCTCAAACCTCTTCCAGGTGAAGGTCTCTGAATTGTATTTCCAAAGATCATTGATGTACACGTTGTTTGCTCTACCAAATATGTACAGCTCTCCGTTGTAGGCAAAGGCTGAATGACCCCAGTGTCCTTCTGGATGAAGCTGTGCAGATTGTGTCAGCCAGTTGGTCTCTGTGTCAAACACTCTGATGTTGTTGTAGCAGTAGCCTTGGTCCCCCCAGCCCCTGAATACAAACATCTTTGTCCCGATGATGGTGGCAGAGTGACCTGATGAAGTAGGTGGCAGAGTGCATCTGGTGTTGATTAAAGACCAGACCTTGTGGTCCAACACATTAGTGTGTCCAATCAGACGATCCAATCCAATCTACAAGGCCACAGCGCATCGCATCACAACATGATTGGGCTTTTAGATCAGGTATTTGTTTTTTAAGAAATGAAAGTTTAAAAACCGATACACATCAATTTACATTTGACAATTTGAGGAAATTAGCAGACGTTCTTAACCCAGGGCGATTTACTGTAAGCAGCAGGTAAATATGAGGTAATACATCAAATACATATAAATAGTGAACTAGGATCATACTTAAACCAAGAACCTAATCAGTCTAAAAAGTACAAGATCAAAAAATGTATAATCTGTACATTGAAAGTATGCCTACTTTATGGAATGGAAGGTATCGGCATTATAGTTGCTGATACCAATAGCGCCAATAAAGCCAAATAAAGGCCAATATGTTCTATTTAGAGTGGTAGTCATCAATGAAGTATACATCATGCTTTAAGAGGTCCATATTCACACGTATACGGGGCGCGGTCGGGGGTTTGTTGTGAGAATGCGGCGTAGTAAGGCTGTGACCTTGGCCATTCGGCGTGGCGTACAGGTCCACAGCTAGTGGCAGATGTGGTGGCATTGTGCTATCCATGCTCGCTGGGCGTCTTTCCAGGGCGGACATATAGAGTGATTCTAATGGATTCCGCTGGGTTTTGTGTTGTCGCCATTCAAGCCTTGGTGAAAAGCCAAGCGCATGCTGCTGAGGGACAATTCGGGGAAAGAATGCGACAGATCCGAATACCAGTTGCTTTTGAGTGGCCAAACGTATGCTCGCTCCCCCTTCACCTGACCCCTCCATTCAGAGGCAGCTTTCAACATCCATTTTGCCCTGCATATGTGGACTTCTTTTTCTTCTTTCAATTGACATATAGGATGTCATATACAGGACGTGCATTGTCTTTATTCTCAGGAATGGCAAACGAGAGCGTTATTCATCACAGAGTATAAATGCGCCGTTATGTGTCCAGTGATTTGTGCCATATTGGTTAGCTATCTCGTCGCTGGCAGGTGGAAACCTTGTATGTCCAAAACCGTTACTTTTCAACCAATGGAGGAAAAAGAATGTGTTCCAATGGACCCAATATAGTTCATATTTAATCCTGAGCAACGTGTTAATGCTTTTCATTGGTTTGATATTTATGAAACCCCACGGTACAACCTATTTGTTGGGCATGCGATTGTAAGCAAACGTTTGGGACGAGAGCTCGTAGATCAGCTATTTCCGACCACTGTCATACAGCCAAAGTATACAATTGAATAGGTGAACGAGGTTGGCCTTCAGCAGACTTGAGGGAGCGGAAGGGGACATGACTTTTATGTAGGCTACGGATAAATAATCCTCCCAAATGAATGATTTCTCATGAGGTAAAGATCCGCCACCTGCCCGCACCCGCACAGACAAAACGTATCGATCAGTAACGAACGAAAAGACCACATACATTGTTTCTTTATAGATAGATAGATAGATAGATAGATAGATAGATAGATAGATAGATAGATAGGGATAGTGTATACAGTATGAATAAATTAACCATTGTAAAGCACTTTGAGCACTTGGAAAAGCGCTATAAAAATGCAATTCAATTAATTATTAGATATTTGATATATACATATTTTTTATAGAATGTTTTTGTGCTCTAACAGCGCCCACCCTAGAGCCCCTGGCTGTTATTCACCGCAGGCGTTTACCGTTTCAATAGAATATACCGCTGCATAATTATATACAGTACATTTGTAGATGGCTTATGTGGCTTGTGACCGGCCTTATGCGGACCTTTGTCACATCGCAACGTTTTCTTTTGCGGACCTTTAAGATTCGTATTCGAGTAATCCTGATATGCAGTGTATCGTCGTTGTTGGGCAGAAACCTTGTATCTCCAAGTTTCAAATTTATACATTTCTTCGTAAAGTAAAGCCCTGCTTCATCAAACAAAGCTGTCGCACAAAAGTATTGAAAACAGCCGATCTACAAGCACACAACGCCTCGCACCGCGAGGCGTTGTGCTTGTAGAACTCGGTTTTCACTAGAAAACTCGGTTTTCACTAGTTTAGTTCATTTTTAAAATGATAAATGCAAAACGAATGGTTTTGGACATACAAGGTTTTCACCCGACAACGACAATATAATGCATGGGGTGGGGAGGGTTACTTTTCACAATGAATATCATTCTTCTCACTCGGGTCGGGGAACTGTGCCGCGTGCACGTGTGTCTCGATGACCCCGCGAGCTGCAGAGTGGATGCATGGCCTCTGAGTCTTTTCTCTCGGCATGCGGGTGCTCACCTCCGCTGACACCAAGAATAGCTACAGTAGCAGCTACACCAGAGTACCAGCACTGTCAGGCTGGGGACCTTGTATGTCCAAAACCACAGTGGTGGAAAACGTTTCTTTTCTTTTCTTTTTTTTTTTCTTTTTTAAAGGACAACTTTGTTTTTTTACAAGAAGGGTTTATATTTTAGATTGTAATTAAAGAATATAAAAGATTTCATTTACTTCTTTCTATTGTTTTAGATATTCTTATTTCAGTGGCTGGGGGCATGCGTACAAATGGCTAAATATGTCATTTTACACAGCATAAGCCCATTCCCAAGATACAACGCAACCTTTCATGGTTGGATGTGATTTATGGGGGCAAGTAGTGTTACTGTAAATAGCAGTAAAGAAACTGCTGGCTTATTGTGCCTAAAAAGACATATTGAGCCACTTGTACGCATGCCCCACATTTTAGCCCGGTAAATGCGATAAAACAATAGAACTAAGCAAATGAAAACATTTTAACACTCACCTTTTCTTTTCCCTAATTACAATCTAAAATATGAACCCTTGTTGTAAAAAAAGTTGTCCTTTAAGGTAAAAGTTCTGCAATATAGAAGTTACAAGTAGGCCTAAAGGTCTGAAATTCAACATTGACTAGAGTACAAGTACAAAAGTATTGGTATCAAAATGTACTTAAAGCACCGAAAATAAAGTACAGAAAGTCCTTTTTCTTTACAGTGGAATCATAAGAATGCTTCCTGTTTGGAAATATTTGGTTAATGTATATGTTTTATGAATTTATGAATCAAAATCTACAAAATAAAGTGTAGTAAAAATTGAAGTACAATATTTGGATCCGAGTATTGGAAATTGGAAATCCTCAAGTAAAGTACAAATACCTCACAGTACTCAAGCAAATGTGCTTAATTATTTACACCACTGCAAAACCGCTAATTTATATCTGCAAAAAGACTAATGTTTTAAATATATAGTGGGGTATTAAATAGCCTACAATAGGATCCGAAATGTAGTGGAGTAGAAGGAAATTACTGGAAATTGGACTCAAGTACAAATACCTACAAGTACAGCACTCACGTAAATGTAGCCTACTTTTAGAGTTATTTTACA
>NC_137832.1:13365920-13695920 GCF_963921795.1 Nannobrachium achirus
TAAAAATTTAAAGTTATATCAAAAGCTTGAGTTTTCGGAAAATGTTGTGACCGCGGTGAAACGTCAAACTTTCATGTCACGATTTCCATACGTTTTTGAGGGTCTAACCGTACTTTTTACACTTTTACAACTTTGCACACACATCACAAGTGCCGGAAAAATACATATTTTATTGGTCTCAAAAAGCCCAATAACGCCTCCAACAAATTCTCTAAGTTGAAGCCCCACAATACGGGTTCACCTATAGAGCCTTTCTGAATTTACAGTGGCATTTAATGCATTTCACGCCGCTTACCTCAGACTCGGTTTAAAGTCCTTGTGTTACTTCACTCCGCCCTCCGAGTGGTCGATATTTGAGAGTTCCTATCTTTTTAACATTTGAATGGTTTGCCATACAGACTTGTGAGTCATGTTACTAAATTTGATTGAGAGCCCTTGTCCATAGCCCCACTCCCTATTCTGATTGGTCAATGTTTACCACTAAGACTCCCTGAGCGGGAGATAAGCGACCGTCACGTCGCATACTCAAACTTTAGAAGGCAATTGTAGCCAATCAAGAGGGAATATGGGAAATGGGACATCCATGTTGATGACATGACTTTAGAGACACTGTGTACCGCTTCACGTGATTTTAGGCCAGAATCTGTAGGAGCAGTGTCAAAAGATGTGTTTTGCAAAAATCGTCCTGAAGGGTGGAGGTTGTGGTTTGGCAGACAAGGAGAGTGTGCGCACAGTTTGGATAGGGGCAACGGTGGCGGAGATAAGAGTAGGGGAAAAGTGTGATGTGACGTGACAGACAGACTGACTGACTGACGGACTGAGAGCCGGTGGAGCTTTTCATAGTAACTTGCGACTTGACGGTCGCAATAAACACATTTCTTTTTTCACAGAAAACCCTCCACACTGATTTTCCCAAAAACATTGTTTTTCAAAAATCATATATGCCCATTAGCCAAACATAGGTCACGGGCCATGGGCCCGTAGCCAATCAGAGAGGGGCAAAGGGTGACGTCATAATATCAAGGCCACGAGAGGGGCCATCTATACAAGTGGGCATATGTCCGATAAGCTTGAAGATTGGTGGATTGGTGAATGACATTTCAGCCAACAAGACTATAAATGGGCCAATCTTCAAGATTTGTCAAGTTTCACGTGACATCATAATATCTTACGATAAAACGGGAGGAGCGGGCACAAACCTCTAGTATAGTACAGTATATACTAGAAAGGTATGCTCGTGCCTGTTGTCTAAGACAGTTCTCAACCTTTTCTGGTTCAGGGCCCACTTGAAGATCTCAAAAGTGTTTGTGGCACACCCATCTGACTACTTAACAGTGAAGTGGTCAGATGGGATGACCACCAGATAGGGCCCAGTTGCAATACCCTCGCGGCACACCAGTGGTCCCCGTCCCACAGGTGGAGAACCGTTGGAGTGGTGCTGGCACAGTGCACCTACCGGCCCACCACCGCGGAGGTTGTGGTTTCAAATCCACCGTGGTGCAACCGGTTTTGTCGATGGTCTACTCTATACGGACACAATTGGCCCGTGTTCAGAGGATGGAAGCCGAGCGGGGATGGTAATATCACTGTACGTACTCCTGCAGGCTGAGGGCGGCAGCTGTCAGCAGGGATTGCTGGGCGACATTAGTAGGACGAAGGCTCTACATCCTCCCGATGGGGGCTCCTTGCTAGGTGAGTCAGTGGGATACAACAGCGGTGACAACACTAGGGCATTCACAAATAGTGATTTTTAGTATTCAAATTATTCAACCTCAAAGTATTCGAATAGTCGAATATTCGACAGGACTGGCCAAACTGTCAAATATTAAGTAAGCAAGAGGCGAACATTGTGGAAAATAGCCGATCTACATGTAGATCTGCTATTTTCACAATATTTATCTGTGGAACCGAGTCACATTAAATGTAATCTATCTATAAATGCGAGAAGTCTCTGCGTGTGTGTCTGTCTGTCTGTCTGTCTGTGTGTCTGTAATCCGTGTATCTCGAGAACCGTTCGTCCCACCGGCTTCAGATTCGGCACACGCGTTCCCCGCCGCGGCACGGAGTGCAGTGCCGGGTCTCGACCCGAACCGACGCGCAGTTTTCCCGAACCGGCGCGAAACGTTCGGAATCTCCTTATGCGGGGTTGATTGTTGACATCAGGCTGTTCCGGAGGAAATCGGCGAAAGCTCTGACTCATTGTGACATCACTTCATGAAAGGCTCTGACATCACATACGTCACATGAGTCAACAAAAAATCTCTGTGAGTGTGTATGTATGTATGTAATCCGAGTATCTCGAGAACCGTTCGTCCCACGGGCACTCGCGTTCTCCATATATGGGCATAAAATGAATGCCCCCATATATGGGCATAAAATGGATTGCAGACAGACAGATACAGATATCTCCATATATGGACATAAATGGACAGAGGCAAACAGATGGTCAAAGATCTCCATATATGGGCATAAAATGGACGCAGACAGACAGATACAGATATCTCCATATATGGGCATAAATGGACACAGGCAAACAGATGTTCAAAACGGGTCCTATGACAACAGGTATAATGAGGTTTGCATTAAAGGGGGAACCGGCACTGTGTCTGCAACACAGTTGGAGGCACAGACAGATACTCCATATATGGGCATAAAATGGACGCAGATAGACAGATATCTCCATATATGGGCATAAAATGAACCCAGAACTATAACTGCAGTGATCTCCATATATGGACATAAAATGGACGCCGACAGACAGACAGACAGATACAGATATCTCCATATATGGGCATAAATGGACACAGGCAGACAGATGGTCAAAACGGGTCCTATGAAAACAGGTATAATGGGGTTTGCATTAAAGGGCGGGGCATTCATTCCCTATTTACATTGTTCCGAGTTGGCCAGGTCGCCCACTAGACGCTGGGCCGCCCAAAGGGCGGCCCAGCTTCTAGTGCCTACAATTCCAAGTGCTTGTCAGGGTGGGGGTCCCCAGTTCAAATATGTTTATTTTGGGGGTCACGGCCTAAAAAGGTTTGAGAACCCCTGGTATAGAGCATTAACGAATTCATCCACCAGGGGCATTGACGACTCATTCTCATGACTTCCTATCTAGCCAAGCTTTATAAACTATACATTTTTTAAAGAGAAAACAATAAAAAAATAAAACTCGACTTCGGTGACCAGCGTCAAATAGTGACTTTGATATTCGAATATTAGAATATTTGGTGAATGCCCTAGACAACACGCATAACAGAAATGTGTGCGGGGAGGAATTAAATGGCATAACTACTGAATTGGGGAGAAAAGGGGGTAAAAAAAAGAGCCATTTACATGTGCTAAATTATAAGGTATAGAGACAAGAATGCATGCTGGCCAAACGGTGACACAGTGGATGACCAGTGATGATCACATCAATCCACAAAGACGACAATTACACAAGCCTCCTTCTGAGCCGCGGTGCCACGACTCTAATCGTAGCCGGGGGTCCCACCTATGAATGGCACAGACATGAAAATTACCCACCAGCTGTCAGGGGGGGGGGGGGGGAAATTACCGCCACGGAATGTGTTATCCCATTTTGACCATGAGGAGCCGATTATATGTCTTCTAAAGCCGAACGGTTTTCAGAGAGAGAGAAAAAAATACCTGTTCATGTCAAGGACCCCCAGAATTACATGTATTTGTTCCAGGATTAAATGTGTTCTTTAATACGAACAGCAGGCTGAAAGAGAACCCGGAAGAGGGCTTCAATACGAGCGAACAGAGTTTACCCCTTGGTTCCAACTTCCAACATATAAATAGAAAAGATGATTTGCTAACAAGCACAAACAGTGACAATAGTGCTGTCAAATAAGTCTATGATGATATGAAATCTATGGAAAACTATTTCAAATGATGTGTAATGGGAGGGTTCCTGCTTCATCTCTCTCTCAGCTAAAGGGGTCCTTGACCTGAAAAGCGTTGAAGCATTCTGACTGGGTGTCGTTGTTTTGGCACAAACAACTGACATGGGATATACTTATATCAGCCTGACAAGCTTCTCCAGGCAGCCGCGTATAATTCTCCCATCAATTATCGCCGTCATCTGTAATTCAAAGCAGCCACGTCAGACGGATTAATAAACACTAAACAAAATGGCAACACAAACTATCATGTTCTCATGTTGAAGTGGTGGGGACGGCTCTGTCACACTGACATGTTTGACAGAGGGCTGCTTAGGTTTCTGGGGGACAGGGGCGTCAGTTGGGTATGGAGGGGTATGCAGCTGCCATACCCTGTGTCCAGGGGTTAAATAAAAGTTACTTATAAACATAAATCCATGAATGTCTCTTTGTCACATTTGTGCTGGTTATTATGTTGTTAAATTACAGTAAAATAACTACAAATGCAAAACTTAACAAAATGGTTACTTTAACAAGGTATGATATCTTTACAAGTTGGTATATTCCCAGGTTTCGCAGGTCAGCTGCACAGGTGCAATGCATTATTGTTAATTGTGGCACGTTTACTAACATGCCAAGTTTAGTTGCGCTTGAACAACCGTTCCAAGCTGCCATATCCAGCCCAAGAAACCGTAGAAACAGGGGGAAAAATAAGATTTACTTCTTAAAATAAAATGTATCATGCATGTTGCTAATGTACATGGCAACATGACTGGTGTCTCACCAGTCATGTTGCCATACCTTACCTTTTTCTGAACTGACGCCAATGCTGGGGGACTAGTCAGTGGTGGAAAAAAGGAAATTTTTACTTCTCAATACTAGGAGGAGGAAATCTGACTAAAAGACAGACTGACCCGCACACTGCCGCTTGTCCGTTTCAGAGAATTTATTAATGTAGCAACTTTTCGGTCACCAGACCTTTCTCAAGCTATATTCACAGTGGCTGACACTCACTATAAACATTTCCACTGGTGCCACCAACCAATCAGAAACAGTGATCCATCATTTAGAGCAGCTGTTAACAGTCATGTGACCTGGTTAAAAGTACAGTGTCTATGATGTCCTTTTAGTATCATTGAACAATAAAAACAATAAACAACAATACAAGGAATTACAGTCATGCCAAAAATAATACAAATAAATCAACAATACAACAATTATATCATAATGTCCTACTCCCTAATTAAGAGTGGAAAAGAAAAGAAAACAAAAGAAAAAGAGATACAAATAAACATAATATACAGGGACCGGCTATGAAGTGAAGATTAGATCTATTGATAAATTAAATTATAACATGACATTCAGTAGTAGTTCATCATTAAGCCCTTTGGGGTGTAGGGTTTGTAGGGTATGTATCCAGTATGCTTCACAGCGTTTAAGTAGAAGATCATGGTTACCACCTCTCCTGGGTAGACTGACTTGTTCTATGCCAATGAAACGAAAAGTAGAGATGTCATGTTTACAGTCATTAAAATGGATAGCAACTGGATAATCACGGTCATTTCTGCGGATAGAGCTCTTGTGTTTACTAATTCTCTGTTTCAACTGTCTAGTAGTTTTACCAATATATGCCAGACCACACGGACATCTGATCATATACACTACATGGGTCGAGACACAGGTGATTATAGTATTAATCTTCAACTTCTTGCCGGTATGTGGATGATTAAAAAATGTTGTCTTGTGTGTATTACCACACTGGGCACAATTGCCGCAGGGATAACTCCCCTTAGGGAGTGGACTCAATAAGGTCTGTCTAAGTGAGACCTTGGGAGACTGGAAATCTGAATGGACAAGTTGGTCTTTCAGATTCCTTCCCCTTTTAAAGGAGAACAGAGGGGAATACTTGAACAGTGAAGTCAATTCAGGGTCAGAGGTTAAGATATTCCAATGTTTTTTAAAAATGGATTTGATCTGATAAGAATGAGGAGAATATGTTGATACACATGTCACAGAAAACTGTTTCTCCTTTTTCGTGGTCTTTTTTAAAAGTTCTGCACAGGGCTTCTGTAATGCTAAAGTATAAGCTTTATCAATGCATTCAATTGAATGCCCTCTTTGTGAGAACTTTTCTTTCATCTCAGATGATTTTTCAATATAATCCTCGGTTGAGGAGCACACTCGTCTTAGTCTATAGAATTGACTAATGGGTAGAGACTTGACTAGGGCAGGAGGGTGGTTACTAGTGGCCAATAAAAATGTGTTACAGTCTGTTTCCTTCTGGTATAGAGTAGTAGATAACTTCCCTCCATTAACCATTATCCACATACCCACTGAGCACACCGTCTAAAAGTGGTCTAATAGTGGTATAGATTTGAAAGTTTTTTGTTGTCTAAACTTAGACTAGACGACTAATAGATGTCTAATAGTCGTCTAAATGTAGACCGTCTACATTTAGACGACTATTAGACATCTATTAGTCGTCTAGTCTAAGTTTAGACAACTAAAAAACTTTCAAATCTATACCACTATTAGACCACTTTTAGACGGTGTGCTTAGTGGGTATCTAGAAAGTGTACCTTTGATTGACTACAATCCATCGTGAACTTCAGATTAGAGTCAAAGCCATTCAACAGAGTTAAAAAGTGTTGGATTTCATCTGAGCTCCCTTTAAAGATACAAAAGATGTCATCTTCTCAATACTGCAATGTAGAAATAATGTAATTATTACTTGGGTAAAAGTATGAAAGTGTTGGCATCAAAATGTACTTAAAGTATATTAGACGATCTACAAACTCACAACATGTCGCGTTGTGAGCTTGTAGATCGGATATTTTAAAATGTATATGTGCAAAGAATAAAGTAATCAAGTATTCATTCACACGTGGAGTAAAAGTACCATATTTGGATCCGAGATGTAGTGGAGTAGAAGTCAAAGTATTGTAAACTGTAAATGTATAGTTGCTACCATCAGGTTGCAGTTACTAACAAAACCTCCACCGGCTGTCCGTCCGTCCGACCGACCGTCCGTCCGTCCGTCCGTCCGTCCGTCCGTCCGTCCGTCCGTCCGTCCGTCCGTCCGTCCGTCCGTCCGTCTGTCCGTCAGTCCGTCATTCTGTCAGTCTGTCGTTAACACATCGGGTGCCCAGAATTATTCGACGTTTAATTTGCTGGTGCCCATGGCAACCCGCCATTTTACCTACCTTCGAAGTACTGGCGAGAAAAGTAATCCGAGTAAATGTAATCCAAGTATGTCCTGTTTATTTCGCGAAAATCTTTTCTTTCAGTCAGGACCGTTTTTTATCAATTCTAAGCCACAGTGTTTGTGTTACGGCCGGTAGAAGAGGCTGCCGTTTTGAGAAAAAAAAGAAAAAAGGAAGAGAATCCGGAGAAAACAGCATTTTTGTGCAGCCGCTAAACAGGAAGTCAACGAGACAGACAGCACGTCCGGGTGACGTAATTTCGCGCTGCATGTTGGGAAATGGAGTTTGTTTCATCACCGCGGTAGCCAAGTGCAGTAGCTACAGTACAGTATAGTTTACTGTACAACGCGTCGAACGCGTCGTGGGCACACGTAAACATCAAAGAGATTGGCGCGTGGGCACCACGTGGGCGCCCGATGTGTTAAGATCACACTTTTGCCCTACTCATATCTCCGCCACCGTTGCCCCTATCCATGCCAAACTTTGCACACACACTCCTTGGCTGCCAAACAACAACCTCCACCCTCATTTCTCACATGGCCCTCTTCTAGCGCCACCATGAGGACAATTCTTGCAAAACAAATTTTTGGTCACTGCTCCGACAAATTTGGCCCTAAAATCACGCAAATTGGTACACCGTACTCTATGTCTACACTCATGTCATCAACATGGATCTGTCCCATTTAGTGCCATCAGGCCGATTTTTTCAAACACATTTTTGGACACTGCTAGTACAGATTTTGCCCTATAATCAGGTAAATCGGTAGTATGTCTAGTGTCATGTCATTAACATGGATCTGTCCCATTTAGCGCCACCATCGGGCCGATTTTTAAATGCCCCCTGCTCTTCTATTGAGACATTTCGATTGCGTCCAAGGTCAGTAAGGTCACGTCTCGCCTAGACGCAGGATCTGACACTGGCAAGCAGGCAGCCTCTATTAGCTCCATTGTAAAAATGGCAGCACTTGTGCAGGAAACCTGTGTGTTGAACCAATGAAGAGTATTAAAAACAGAGTATTTGACTGACTATCAACTAAATGGGATCCATTGAAACACAGGTTCAGTTTCCCATTTCCTGTCAAGTAACATGGGTAATTGGTGCGTTGGACAATGGTTCTCCAAGCGAGGAACCTCCAGGGGTCCGGCAGGGGGTCCCCAGCAAAAGCAGTTAACATAGCACCAGAATAATTCTAACCACTTTATCCATGTATATCGTCGTTGTCGGGTGAAAACCTTGTATGTCCAAAACCGTTTGTTTTGTATTTATCATTTTGAAAATGATTTAAACTACAAGCTTATAAATCGTAACTTTAAAAGAAATCATCGGAAATTGTGAATAATTTTGCTTTTTTTATTTGAATTTCTTTCATACATCGCCCCGTCTAGGGGGGTCCCTGGCACAAATAATTTTCAGATGGGAGGTCTGCAGCCAAATACAGTATATATCAATTTGGGGGTCCTTTGCCTCGAAAAAGTTTGATAACTACTGCGTTAGGACACTCCAAAATGGAGCCACATGTATTGTGTATGACGACTGCAGTTAGTGATACGCTTGACTTTCAGGTGGTTAAAAAGAAAAAAGAAACTCTGCGCAATAAGGTCCAAGCGTTAAGAGAGCACAGAACAGCACAATCTATAAATATGAATGAGAGAATTGCAAATACAGTGGAAGCTCGGAGGGAAAGCTAAAACCCGGGCAAAGAGCTAAAATTACTAATTGGTTTACTGATCAGTTGTACTTTGTTCGATTGATTTGCAATTAATTCTGGTTTGTGGTGCAGAAAAGACAGTGGCTGGCGCCAACCTTGGGGCTGCGGGATACCTTATACTCGCTGAGAGGGCGACGGGGGTGGGGGGAGCATCGATACCATGTTGTGAGTCTGGGCTCGGGGACTTACACTGAGAGTGTCTTCTTCATCTGTTGGGGCTATGGGGCAGAGTGTACGCAGCGATACATTTTCTGTCCATTTTAAAAGGGAAGTGATGGATGATTTCTAGCCCTAAAGTGCAGGTGGGGTTGGTACGTGTAACCCTGATCTGGCCGGTGCCATTAGTATGATCTCTCACCGGCTTGGGGGAATACGCTTTTAATACGCCATGGGAATGCATTATAGAGAGAATGGACGCAGTAAATATAGCTCTTCTGCCAATAAGTATCGCGTATCTCACTGTATAAATATGTTAGTAGCCAATAAACATCCTTTCCCAATACATTTGGGCTGGGTGATGAGGTGGAACTTTTTAGAAAGAATCCACCAACAGCTCCGCGGCACAAATGAATGTGTTGCTATTTTAACGCGAGTCCACCACCAGTGTATACTCAATACGCATATAGTCATAGTTTTAATAATAGTAAAGAGGGATTCTGGGTTATCGAGCAGTGCCCAGGGCCAGTGTTTCCCACTCGGGGACCGATCCTATTCACTGTAATTATCCCATATTTGGCTCTTTAATGGTTTCCAAAATGTTGACATCATGGGATAAACATACTTGGAGTTGCGTCTTTGTTTACAGCTGCAAGGTCAAATAGACGTCCACCGTGCAAAAAAAGTTAGACCAAGGCACTCTTGGGGGAAAGTTAAAAAGCCTTTATTTTAGGGCTAATGCATGGCAAGAAATATTTAAAAAAATAAATGGACCTACGCGTTGCGGCACAATGCCTTCTTAAGGGTGACTAAAAAAAGAAATAGAACAAACATATAGGAAACATCACAAGCTCAGGTTGACTGGGAGCCTAAAAGCATGCCAAGACAACTTATAAAGAACATGAATTGAAAACCTACCCAATACCACTTTAAAACACCAAAAAAAGAAAAGAAGAAATACGCAAATAAACAGTTTGTAGGTACTCAAGAAATAATCACTTTGCAATAACTCAAAATCCCTTAGCAGAAAAATAGACATCTACCGTATTCATTGATTGATTGAAGACTTTATTAGAAGTTTGCATAGGAAAAGGTACAGTTTCATGACGGTACAGTTCACTGGTACAAGGTCTACTAAAAGGAGATCCATGAAAAGACTAAGCTTATTTCCACTGGAAACCATTGAAGTATCTCATATAACATTGAATGACAGACAAATAGAACACAGTACTATGCAGTAGATATGTAAAGAAAAACAAAATAGAAGACAGTAAGTCAAAACAAACAGTATATACAAAGAAGGGGCAGGGGAGGGTAGGGTTGGGCTAGATTCTTTTTTACCAGTTGCGAACGGCTGCTGCCTGTAAGTGGTTTTTCAGGGCAATTTTAAAGGATGCTAGTGATCCACACTCCTTTGTGGCCTTCGGTAAGGCTTTCCACATTTTGGTGGTATAGCAGAAAAAAGAGTTTGACCCTTTGTTGGTTTTGACTCTGGGTTGAAAGTGATCTGTGGCGCTGCCTCTGGTGTTGTAATTATGGACATCCTTAATGTTTATAAAGTATTTTGACAGGTACTTGGGTATCATAGTGGTGTAGTGTATCTTGTACACCAGGCCCATTGCAAGTTGCTGTACTCTGTCAACTACTCTGAGCCACCCCACTCTTAACTGGTGAGTAGCGGTGAGGTGAGTCTGATAGGGAAGTCTAAGCAGGACCCTAATTAGTTTATTTTGGGCTGTTTGTAGTTTAGTTTTCAGGGCTTGTGGGGCGTCACAATACCATACGTGGACTCCGTAGTCAAAGAGGGGCTGGATTATTGCACCAGCTATGGTCTTCAGTGTGTTGGAATTGACCATCGGGGCGATCCTCTGTAGGAAACGAGTTCGTTGGTTGATTTTATTTATTACTTTAGAAGTCATCTTTTCACTGGAAAGATTAGCTTCAAGGATACATCCTAAGTAAGAGATTTCGTTTTTTCGTGTTATGACCTTGTCACCCACTTTGATTGTGAAGTTATCAACTTTTTTGAGGTTATGATTTGATCCAAAGAGGATGGACTCTGTTTTACCCAGGTGAATTGATAATTTGTTGTCGTTAAGCCATGTGCAGATCTTACTTAGTTCAGAGTTAAGTGTCTTCTCAACCTGCAAGTGGTCCTTGCCCGAGACTAGGAGAGCCGAGTCATCCGCGAACAGGAACAGGTTGCAGTCACAAGCAGATGCCATGTCGTTCACGTATATTAGGAACAACAGAGGTCCC
This sequence comes from Nannobrachium achirus, assembly GCF_963921795.1. NCBI lineage: Eukaryota > Metazoa > Chordata > Actinopteri > Myctophiformes > Myctophidae > Nannobrachium > Nannobrachium achirus. The sequence continues at coordinate 13,377,135 of NC_137832.1, forward strand.
AGTATGCTACCTTGAGGAACACCACAGTTTACCGGGAGGGGGGGGGACAGGGTACCGTTAATCTCCACCACCTGTTCCCTCCCCACCAGGTAAGACTGCATCCACCTCACTGCTGCGCTGTCAAGACCGATGGCTTTTAGTTTCTCAATCAGAATAGAATGATTTACGGTGTCAAATGCCTTCTGGAGGTCCATCATGACCATGCCGCTATATTTGCCGTCATCCGCTTCGCGTTTGATTTGGTCAGTCAAATAGAGAAGGCATGTGTCAGTGGAATGAGATTTTCTGAATCCAGATTGGAACTCGTAAATCAGATTATTCTCATCGAGATATCTTGCTATCTGTTCGTAGACTATTTTCTCCATGACTTTGGATATGGAGCTAAGAATGGAAACGGGACGGTAGTTTCCAGGGTCTAGTTTGCTACCTTTTTTATGCAGGGGGGTTACTTTTGCTAGTTTGAAGTCCTGTGGGACATGACCCTGTTCGATGGAAAGGTTAATTATGTGGGTAATTATTGGAGCAATGGTGGCGGCTGAATCTCTGAGAAATCTAGCTGGAATTTTATCAAGGCCAGTGGCCTTGTGTTGAGGTAGGGCACTCAGTTTTTTAAACACTTCATCAGTTGTCACTGTGGCAAGTTTAAAACTGTCTTTTCTGACGCCCAGTTTATTGTAGAATTTCTTAACAAATTTTACACCATACCGCCCAGATGGGGCGACCAGTTTTTCAACCAGCGAACGGGCCACGGTGGTAAAGGTTTCGTTAAGATGGGTAGCCACTTCACATTTGTCAGAAATGAGAGCGGTGTCCGTTTTGATGTTTATGCTGTGGCCTATGGTTTTAGGTTTTAAGCCTAATGTGTTGTTAAGCAACTTCCATAGGTCTCGTGGTTTGTTTTTGAATTCGTCGATTTTTTCATCAATGTAGTTTTTTTGGGCGGCTCTAATATAGGCAGTTGTCTGGTTTCTAAGCTTCTTGCACTGAGCAGTAAGATGCTTGATTTGGATATTGAGGTCAGGGTTGAATTTTTTTTTAAGTTTTTTGCAGCACTTACGTTTTTCATCGTACTTTTTGTCTCTGAGTTTAGCTGATTCAGCAATATCTGAGTTATACCATGGCTCTTGGCGGGCTTTAACCCTGGTGGTATTCAAGGGGGCCACGATGTCTAGAGCATCGGTCAATTTGGTTTTAAAACCACACCATGCTCCTTCGACATTTGTACACTGCAGTTCAGAGGAAAAGTCTGTATTCGCTAGAGTGTTATTTAAAGCCTCACTGGAGTAGTTTTTGAGGCTTCTAGCTACAACTGTTTTGTGGCCACTAGCCTTGGGTTTGTGTATTTTACGCGTACAGTAGATCATGTAATGATCACTAAGACCGCATACAATAGCCCCGCTAGCGGTGACTTTTGATTTGTCTGTGGTTACGATGAGATCTATGAGGGTTTGGGAGTGCTCCGTCACCCTAGTGGGCACAGTAACAAGCTGAGTGAGGCCATATTGATTACATAACCCATTAAAGGACTTGAACAGGGGTGCTTCTTTACGTAAAGCATCAACATTAAAGTCGCCCAGAGCGTAGTACTCAATACCGTCCACCTTAGCTAAGCTCTCATCAAACAGCTCAAAGAAATCATTCTGGTCAGGGGGTCTATAGACAGCACATATTAGTATATTTTTAGCATGTTCAAAAATTATCTCGACCCATACAGTTTCAAGAGAGCTGTGGTGTAGGTCTGGGCGAATGATAAAATTTAAATCATTGTGAATATACATGCAAACACCACCTCCTTTCCTGTTCCTATCATTCCTAATGACAGTGTAATTGGCTATTTCAATTCTAGCATCTGAGAATGAGTCATCGAGTTTAGTTTCTGAGAAGGTTAAAATTTGGACCTTACCATCAAAAAACATAGCTTTGATTTGTTCCAGTTTGGGTTCCAAACTGTTGACGTTGAGATGGATCATTTTCAGTCCTCTTTTTACAAATGTTTCTTTCATATTTGAGGTGATCAAATAGCCATTATCAGGGCTGGGGGTTTCTGCTGTGTGTGAGTCCACATCCGTCTGTAGTGGTAGTGGGGGTGGGGGTAGGGGGGGGAGGTCATGTCCCTTTGTTGTCTGTGAACCTAGACACCAGGATATCCAGCTTCTCTCCACGGCACGAGGGGGGGAGGTGTCGGCGCAGATTGTATCAAAGCCGAGACGTGTCAACAGCCACGACTGGTTATGATCCCTGGGGGGTGACGGGGCCAGCGGGGGGGCATCCTGCTCGATGGTAATCTCCGCGAACTGGGCACCAGCAGCCTCGATGTCTGGTGGTGCGGGGTTGGACATGCCGTCGTCCGAGTCGCTCCGTGGGTCGGGTGGTCCCTGGGTGTTTAGTGGGGAAGTCGGCGGGGGGTCGTCTGTGACTTGGACACCGTCGGGAACCGGGGGTTTGCCGCCAGGCGCCTCGACGCTGCTGTTGTCAGGCGGCTCAACGACCGAAACCTCGCCGATGCGTGCAGGGTTCATGCAGGGATCCTCTCTCGCGTCGTCGTATGTAGCCACGGCAACCGCTGGGCGATCGTATTGCAGAGAGCCGGCTGGAGAGCCATTGTTTTTAGCATAGGACTCACCAGCTGACCTCGTAGCGGCCGGGAGGTCTTCTGTCTCAGCTACGGATTCACTCTTGGTCAGGGAAAACATCTGTTCTCTCGCCAGACGAGCGGTTGTTTGTCGAGTGATCGCTGGGCCTGGGTGAACGTGAATATCACCCGAGAGTAGTAGAAAAAAGTAAATAAAGGACCGTCTGTCCATTCTACCAACCGGGGGTCTGTTTTTTGGTGTTATCAGCGAGCCTAGGATAGCCAGTTTGCAGAGGTGTTTCAGTTCCGATCCATCGTGGAGGTAAAAATCACAGTGAGATTCCTCTCTGTTCTGCACATAATCCACTGTATCCATTTTCTCTGCATGCCATGGTGAGCTGAGGCACGAGTCGGTGTAATACACGAGAAATATCAGAAAAGTGCGGTGGGTGCATATATATCCGCCATATCGTTGTTGTTTTTGAGTTTTGAACTATCTATTTGAGGTTTTTGTCGTTTCTTATGGTCTTGTCTCATCTTAATTGAAAAAGCCTCTCTTCTGAAAAAACACACACTGACCTTCAGGCACGTGCACACATAGACATCAAAGGGGGCTTGAGACCCTGCCCTTTTATCCGTCTGTAAAAACTGCCCTTTCCAGACCAAAAATGCAGTTTTTACTATGGTGAAAGAAATGCAAATGCCCTCTTTCCATGCCATACCTGAAGGCAGCATTCAAGAGAATTGCCTTGTCCAAACTCTCCTGAACTTGAATGCAGCATCTTACAGTATGATGACAGAATTGCCCTCTCTGTGTAGAAATCCATGCCATTACGCCACACCAGTATTGACTTGGTTATGCTTAGGTCAGTGTGGTTTCACACACCGAAAATAGCTGACCTCCAAGCTCACAACGCGTATCTTGTACACCAGCTTGGAGGTCTGCTATTTTCTGGACGTGCCATAATAGGTGAGAACTTAAAAAAAAAAAAACAGATCTACAAGCTCACAGTGCATCCAAATGCCATGTGCTGTGACCTTGTAGATTGGATATTTCCATCAAATACATGGTGTAGAGGGGAAAAGAATAAGGGGTCAATGATGTTACGCAATACATTGATTGTTTAAGAGCATTGACAGCACACATTGTAACAAATGACACTTAGCATTATATTGTTGTGTTTTATCCACATAGCTACAGTAGATGACCTGACCTATGGATTTGCAATGTGAGTCAACAAGGCGTTCCGAGGCGTTGTGTGCTTTTGGATCTTCTATTATCACTATAGTTTTGTGCGACAGCCTTGTATGATGAAGCAGGGCTTCATACTTTACGAAAAAAACATACCAATTTGAAACTTGGAGATACGAGGTTTCTACCCGACAGTGACAAAATACAAATCAGATCAGAAGAGAACTTTCATTCATGTATAGACTATAATCACCTGCTGTATAGTCAGGCGCGCCTCATCACAGGCTTTGTTATATAGGCACACTACTGCAGTGCAAGTGTCCTTTCAGAAGCCAGTACTGGACAACTCCCGTCGGTTTTGAAATGTCCAAAAACTGTTACTTTTCAGGTTTCTCTCTTTCTTTCTTTCTTTCTTTTAAGTAGCAGATCGACAAGCCCAAAACGCGTTGCTTCACGCTGGGTTACATGTCGATCATCTGCTACTTTGTGTGACGTTGTTGTATGATGAAGTAAGGCATTCATCTTTAAAAAAAAAACTTTAAAGCTTGACATGCTGTTTTTACCAATCATAACAGTCTTTGTCCTGGTCCTTAAAACGTGTATTAAAATGTTAAAACTGAAAACTCCTCTCCAGTGAACCACGGCAGGTGTTTTTTTCTCTCTGTGTTCTGTTGCATTTTGACTTGCAAAGATAATATACCTATATTCCTGAAGGTGTCGTAGTTCAGGAACTTTCCTGCTAATTGTTGCCTCGTTTGGAACGCAACAACCAAAGTGGTGAATGGTAAATTGTAAAAATGGTGAATTGGAACGATACAAACACAGTGGAAAGTAACAGCAAAGGTGACACCCTCACCTGGACTATGACGCATTCGTCCAGAAGTCAATGAACTCACCAACAAATGTGCATTTACAGCGTGGCTCCTCAGAGGCGAGTGGTCTAGTGTGTGCGTGTGTGTGCGTGCGTGCGTGCGTGCGTGTGTGTGTGTGTGTGTGTGTGTGTGTGTGTGTGTGTGTGTGTGTGTGTGTGTGTGTGCGCGTGTGTCCGCAGCGAAACTCACAAACCGACAGCGCACTGATCAGTGGTTGAGTGTAGGCTACCCAGTAGGCCACAAAAGTATATTTTCCCTCTCATGCATGGTGTGTGAAAGGACAACTTTGTTTTTTGGTGTATTTCAGATTGTAATTAGAGAAAAGAAAAGATGAATGTTAAAATGTTTTCATTTACTGCTTTCTATCGTTTTAGCGATTTTAACGATTACGATATAAGTGGGTGTGCTCCCAGTGTACAAATGAATGTGTTACAATCTAAAATATGAGTCCTTGTTGTAAAATACCCAAATTATCCTTTAATTTTAAAAACACAGAAGCCAAAGGAGCTTAGATCGAGATCGAGCTCAAGCCTAATTGCCCAAACTTTGGGAGTCGCGCGTCAAAGCTGCGGTATGGATGACTGATGTCATAGATGATTGATGTCACAGGCTGACCGCACGCGAGCCACACTGGAGCCACACGGTTCCCATGTGGACCCAACGATCCGCATGATTCCATTTATTTATTTTGACAGAAAAACCTGAGTGATTTTCTCTTTGTTATCTTTAAAAGCCGTGTCCGGGCGCACGCCGGCGGAATGCTGAGTGACTGGAGGAAATAGGAGGTGGTAAGATGACACTATAAGTCCATCTGTGGTCAGATATGAGCCTCTTAGGTTGCCTCAATTAGTCGCATTGTGACACGCGTTCAATTCAAACATTAGATCCGGTCATTTGTTCATGCAGACCCTCAGAGACGGACACAGACAAATTCAGCATTTGGAATCGTGTATTTTTCATTGTCAATGATGAGGTATCAAAGCGGAAGCGGTGTTATAATATGCACATATGTTTGTGGAAAAAGTATGTTTTGGGGCTTTACATGAGCTTTTTTTTGGGGGGGGGGGTGGTTGTTTTTGAAATGTACCAATCGAAACTCTTTCGGTAGAATAAGTGAATGTAAATAGAACCCATGGTGCCGCAATTACATCTGTGGTTCCAACGACCAAAAACTCCCACACCTACTGGGAGAAATACAACAAATAGCAGCAGCAGCAAGATTCGTGAACTGTTGCAATAAAAGAAGGCTATAGAGAATGGAATACAACACCTAAGCAGCACTACAAACCATTGAATGGCATCCAGACAGACCTACTGCACATACAGTATAAAGAGAGCTGCTACGGTGTTTCTTTTATTTTCTTTGTATACTTTTGAAATCGTATTGAGAAAAAACATAAATGCTGCCATTTGTTCCAAAAAGCTTCACACCCTGGCTGTGTACACTGTACATAATGACAAGATGTGACATCTGTACCCCCTCCAACTGTATTATGTTCCCCATTCACCATTTGTATCCCCCCCACCACCTTGATGAACACTTGGAATGTACAGTAGGAGTTGAGGCACTCAATATTGTTTATTTCACAGATAGATATTGCGAACATAGCAGATCTACAAGCTCACAACGCCTCGCGTTTACATCATTGAGCTCACAGTGTCCTGGGAGGATAATGTGGGCGAGGCCTATGAGCGCAAGAAGCTCCGATTTTGCCGAGCTGGCAGCGGATGCTAAAGCAACGGGGTTGGAAGGCCACAGTTCTCCCAGTAGAGCAGGGGTCTTCTTCAACCTTTTCAGGCCAGGGACCCCTTAGTTGAGAGAGAGATTAAGCAGGGACCCCCACTATACCTTTTCATTGATTCCATACAGTTTCACTGTTTGACAGCACAATCATCAGTGTTGGATTCATGTCAATTTGTGTTTTCAGATATTTAATCACTTGAACCGTCAATACTTAATAAACTTACATTTCACTCTGTACTTGGTCTGTTCTTTTTCCCCTCTACACCAAACCTCTTTGCCGAAAATAGCCAATCTACAATCTCACAACGCCTCGTTGTGAGCTTAGATCTACTATTTTTGGCTAAAGTTCTGGATGCTAGGGTTCAAGTGGTTAATATAAAAAAGGCGAAAAAAGTTTCTAACACAAAGATTTAGAGGAGCCCCTGTAGTAACTCTGAGGACCCCTAGGGTCACAGCTTGTCCCAGTGCTATATGCGCTGTACACCCGAGCGCAACCAAAAATAAAATGACTTGTCTTTTAGTTCTACTGGATCTCTTCTCCACTATAGTCCCTCCCTGACATTTTAAGTCTTCCATTTTTATTTGTTGACAACATTTTCAACATATTTAGTCTCAGTTTTGGTCATCATATAGCTTAGTGTTTATTTAGTTTTCATCTAGTTTTCGTCAGTGAAAAAAGGTAGTCGGCGAACACTAGCTTTAGTCGACAGAATTCACGCTGGAACAAAGTGTCATCAGTTCAATAAGGCAGTGTTTCTCAAAGGGGCCTTTTGACCTTGGTTCCAGAACCAGTGCCGGTTCAACTTTCTTGGAACCTTGGTTGGTTCTTGCGAATCGGCTTGCGTTTCCACCAGATTGAACCATGATTGAACCAAGGATTCTGTGGTTCCCTTTCGGAACCAACTTTTACGGTTCGGAACCAACTCCGGTTCTTGGTGGAAAAGCTCACCTCTGGTTCATCCCATAGGGGGGAGAAAGAACCAGAACCGGTTCTTTGCTGGTGGAAATGGCCCCAAAGTGGATTCCACAGACTCTGTGGGTTCCTTTAGGGGGGTCCAATGCTCAGTCCCCTCTAATTGACCCATACAAGTCTGTATAACTCTGACAGTGTAGAAAATGGAACTTGGTTCCATTTGTAATCTGTCAGAGTGTTAAGGTCTTTTCGGCCGAATATCGGAGCGAATTCATGTCAATCACGTTTCACACTGCCGCCCGTTTCATATTTATTTTCGGACCAGGGTTGATTTTTTCCGATTTTTGCAACTGTTGCCATTAAGGGACACAGGTCTTTATAGTTTTAGACAAATCCCCCCCCCCCCCCCCCCCCCCCCCACACACACACACACACACACACACACACACACCCACACACGCACACACACACACGCACACACAACCCTGAACCAAGTGGGGCATACTGAGATGAGAAAGTGAGAGAATGGAGGAGCGAGAGAGAGAGAGAGAGAGAGAGAGAGAGAGAGAGAGAGAGAGAGAGAGAGAGAGAGACAGAGAGAGAGAGAGAGAGAGAGAGAGAGAGAGAGAGAGAGAGAGCCAGAGCCCCCCTAACCACAGATGCCTTGCGAGGCCCAGACTGTTAGCTTTTTAGCGCCCGGGCGTGTAGTGATCTGGTTACCGGAGTGTCCCGGGGACCCGGGCTACCACATTAGGAGACACGCTAGAAGACACGCGTCCCCGGGGAGGCCGGCCGCCCCGCTTCTCTGTCTCCAGCATGGCTGAGAGGATCTGTCACGCACGTCACCGTGTCTGTCTGACTGTCTGACTGACCCTCCACCAGCTTTCTATAGAGCCCTGCTCCCCCTCTGCCGCACACACACACTCACAATCGCTCGTTCGCTCGCTCGCTCGCACACACAAACCCGCTTGCACGCACGCTCGCACAGATGCGTGTGCGCTAACACACACACACACACACGCTCCTGACTTGCCTGTTTTTCATTTGTTTATCACCGAATATTATGTTATAGAAATGTCAATTTCTACAAAAAATACCACTAAGACTCCCTAATCGGGAGATAAGCGACCGCCAGGTCGCATACACAAACTTTAGAAAGCAATGGTAGCCAATCAGGAGGGAATATGGGAAATGGGACAGATCCATGTTGATTACATGACTTTAGAGATACTGTGTACCGCTTTGCTTGATTTTAGGGCAAACTATGTAGGAGCAGTGTCCAAAAATGTGTTTTTAAATATAACATTTATTATAGCACCAAAACATTCAACAGTACCATTTATTCTACAGCTTTTCCAAGGTTAGTGATCCACACATGGCGGTGCTTAGGCATAGGGCCATAGGTTCTCAAATCTGCAACATGTCAAGGGCCCCCAAATTGATATGTATTTGGCCACAGACCCCCATCTGAAAACGTTTGTGCCAGGGACCCCAAGAAGATAACATTTATTAAAAATGCAAGATTCAAGATTTCCCAAACATTTGAGAGACTTTTCCCCTGTATATAGTCATGTGAATGGGGCCGACCAACTTCCAACTCGGCACAAACAGCGGCGAGGACTCGAGGTGTCCGCCGCCGAGTCGTTGGGACATCCAGTTGGATCCAGTTGTCTTGGCCTGCATACATATTAGGCTGCCTTTTCCAAAGCCAAACGCCATGAAAACACTGCTTGTATGGTCAATTTAGTCTTAGAAATTCTGACGGGCAACTCATTTAATATTTGGCAATCAATAGTGTTGTAGTCGAGTCCACCTAAAGCGAGTCCGAGTCAAGACTGAGTGCGGGAGGGGGTCGAGTCCGAGTCGAGACCGAGACCAACGGCGGTCGAGACCAAGTCAAGGCCGAGACTATAGATAAAAGAGACAAAATAAGATAAAAAATAAATAAAAAATCCTCATTTGATAGGTACTTTGAGAATCTGGCCTTGTATTGGGGTGGTCAGAACTTGTTTATTGCTCTGTTGCACTTTTAGAGCAAAATGAAGAAGATAGAACTACAGTAGCCTATGTATAACGTAATGTGGTTTTCAGGACATAATTTTACATCTTGAAAAGTTTATATAGATCCATTTTTCAGACTATGGGTTTACTTACTAAACCATTTACACACATCAGTAATTCATCGATGAAAAGCACCAGACAGCATTCTTATGTTAGTGTGAATGGGCTCCTCATAATAAGGGTAGTCTTGTCTCTTGACCCGAGTGGACTTGGTGGGGGAAGAGTCCAGAGTCCCTTATAGTCTGAGACTTAGTCGAGACAGAGTAAAATCATGGGAGAGACCGAGACGAGACAGAGTCAATGAAAATTTTGACTCCAGACCTGACTCGAGTACTACAACACTAGCAATAAATCTGTGAATTTACTAATCATTGCATAAATGTTCATCAAATGTATTTTCAAAATACAAAATACGTGTCTGTGTCTCAAATACATTTCTCAGACCAGAATTTATATTTTGTATTGTGATGCATTTCTTGACCCAGTATTTGTGATTTGTATCAAATACTTTTCAATGTATTTTCACCCATCTCTGAAGACAGGTTGACAATGGCCGAAGTGCTCCTTTAACAGACTTTTTTGACTTCGGAGCTACATTTAAAACGACCAGATCAACATGATCTACCCACGCTAATATGTTTGTGGCGGCTTTGGAATAGCAACACAGGTGTTACAGGCGTAAGACAAATGTACTTGGAATGGGAAGTAATGGCGTAAAAGTCTTCCTCCCATTCTTTGTAATTGAACACAAAGCATTGCATTGGGGGGTTTGTCTACTTTAGAAGCTATGAAGGGAGCTGACAGGCCCTTCTTGATATGTCTTGATTTCTTGATCTATCAAGTCAACTTAATTCAAGTGACAGATGCCAAAAAGAGGGGTTTTGTGATTTCTGTTTCTACATTTTTTTTTCTTTTTTTTTTTTTTTTTTTTTTGGTCATGTGGTCTACTTGCGCAGCCTAAGCCTTTGTGATCTACTGGTAGATCACAATCTACCTTTTGGGCACCCCTGGTTTAAAGGGAGCAGATGTGGTAGTGTACACAGAGAGGAACCTTCCAAGCCAAAGACCTTGTACCGTATGTTGTGTATTCTACTGTATTGTGTTCTTTCACTTGTGTGGAATGTCTCCGCATCCTTGCATTTACTACGGCATTCCTGTATTTATCTTCCTTTGCGTAGCAGAAACATGTTTTCTTGAAAAATCCATCCTGGACATGGCTTGACATGATGGCACCCCCATGATCGCATTCTCTCCCTCTAGAACAATTCCATTACAATGCGTCTCTTTGTCTTCCTCACCGCCTTTACCTTGCACTTACACTTTTACACGATAATGATGATTCCTCTATAGGCCTACCTCTCCGCTCGAGCCCTGTTTAACACCATTAAATGGAAATGTCCCCGCAGACAAAGGTATTCATCTGATAGCTTGTTGATATTCCTTGCGGCATTCATATCCGTATTGTGGGAGCTTTGGCGCCTTTTGTGTTAGCTTTCAGTCAGAGAAAGCGTGTCTCTGTCAAGTTATTGTACATGGACATGGCATTGTCAGAGACTGGAGCTGCTCGCGATGTGTGCGGTACAGAATGCAGAAGAGAATCACTTTTATCTTTTCATCAAGGTTTCATTGCTAAGTAGAATGTTTTTTATTTTTTAAATCCTTTCACTTCCCACCTGACACTCATACACTAGTGGTACGTGGGTTGAACCCGTTGCCCACAGGTCGGGTCGAGGAAGGGTAAAATAGTGTCTAAATAGTATTTAGATCAAAATAGAGTAATATGCTATGAAGTGCTTGAGGTACTATAATGTGAAAGAAAATATGCAGCACTGAAAACAAATCCATTTTAAGTCGAAGTCATCTCAGAATATGCTGTCTAATCAAATGAGTGTCTCTGTTCCGGGTAATATAGGCAAACATTCGACGGAAATAGACAAACAATTGGCAAAAAAGCACATTTGGGGTTAGGGTTTGACCCATTAAAACCATGAAAGCATCTGTCATTTTAGATTTCTGCGTTGGCTATTCAAAAATAGCAGATATACAAGTAAGGCTCCCAACCGTCAGGTCGCGTGTATACACAACCTCGTGGTGGCGTTGTATTGTCTCACAAAACAAAGACATCCATCCAAAAACCTCCACTGAAGAATGTGGTTTCTGTCTTTAACTCATCTGGTGCCGATCCCGAACTAGTTCGGCTTTATTTCAATCCAATACAATCTTTTTTTTATTAATTCACTTACCCCGAGCTGCTTGTAGAGTCGTGGGTGGTCCTGGCTCGCTAGCCGCTAGCCAGCTAGCCATTCTACTCTGTCCGACGATATATTCCATTAAAAATGGTTTAAAATACATTTTTGAGCTCCCCAATGTTCACCCGATGTTCGGCGCCGCTTCCGATGAGTACACGAGTGTGCCGATCCCGAAGTAGTTCGGCTTTATTTAATTAAATGAATAAAATGATAAGAGGCCTTCTGAAGCCTGGCTTGATTTTTGTAGCTACTAGCCGAAAGCTAACAACGTCCCGGCCGGCCGTAATTTGCGAACGCAATCGCCAATCTCCGCCTAATCCAATGAAAGGCCGCATCTTTAAAGGCTTATATCTCTTTTTTGTGTTTTAGGAAAGCGGCGCGAGGTTTATTTACGGCGAAATCGCCCAAAAATGATCTTTTAGATGACAAAATGGGAATAGCCATTCTGTTAGCATCTTCATCCGGGACATTTCCATGCCGTGCAGGAACGTGAGCACGTCAGGTCCTGGAAGCTGAAGTCCTGGAAGCTAAAGCGCTCGCCTATGAGAGATGCGCTGGCATTCCTTGGCCCCTAGAGGGCGCTGGCGCTCAAAGAGTTAATGACAGTATGTGGGCCACTGGGCATATACTAATGACATCAGCAATCTCCATATATGGGCATAAAAGTTACAAGGACTGACAGATACAGAGATCAGGTTGTCCATATAGCCACAGATCCAACCGCTATGCCCACATATGGTCAGGCGCATATATGGGACAGAAAGACTTCAGAAATTGGCGCTCGCAGCGGAAAGGGACTGACAGATATCTCCATACCGGTATATCACCTTATATGGGAACAACAGTGACACAGACAGACATGTACAACGGGTATTCTGACAAAGCCCCCGAAACTATGTTTCAGAGGAGAAGAGGGGTCACAGGTGCAGCGCACAACTTGGTTGGTGAGTTGGTGAGACGAAGGAGAACTCCAGGCAGGAATAATCCCACAGTACTGGAGAACTCTACGCACCTGTGTCACCTCAAGACCTCAGGAGGGACCCACCCAATACCTCCCCAGAGAAGCCTCTTGTTGGGAAAAAACTAATAGAGCAGGAGAGGGGAGTTTAGCCTTGGTCAGGAGGAGGAGATGGGCAGTGATTTGGCCACCACTGCCGACCCGGCCATCAGGAGGGTGTTGTGGTTTGTGGGTCGAAACACCTTATGATCGATGGTAACCACCTGAAGACATCAAATTTTCCTGGCCAAGGCTACATTCACCAAACGTGAATGGAGGAGAAGCATCGTTAGATGTAATTATAATCAGACATATTGGCTGGATTGGCAGTGCAATGTAAGTATGAGGGCCGTATGAGGACCTCAGGCCCCACCTAAAAAACACAGGTGAGAGTAAGCTATAAAGATGGACAAAGCCGCAAGGGCGTTTTTCCCACCGGAGCTGAGCAGATGCCAATTTAAAAAAATATATATTGACCTCCAAGCTCACAACACGTCGCAGAGCTTGGAGGTCGGCTATTTTCGGTGCTTGGTACCACACTGAACCAAGCATAATAAAGTCAATACTGGAGATGTGGCGTAACCAGTGCTTAATTTGTCAAGGAATAGGTGCCGGATCCTGTGCGCACGCACATGCTGGGTGCATAAACTGTCGCACGCACGACAATTTGCAGGGTTTTTTCCTTGGCTTTTTTCTTCTTCTTAAAAAAAATCTTTTGTACCTATATTTACCTATATTTACCGTACCCAGTATAACATTAGCAGCAACAATTGGCACATGTGGCACATAAGAACACAGTCAATCTATCAATTTGGAATGATCAATCTGAATATCTGGCATATTAACAAAATTCTATGACACCATGTATGTATATAGCATTAGCTTGTCTATTGTGTGTCACAGTCACCTACTACAGTATGAAGCACCACATCAGACAAATTGCAAGAAATTGAACAAAAACATGAAAAATGCTGCAGCCAAAAAGGTCTCTAAATAATGACCAAACAGGACTATTTTGATTGACAGGGAAGGTCCCGGATCCAATCAAATAGGTGCCGGATCCACCGGATCCATTCAAATAGGTGCCGGATCCACCGGATCCATTCAAATAGGTGCCGGATCCAATCAAAGAGGTGGGGGAACATGTTCCCCCTTGTTCCCCCTCAAATTAAGCACTGGGCGTAACGGCATGGATTTCTACACAGAGGGCAATTCTCCTGCATTCAAGTTCAGGGGAGTTTGGACAAGGCAATTCTCTTGAATGCTGCCTTCAGGTATGGCATGGAAAGAGGGCATTTGCATTTCTTGCACCATAGTAAAAACTGCATTCATAGTCTGGAGAGGGCACTTTTTTACAGACAGATAAAAGGGCAGGGGCTCAAGCCCCCTTTGATGTCTATGTGTGCACGTGCCTGGTGGTGCGAGACGAGACGACGTGCATGCATGGTGGCTGGAGTCACAGAGGAAGGTGCAGAGAACAGAAGCAGATGTGGCGAGTCCTGATGGGTATTAGCCGAAAGATGACGTGTGAAGCAAGCCATCACAACTTTGTAGGCTTGCAAGCACTGGAAATGTCCTGTCAGCGTCAATATACCTTAGAGGAGTTGTATGGAAATAAAATAAAAAAGACCTCTGCCCCCCCCCCCCCCCCCCCCCCCTGAACTTTTGTAGTATTTCCGCATAACTCCTCTAAGGTATATTAGTGACAGTTCAATATTGAAAATGGGTGGTTTTTCCCCTTTAAGTAAAGGTATCTATCAATACTGCAATGTAGAAATACTCTGTTGCAAGTATAAGTCCAGAATTCCACATTTACTTGAGTAAATGTACAAAATTGGCGCCAAAAATCCTTTTAAAATAGACGATCTACAAGCTCATGACAGGGTCGCGTTTTGAGCTTGTAGATTGGCTATTTTCAAATAGTGTCTTTCCAAAGTAACTAGTAACTAAGGTTGTCATATAATTGTAGTGGAGTAAAAATACAATATTTACCTCAGACGTGGCCTGGGCCACAGGGTAGTGGTCCAGGCACCTAGGCTGGTAATCCAGACCAGCCTTGCAGCGTCGCAGGTTCGAGTCCCGATCCTGACGACCTTTGCTGCATGTCACCCCCCCCTCCACCCCATCTCTCTCCCTGTTTCCTGTCAGCCAACTATACATCTATCAATAAAGGCAGAAAAAGCCTAAAAAAATATATAAAAAAATATATATATTTACCTCAGACGTAAATAGAGTAGTATTGAAAATTGGATATACTCTAGTAAAGTAAGTGTCTGAAAATTGTACTTAAGTACAGTACTTGAGTAAATGTACTTAGTTGCTTTACGCCACTGTGTCACTTTGAAGCTGCCAGTGTGAATGTGTGCATATTTCCCTCTTTCAAAAAAAGAAAGGGAAAATCCATGGCAGAGTCACTGAAAAGAGATTTACTATTAAGATCACCTGTGACCCGTCCTGTGACCCCTGACGTTGGGGGTCAAATATGTTCTATGGCTATTTGCGTTTGGCTCTCAAATAAATCCTGACCTCTAATAAAAGCGGCAAACATTCTATTGATAGAAGCTATTGATTCATGTGGACCTAAATGGACCTAAACCACCGAGGAAGCTCATCTCTCTCTCACGCACGCACGCACGCACGCACGCACGCACGCACGCACACACACACACACACACACACACACACACACACACACACACACACACACACACACACACACAGACTCAAACCCGCAGACAGGCTGCAACAGAGCCCATGTGGTATGAAGATAATTTCTTGCTCATTCCCCAATATGGTGAATTCTAAACCCTAAAAATTGAGTGAGTGAGTGAGTGAGTGAGTGAGTGAGTGAGTGAGTGAGTGAGTGAGTGAGTGAGTGAGTGAGTGCATGAGTGAGTGAGTGAGTGAGTGAGTGAGTGAGTGAGTCAGCAAGCAGGCGAGTGATCAAGGTATAAATCTTTAAATAAGGAGTGATGAGGACATGTTTTTCACTAATCTGGAGAATCAAAAGTACCGGTATGTCATTCTCTGACTCTTTTGTGTTCATTGAGGTGCATACCCACTTTTCAACCATCGCCTCATTGCCTAGTATCGCCAGTAGTTGCCAGGTCCCATAGACAAAGAACGTACTTCAAAAAAGAAAAAAAACTCCAGGCTGTCCCTGCGGTCGCCCGCTGTTAAAATGCACCGTAACTCATATCAAAGTTGGAGGGGGTACAGCACTGCGTAAACAGAGCTATGTCACATTTTGTCGTTAGGTACAGTACGGTATACCGTTGTTTCCTGTTGAGATTGGCACATTTCCTGGGGCAAGCTGACCGGATCACACATGTCACACGTGTCTTCTTATTTATTCACTCTCAAAAAGAGCCTGCAATATAGTGCATTTGAAACTACATTGCAGTGCACATCATGGGGTGATCACTGCTTGCCTCCTGTGAATTGTTTTATTTTTGTTCATTTTCTGTTTATTTCGTTGCTGGGTGAGGTCAGCAGACAAATTGAAGTGAGTGAGATGAAAAAACCTGGGTGAAATGTGCCAATCTCAACAGGAAACATCGGTATACAGGGTATGAAGCTTTTTGGAACAAATAGCATCATTTTTCCCCCCTAAACACAATTTCAATAGTACACAAAGAAAAGAAAAACGTTAGCAGCTCTGTTCGTACTGTATGCGCAGTAGGTCTGGATGCCATTCAATGGTTTGTAGTCCTTAGGGTGGTTGTATTCCATTCTCTAGCCTTCTTTTATCGCAACAGTTCACAAATCTTGCTGCTATAATACAAAATACAATACAATACAATACAATACAATACAATACAATACAATACAATACAATACTGAACGGGAGAGCAGTCCGTGGTGAAAAGCATCTTAAGCAAAGCTTCCCTGCATGCGTATAGCCAGTGAAGCTGTGATATTTCCCGTTTGCCTCCCGGTATATTTTATGCGTCGTGTTCCCGCGGGCAGTCACATCCCCATGCACGACCGTATTAACTACAGATTTATGAGCTTTTGTTGAAGGCCGGGAGGAAAGCCCTGCATGCTGCTCTATAAATAACATGCTATGGCCCCACGGCGCTGCGTGTTCCACCGGAGTGCGCGAGGCTTTCAGAGCGAGCCCTCCGAGCATCACACAAAAGGATGACTGGTTGCTATGGAGGCACAAAAGCGCCTCGGCCATTACGGCGGACCCCAGAGTTGTTGCCTCCCCGCCATCGGCACAAAACTGTAATTGGACGTTAATTGGGAGCTTCTATTAGGGGTCATTTCTGCTGAGCGCGCGCGCGTGCGCGCGTGCGTGCGTGCGTGCGTGCGTGCGTGTGTGTGTGTGTGTGTGTGTGTGTGTACTGTACTTGTGTTACTGTACTTGTGTGGGCCAAAGGTCCCCAAGGGTGTAAAGTAACTAAGTACATTTACTTAAGTATTGTAAGTACAATTTTGAGGTATTTGTACTGAGTATTTCCAATGTCCAATACTTTTACTTCTACTCCACTACATCTCAGATCCAAATATTGTACTTTTACTCCGCTACATTTATTTGAAAACTTTAGTTACTTGTTACTTTGCGGATATAAATTATTATATTATAAAACATACATAAACCACTTTAGCCCTATTTTTGACCTTGGCTATTTGAAAATAGCTGATCTACAAGCTCAAAACTTGTCGCATCGCGTTGTGAGCTTGTAGGTCGTTATTATGTTCACAGAGGTGTTAGGCATTCCATGTGTTAAGGGCGCAATGCAGTTTTACAGCTGTTTTCCCGTAGCTTAGAGGTGAGCACCTCAGTGCAGCTGCAGAGTTCATGTGTAACACTGTGCCGCAGCACTTGAATTAATAGATTGTGATTGTCATTACATTATCTGTAATCAGTAACATGTGGGTTACCCCCAACAAACAAACAAACAAACACATTAACATAATAACATAAATAAATATAAGAAAGAAAGAAAGAAAGAAAGAAAGAAAGAAAGAAAGAAAGAAAGATAAACAAAAATCACCCACAGGTTGAGAACCACTGGGTTAAAGAATTAATAAAGAAGGACTGGTTTTCCCTTTTTGCAGGAAAATACAGCGGGGGGGATGAAATAAAAATGTCCTGCTATCTCCTCTGGTCCTAAGCTCCGATGGCATCTTGTGTCCCTTTGAAGGAGCATGCTGGGGCCCCACAGACACACAGCAAAATGAGAAAATTGCAGTACTTTTCCGTCATTTTGTTCCGGGAGCTATTTTGAGTCAAATTAGATCAAGGGCGTTGCATCTGTCTTGTGTAACACAATGAGATGCGATTGGTCCCTGTCGGGGTCAGAAACCTTGTATGTCCAAAAAAAAAAGGTTCCTTTTCTTATTATTATTACGATTAATGGTAAAAACAGCCGATGCACACACGTAGATCAGGTATAGATTTGGCCATTTCCGCAAATTTTGTGCCACATTTGTATGATGAAGTGGGACGTTCGTTTATGAGAATTTCAAAGTTTGAAATACGGAGATACACGTGTTCCACCCGACTGCTACAAATTGGTGGTGGTTGGGGTGGGGGGGTGGGGGAGAAACAGTGGCTGCTTCCTTCACCAAAGATCAAAAAGATTTGCCCCCTCCCACAAATAATGTGTTTGTGTATTTTTCTCTTGTCATTTTATGGAGAAATAAGAAATACACGTGAATAAATGACACCGGGGTCTTAGACAGAGCCCTCACTCTGAGCGGACTGACAGATGTGGGATTTATGTGTGATTCCCCTAGCTTAAAACATATTTATATATTTCACTTCTGCCATGTATTGCATAGACCTCAGCTAATGTGTAATGTATTATTTACACATCAATTATTATGCTGCAGGATTCTTAAGAGTATGTTTTCTCTTCTGTTGCTAACTGTGTCTTCCCCAGTGGCGTCAGTTCAGCAAAAGCTAAGGTATGGCAACATGACTGGTGTCTTGCACGCGCACCTTAGCAACAGGCATGATGAATTTATTTCAAGAAGTACATTTAATTTTGTTCCCTGGCTGTAGCCAAGGTATGGCAGCTGCCATACCTTGCCATAACCAATTGATGCACGCCTCTGTCCCTCTGTCCCTGTGAGGCAGTGTTTGAGCACCACTGCTGACTGTATATCCCCCAAATGCAGTGTTTGGCCACAGACAAGTACAGTACTTGTACATATCTGCTATTTTTGAATATAGCCAACATATTAAGCCAGGGGTCTTCAACGTAATCAGGCCAAGGACCCCTTAGTTGAGAGAGAGATGAAGCAGGGACCCCCACAACCTGTTCATAGATTCCATATAGTTTCATCGTTTGACAGCATAATCATCGTGTATTTTGGATTCATGTCAATTTGTGTTTTCAGATATTTAACCACTTGAACCGTCAATACTTAATAAACTTAACCTTTCACTCTGTACTTAGTCTGCTCTTTTTCCCCTGTACACAAAACCTCTTTGCCGAAAATAGAGTTCTCAGAATATGGACGCTAGGGTTCAAGTTGTTAATATACTGTAGAAAAGGGGGAAAAAAGCTTATATCACACAAAGATTTGGAGGACCCCCTGTAGTAACTCTAAGGAACCCCTATATTGAAGACCCCTGGAGTAAGCGGTTAAAATGATTGTGATGCTATATTAACTACTTTTGTCTGGGGACCCCCTGAAACAAACCCCCTCCAAGGACCCGCTGGGGGTCCCCGGGCCCCACTTTGAGAACCACAGCTATAGAAGAACTACCTCATTATGTTTCACAGAAAAAAGACAGAGAAGAAAAGGAAGAAAAAAAAAAAAGCTGACAGCTGTTGGATTGCCGGACAATTAAGTCTCCATGCCAACTAATTGATGTATTTTTCCCCCTAAAAGGAAGGAGCTGATTGGAGCGATTTGCATATGGATTCAGACGAGCCCTCGCCAGCATTTGGATCTGACCTTTGAGGCTCTGACACATATCCTCAAGGATAGGAGTGCTTGTGGTACTTAGCGTTATAATCATTACATGTTTGGAGAGGTTTAATCTGCTGTTTGTGCTGCTATGTTGTTAAATAAATACAAAATCATTAGGGGCTGGCAGATATCAACATTTTATCACAATGTTGTTATTATTAAGAGAGTGCGGTCCATGTTTACATGATCAGGGGTGGGACGATTCACTTACTTATACGATTCACTTACCTCCTGATTCGATACGATCTCGATAGGGTGCCAATTCGACGCCACCTACGGTCGCTTATCTCCCGATTAGGGAGTCTTACTGGTATTGTGATATATATAGGCCTATATATACACTAGAACATTTTAAAACAATTATAAACAACCACGAAAAGTTGAATCATACACTTCGATGCCGCCTGACATGACATGAAAAATCGAAGGGAGGGCGACTGGGAGGACGGACGGACACGGACGGACGGACCACGGCCACGTTATTATGACTCCTAAACCTGGCTTTGTGAGTACGTCCGTACGTCTGGACGTTTTAACGGAACTAATTCATAAAAGGCACCTCTTGCAACACACTGATTATCGCAGATATTGTGTATCGTGATATCATCATCGTTATCGAGGGCCAAATATCATCGCAGTTATCGTATTGTTAGTCACTCGGTTCACTCAATTCACTCTCAGAGTTAACTTAAGCCCCAGGGGGGTCCAGGGGACAAATCCGCCTAAAATGTATGCCCAAATTGGAACAGTTGTAGACACAAAACTACAATGATTTTGGCTACTTTTGACTTATCAAATGTCAGCTAACCCCTGAAAATTCACAAATGCAGTGTAAAACATCACATTTCTCTTTTAGTCCTGCTGTGATCATTTACCTATAGTAAGGTCTCAACCTGAGGTTCTGTGACCATCCTCTGGGAAGGATGGTTTGATGATTGATTTGACCTCTATGGACACTTTATAAAAGATTTAGCTCACATGTCCCTCGCAGAAATGCCAGCAAAATGTTTGACATCTAGGGTAATTTTCAGTCTCATTCACTTACAATACACTACACTATAAAGGCAAAAATGACTCCCAAAAAATCTGCTTTAAGTGGGATGTGAGGGGTAAAAATAGGGGTGTTTAATTATTCTGAATCCATTGGAAGCATTTGTTTTGCATGAAAAACATTCCTTGGACTAAGAACGGCCAACAAATCTATGCTTTAGTGATGAGTCATCAATTTTCACAGTCTTTTGGGGTCCATTCCTTGGGCTTTTGGGGCCCAAGGAATGTTTTCATGCAAAACAAATGCTTCCAATGGATTCAGAGTAATTAAACACCCCTATTTTGACCCCTCACATCCCACTTGAAGCAGATATTTTGGGAGTCATTTTTGCCTTTATAGTGTAGTGTATTAAGTGAATGAGACTGAAAATTACCCTAGCTGTCAAACATTTTGCTGGCATTTCTGCGAGGGACATGGGGTCTAAATCTTTTATAAAGGGTCCATAGAGGTCAAATCAATCATCAAACCATCCTTCCCAGATAGGGTCTCAGGTTGAGACCCTACTACTAGGAAAAGATGATTGAAATAGACCTCCGCCTATGGAAATGTTGCCTTCTGAATAGTGAATGAGCCTCAAGACCTCAAGGAAACATAATAGTGCATAGAGAAATTGTTCACCAAGGTGTCATCAATTGATAGGCAAAATTGTATGAATATATTCCAAACTATGTAAACTCTACAGATATTTTTGTGGGAGTAGTGCTGTAATATTAATAATGTTAAAGTATAGGGTGAAAATGATAAAAACGAGTAACAATAATTAGTAATAATACGGTAATATGAGTAATGTCTGGATGAAAAGTGCAATGGCAGCTGATTACTATGCTGTAGGCCCACTGTATCAATAATCAACAAAGAAATTGTAGTTTGATTTGGTCTCTATTGATTTATTGACATTTATTGACAGCTGTTCAGAGGTCAACACGGTTCAAGAGGTTAAAACGTAGGATTAGTTTTATTTCTTTGCTAACATAAGTGTTAAATAGCTCTATCTTGTGATAGTAATATTTGCACTGTTCGTTCAGTAACAAGGGTCGCCACGTCTCTCCAGCCCAAAAAATACATTTTCAGGTCAGTATACCAATTTCGTCCAATCAGAAGAGAGACCTCATACAGCGTGCAAGATAAACAAGTGAAATTGGAGGTGATGACACTAAGAAAAGGATGAGCAGACACAATCTTGAGCTGGAACACCATCAAATTGAAGCTGATGAATGGGTGACTTTCTCCTGATTGGCTGAAATTGGCAACACACCTGAAAACGTATGTTCGGTTTATTGGATTGCTGTAGAGACGGCCAGACGGGGGGACCCCTGTTGCTGAACACACACTCTAATAGACATGAATACTACCATAATATAGAGCAGGGGTCAAGGACCCCTTAGCTGAGAGAAAGATGAAGCAGGGACATACATGTTGTATAAAACTGTGTTGCTGATTTTCATCGATTCATATTGTTTGACAGCACTGTCATCAGTCCATTTGTGTTAATGTGTTTTTTCCCAGACATTTAATCACTTAAATTGTCGATACATTGTACATTTGACCTATCACCCAGTACTTGGTCTGCTCTTTTTTACCTCCACACCCAACCTATTTGCCAAAAATAGCCGATCTACAAGCTACTCGTGCTGCGAGGCGTTGAGAGCTTGTAGATCTGCTATTTTAGGCCAAAGTTCTCCTCAGAATAAGGAATAGGGTTCAAGAAAGTTGTTAATCTAAAATAATTATCCGAAGATTTGGCGGCCCCCACTGTAGTAACTCTGAGGCCCCTATAGGGGTACCTGACCCCCTGTTGAAGACCCCTTTTTAGGGGGTCTTGACATTCAAAAGAGTCATCATGGACCTGAAATCCTAAAATATTCTAGCATTAAATGCACTGTAGATCCCTGCAGCTTGAGTCCTGGTTTTCACGGCTGCTTGGCATCCACTCTTGCTTTTTATCACCGTTGTGCGTTCACAGTAAAATATTTTCTCCAGTGCCATGGCAGCAGTGATTGCTGTATCTCTAGTCTGACGATAGCAAGCTGTATACGTGAGCATGTGTGCCGCACGTCTGCAGGGGTGTCGCACCAAATTCTGGTCCCTGGGTACAAGGATTCACTACGGGCCCCCCATGAATGTTCTGCATAGGGGGAGTGGGTTTAACCCAATTAAGACTGGGAACGCATTATTACGCGTTATTTTGTGCTGCAACTATTGAAAAATAGCAGATGCGTGAGCTACGAAGGGCTAAAATCACTTTGGGAAACCCGGCCAATAGTTGCGTTTCCATAAAGCTTATTCGAAAATAGGAAGCAAATTATCAGAAATTCGCAAAAATACAAAGCGAATTTAGCCTGTTTCCATCTGCGGGTTTCATTCGAATTAGCGATGGTCGCATGAGCCGACTCATGTGCCGCTATGGACAGAATCTTCATCCCCCCGACTTTCAGCACCTTCGCGCGGTCCAGCTGAACACAGCGAAGCGCTCCCTTATCTTCTTGCCCACCACTGGCCCCCACCGCTGTGCTTAGGGTCCTTGGGAAACGCCAGGTCGCTCTGTCGGAGGTTGTCTTTGCACAACAGTCTGTAAAGACGTTGTGAAAACGGGAGGAATTTACAAAAGGTCCGTGTGTAACAAACTGGTTTGTTTTGTGAGCTAACGCTATACAATGGACGTTAAGCGGCAGGGGAAAGTGTTAACTTGGAGGAGGATGGAGAACGTCATCATTTATTTGCTTTTATTGGCTGACCCGTTTCCTTTTAGTTTTTTCGATAAAGCCTCAAAATCCACCTCCTCCAAGCGCATAAATGTTTTTGCGAATAATGAAAGTTTATTCGAATTTTGAATTAATGCGCAAAAAAAGCTTTATGGAAACGCAACTATTGTCTGACGGTACCTTAACCCCTAACCTCAGTAAAACTATACCTAACTACCCCTAACCACCTTCGGGCGGCGATGCCTGCCACGGCTGCCGGTCTGTGCGGCGATGCCCTCCGCGGCTGTTGTCGGAGGCTGCCGGTCCACTGCCAGTCCTACTGCCAGCAGTTACCCGTCATTCAATTGCGTCGCACTCGCAGGCTTGGCGCAATGGTAGCAACAGATGTATCACAATGAAGAAATGCACTTTTCGATTTAGAGACAAAATTTAGAGACAAAATACCACAACTTTTGTTTTACAAATGCTGTGGTTCTTAATGCCTCCAAAATCAGTGGTTCTGAAACGTTATCGTGCCAAGGACCCCAAATGTATTTGGCCTTGAAACCCCCATCTGAAAATGGGTGGTGTGGTGTGGTGTGGTGCGGTGTGGTGTGGGGATGGTGTGGTGTGGTGTGGTGTGGTGTGGTGTGGTGTGGTGTGGGGATGGTGTGGTGTGGTGTGCGCATGTGTGACAACCCGGTCATTTTCGACCCGACGTGGACTCGTTGCCACCCACAATGAGAAATTGATGTTTACACCATTTCAGCTAGGCTATATAGCCCCTTTTTGACTGCAGCTTTAGCACCACACTACATTACACTACACCGCACCACATACATTTTCCATTACACAAAAGTACTCCTATCGGTAAGAAACAAATTGACCCTTTTAACTCTGATTATAATACAATATAAATTTGCATTACAACTATCCTAATTATAATACACTATAATGGATTATAACTGTGATTATAATACACTATAAAGTATTAATGTATTACTATGATAACTATTAAAACACTATAATAGATTATAACTGTGATTATATAACACAATAGAATCTATTAGCATGTATGACAACCATATCCTGGTGGTCTAAATGAAAAGTCAGTGAGTGATCAGTCATTATGAAGTGTTTGGCCCTGTTTGGCCTAGCTCAGACCTACCTCACTCAGTGCCAATGCCCTCTGTCAGGACCTGAAAGAGGGCATTATTTTGTTTTACGGCCCTCTGTCCTGTTCGAGATTCCTCTCTGTTTTGCTACCGTCTGTTTCAATATAGAAGAACAAACAACCCCCCCCCCCCCCCCCCCCCCCTGTTCTCCCCAAATAATGAACATTGATTGAAGAAGCCATTGATCGTGTAGCACAGTGTCAGGGTGTTCTGTAACATGGGATTCATTTCCAAAAATATGTGTGGCGAGGTTCACACTAAAGGAACGCCAATCTGCTCACAGTTACATTCAGCGGCGTATGAAGTGCTCAAAAGTACAAATGATGAAGTGTATACATGACTGTATTGAAATTTAGAGAAAAATAAAATATAAAAATAAAACCAAACATACATAGTGGGAGAAATCTTGAGGGCTAATTCATAATGTATTTTTGTACGTTTGGGTTCTCAACCTGTGCGTCGGGACCCCACATTATTTTGGGGGGTTCCCATCTGTTTATATGTTTTCTCACCCAACAGTAAACAGACCAACATAGTACAGTATAAGTGTAGGCCTATTCATGGTATTTGGACATTTCTAAAGTGACAATTTAAGGACTTCTGGTCAAACATTGGTCAAATATTATAGGCATGAATTGTGAAAATAGCAGATCTACATGATCATAATGTCTCGCAACGTGGCGTTGTGAGCATGTAGATCGGCTGTTTTCACAATGGATCGAGTCAAACTAAATGTTAAACTCCTACAGTTCCGAGTGCTTATGCAGGGTGGGGGGTCCCCAGTTAAAATATGATTATTTTGGGGGTTGCGGCCTGAAAAGGTTGAGAACCACTGCTATAAGATACCCTTCCTATAGTGTGAGTCAAAAGTACAATTATTATTATTTGAAATGTAACATATAATGGAAGTCATGTGCTCGCAAAATACAATAAATACATAAAAACAAATACACAGCAAACGTACACATTTAAGGTATTCCAGTGCATGACAACCAGAGCTGTGAGATTATCTGACATAATTAACCTAAAATAAAATAAAAAATGCTGTGTCGCAAACAGATAACAAAATGTGCCCATACACTAAATGCCATTTCCTTGGACCAGTGGTTCTCAAAGTGGGGTCCGGGGACCCCTTGGGGTCCTTGAGGGGGTTCCAGGTGGTTCTTCATGATCACGTGGCCGTTAAAGTAGTGAGCATGTACAGCATGTACATCTGCTAAAAAAATACATACAAAATAAAATAACACATCTTGAAGAAAAGTTTGTGGGGTCCTTGACCTGAAAATGTTTGAGAGGCACTGCCTTAGACGACCCATTCCAAAATGTAACCATGTGTTCTCCAGTTCACAGTATAATGTCTTCTTCAAGCTAGTTAAAACATGCAGCAGATGAGGCAAGCAGCCACAATGCTGGGTCTGTGTAAAGATGAGCTTACACTGCCCTCTGCTGGAGAACGCTTTACACACTAGACCAGTTGTTAGTCCACTCAATTCACAGGCTGTTGTGGAAATGACTCATAACAAGCAAGTAATGAGAGTTTACGCTGCAAGAGTTGATTTTACAAGAGTGTCATTTTGTGTACTAAATAATAGCATAGATGACCAATTAAAAACATATCACCCAGATTACAATGGGCTACCGTGTACGAGCCATAGCTTTTCGCCCCTCTCTGTTTTTGAGCGGTGGTCACAACGCTCCTATACGTGGCCGTGTGTGTGGGTCTGTCTGTCTGTCTGTCTGTCTGTCTGTCTCCGTGTCTCCGTCCGTGTCTGTCCGTCTGTCTGTAGCCTGCAGTAACCTTTTCTGACCACACATGTTAAGGGAGGGGCGCTGTTGCACACACACACACACACACACACACACACACACACACACACACACACACACACACACACACACACACACACACACACCACCGCTCAGTTCACACAAGTGTGATTTTTTTCTTTCATTTAAGTGGTGATGGCCCTGGGTAGATCTTTTTGTGTATGTTTTACATTTATGTACATCAATACAAATGTAATGAACGTAAAGATACAAAGTAGCCTGTTTAATCAGACTTGACATTGTATTTGTTATCTTCATTCTATGTCATGCATTCAGATCTGTAGGCCTATTAGTCTGACCGTGTGTGTGTGTGTGTATGTGCGTGTGTGTGCGCGTGTGTGTGTGTGTGTGTGTGTGTGTGTGTGTGTGTGTGTGTGTGTGTGTGTGAGGGGGGGGGGGGGGGGGGGGCGGGGGGGTGGAAAATGTGTTCCTTGACCAAAACTGTTCCGAAAAAAAGGACCATATTTTCACAAAACGCATATCATGGTGATGGAAACGAAGCTTTAAACTAGCGACAGGAACCATAAAGTTATTATGACAATGTTTAAGGAAAGAAAATCAAGTGTAAAAGTTCGGGGGAAATGAATTGAATCCTTATGGAGAGAGAACATGTTGCTTTTGGTACCAGAACAGTGCAGGGTAGATACCCTCACAAAAAACATGCAGTTAATCCTGGTCTCTATACTGCCTCCCCCTGGCCAGCCGGGACCCCTGATGGAGGGGGGAAAGGAACTGGTTGGAATAACGTGTTCCTTCCACGCGCTACGTCCAAACCGGGGAAATCCCCCCGTCAGGTGAAAAGAAGCAACTTGGACTCGTCATGCACTGAAGGAAGACTGAGGTCAGTCTGTTGTCTCCCCAGGCGTGGCAGAGGGAGAGCAGAGGCCATTACATAAGCAATTGGGATTAAGTGAAAATTAACCTCGCCTACCAGGCTTTCTGGGGAGAAAGCCTGGTGTTCGTTCACAACAGACCGTTTGGTTTCCGCCTAAAGCGCGGAAACCACTCAAAGCGGCGTCGCTTTGATTTGGTTCCCCTCGTTTGTTTCCCCAATCACTATTAAAATGCTCGAGTAGCCTAGTGTAGTCTTGCCAGTCGCTACGAGTTGGACTAAAAGATGCATATACCAAACAAATTTTTCGAAAGCAAAACTACGCCGCATCAAGGTGTTTATTAGGTAGGCCCTAAAACTATGTCCTTGGTGAAGGGGAATATTTTGGGTTAAAACTGAATCCGGTTGATAGTTCCGGCCAAAGTGTAGTCCGTCTAGGACTACAACATGGCGTAAAGTGGCTTCCGCTCCCGACCGGATCAAACCCCGTAAAGTGAAGTTATCCCAGACTAAGTGAAAATGGGTTACAAAATAAATATGGGTTATAAAAATGTATATATAAAAAAAGAAAGAACAGTTCAACTAGCGGCCAATCGTATAGGAACTTTTAGTTCTGTGTTTGCTTCATTTTCAAATCCGGACAACTGGACTTTCTGGTTGACGCCAGTACAAATGTGAGGTTATTTTCTGTTCCATATTGGCAGATTATTTGCAAGTGTGACATTCAGGAGCGGCCTGGTGGCACACATGCAGCGTCGGCTTTTGAGCTACTGCCAGATTGCATTCTGGTCTCTCTCTCTCTCTCTCTCTCTCTCTCTCTCTCTCTCTCTCTCTCTCTCTCTCTCTCTCTCTCTCTCTCTCTCTGTCAGATTATGGATTTGCGGCCCAGAAAAAGCTGAAGGGGGGTGGGGGGTCTTTCCCTTCGGACCAGTAAAAGCATGTAAGTACCCTGTAACATCTGGGCAGACACAGACAATGGAAGCTGGAGGGGAAAAAAAGCAGATTAAAAAAGCTTAGTCAGTGATCGCCAGCTCGACGGGGAGGCCGCGGTGTGAATTATGAGCATAATGCAAAAAGCCTGTGGGTCAAATCGCTGTACCATGTGAAAGGTGGGGGGTTGGTTGAGGCCAGTCTCACTTGAGGGGGAAGAGGGGGCGGGGGGTGTAATACTATTTCAGGGCAAAGTGGACAACATAGACCTAATGTGCATGCTATGCAGATTACTAGTAAGATGCCTCAGGGCGACCTCGCCCAATCTCCACAGTGCCTGTTGAGATTGGTAGAACATGCCCATATATGGGCATTACCAAATATGGGCATTCCCAGATATGCCCTTAATATTGATGACATCGGGACAGGGATCTCCATATATGGGCATAGGACGGACGAGGACGTAATTAATTTGCAAGTGTGATCTGGGAATGCTCATATGGGCATGTCAGAACATGCCCATATATGGGCATTCCCAGATATGCCCTTAATATTGATGACACTGGGACAGGGTTCTCCATATATGGGCAAAAAACGGACAAGGATGTAATGAATTTGCAAGTGTGATCTGGGAATGCCCATATATGGGCATGTTCTGATATCACATTGTCGACTATATTTGGGCATAAAATATATGGGCATAAAAGGGACATCAAGCCAGAGCATGAGGTCAGAGCAGCAAACCCATTCTGTTAAGAGTGGTTCCCCTGACATCACAGTGACATCAGAGCATAATGTCAGAGTGATGTCACTCTGACATCATGTGACAAGGGAACCAATAGACTGTAAACATGTGTGACTGACTGACACAGTAGACAGACGGAGACAAGCTGTGACATTTCTCATGGTATACTGTATTTAATATTCAATAGTTACGTGCCAATATTGAATATTGATTGTGTGGATTGCATTACAGTAAAACATGTGTTACGGCAATGGAAATAAGCTCTCGAGCTTTACCGTGTTTTATGTACTGTTTTGACATACAATGTACACATATATGTTGTTATGAATGCATTTTGTCAATTGTCGATTGACAAAATACATAGTCAATGCGATCGATATGATCGGTCAATGATCAATCAATCAATCAATCAATCAATCAATCAATCAATCAATCAATCAATCAATCAATCAATCAAAACTACAGCCCTAAAATGACACCATTGGCAAACTAACTCCTTAATTCAGCCTTTTGATTGATTTTGGAAATGGGAAAAAATATATATATAATATAATATGCTGAATGGTGGTTGTGAGGAGGTGTCACACAACGGAAACAGCCTGCAGATCTACAAGCTGTGAGCTTTTTTCTTCTTCTCCGCGTGCATGCGCTAGTACCAAGCAGAGATGAGGCGTGAGCATAATACAGTAATTAGTGTCAAAAGGTGGCCGATTCACCAGCTAACTATAAGTGAAAGGAGACGTGCTCTCGCTCGCTCCGTCTCCATAGACGGCAGCATTAATATTCATTCTGGTCGAGGTGCTTATAGGAAGCAGAGAGGGGCTGCTGCTCATGCCGGGGCCGGGGGGGGAACAAAGGCTGAGCGCTGCAGAGATGAGATGAGAGGTTGGAGATCATTGACCATCCATGTGAGAGCCCCAGGCACGTGCACACATAGACATGAAAGGGGGCTTGAGCCCCTGCCCTTTTATCCGTCTGTAGAAAGCGCACTCTCCAGACCATGAATGCAGTTTTCACTATGGTGAAAGAAATGCTAATGCCCTCTTTCCATGCCATACCTGAAGGCAGCATTCAAGAGAATTGCCTTGTTCAAGCTCTCCTGAGCTTGAATGCAGCAACTTATGTTGAAAGAATGTCCCTCTCGTTATACCACATCTCCAGTATTGCCTTTTTTATACTTACAGTAGTTCTGTGTGGTATCAACTCACAACGCAACGCGTTGTGAGCTTGGAGGTCAGCTATTTTCAATATTTCCACCAAAAGGCCCTCTTAGAAATGTCAGCCCCTGCCTCTCTAACATTCTCTGCACGTCCCTGCTCCTCCTCCTCCGCTCCTCACTCCGCCACGTCCTCAATACTGCTTTTTATCTACAAGAGCCCTGCTCTCTGCCCCTTCCCTCAAAGGAGCTCCAAAAGGAACACCTGTGTTTGATTTCTCAGGCGGGAAGAGGGGGGAAGGGGGAGGGGGGGAGGAGAGGACAATTTTATCTCATTAAGCCGTATCGTTGCGGTCGGGAAAGACATCCTTGTATCTCTGTGTTTTAACAGAGATGCAACATTTTTTGTCTGTACATCATCATACAAGCGTGTCGCGCAAAAGTGGTGAAAATATTCGATTGGTTATCTTCACTATTTTCAATGTTTTCTGATGAAAACGGTTGTTGTAAATGTTGTAAACGTGCAAAATCCCCCAAATCCCCAAATATGATTTTGCGTTGCATTTAACCCAGTGTTTCTCAAACTTTAAAATGTTAAGGTCTCCCCTTAACTCTGACAGTGTACAAATGAAACCAAATGGACCCTAATTTGTATACTGTTAGAGTTACAGACATGGGTCAATTTACACCCCTCTAAAGGAACCCACAGAATCCCTAGAATCCACGTTGAGAATCACTGATATAACGGATTCTAAACCCAAATCCTAACCTTCACCTAAAAAAAAAAAAAAGAAAAAAAAGAAAACAACAACAACAACAACACCTAAACTTAACCTTAAACCCTAATCTTGAACCTACATTTTTTACCTCTTTTTTTTTGCGGTCCAGAAATGGTTGTCGTTGAAATATAGAAAATGTACAGGGACATCGTTTTCCTCTTGCGACTGGGTTAGCTTTGGACATACAAGGTTTTCACCTGACAGCGACGTTTTATATTCAATTAGTGGCACAAGGAGCCAGGCATTGTGTGCCTGGAGCCGTGCGGGGGTCAAACGGCCCGGGGCCACTTTGAAGAGCTGGAGCTCTTGTGCAGGCTTGATGTCTGATGCTGCAGATTACCCTCCTCGGCTGGTCTCTCCAGATCATTTGGTGACAATGACTTCCTGATTAGATGTAAAGCTCGATGTGCGTCTCCGTCACACCGCTGAATGAATGAGCTTGAACATGTTGCTTTTTTTGGGTGGGAGGGGTCGTTCGGTCGTTTGGTTCTTTTCTGTTTGTCTTGATCTAGCAGTGAGCTTACACATGAGTTTCTTTATTATTGTTATTACTTGCCAAGCATGCGAGTGCAGAAAAAGCTACAGTATGGCAACATGACTGGTGTCTTGCACGCGCGCCTTCGCACGCGTGCAAGACACCAGTCATGTTGCCATACCTTAGCTTTTTCTGAACTGACGCCACTGAACAAACTACAACCTGTTTAGAAGGAAGCTTAAGGTTTTGGCCTGAAATGGGTATAAAAGTTGTTCGCATAACTTATTCCTTCAGGACGTTATAATCCCTCAAAGTCACCTTGACACATTGTGACAACCAACCCCATGGCGGCATGGCGGGGCAGCTTCCCAGGTAGAAAATGATTCTGATGTTAAGTTACATGACTGATATCAACGCCCTCTAGTTTGGCTGTAATAAGCACTGTGACAACCAACCTGCAAGTCTCCCCTACATTTATACAGTTCTATACAATTATGAGGTATGCATACTGAATGAGGTTAGAGATAGCTCCCACTCAAAACACAGTCATTTGACTCATTCAAGAAGTTATTACCAGTAAGACTCCCTAACAAATAGGGCAAAAATGTGTTTTTCCAAAATGTTCCTGATCCATGTTGATGACATGAGTGTAGACATATACTGTGTAGTGATTTTCGTGATTTTAGGGCAAAATCTGTAGGAGCAGTGTCCAAAAATGTGTTTTTAAAAATCGGCCTGAAGGTGGCGCTATATGGGACAGATTCATGTAGATGGGATGAGTGTAGACATACTGTGTAGCGATTTGCGTGATTTTAGGGCAAAAACTGTAGGAGCAGTGTCCAAAAATGTGTTTTAAAAATCGGCCTGAAGGTGGCGTTAGAAGAGGGCCATGTGAGAAATGAGGGGTGGGGTCTCCGCGTTGCCTTGGCGGACGAATAGGTACCGGCCCCGGCTCTCCCGGACGCTCCTAGCCCGAGTTACGGCATTTTATGTGAGCTGCAGTGGAGGGGGTCCTCCACTGGGGGCGCCACCACTTTGGCATCCGTTCTGGAGCACCAGGAGTGGGTGGTCCCCAGGAATTCCCCGTGAGCAGCCCCGTTGGGGTGGTCATTTGCTCATTTTTGCACATTTGTTCATTTTTTACACCTGGGGGTCCCTGGAGCTCCGGGGGTCCTTGGAGGTTGTAGTTCGGCAGGTAAGGAGTGTGTGTGCAAAAGTTGACATGGATGGGGGCAACGGTTGTGGAGATATGAGCAGGGCAAAAGTGTGACGTGTGACGTATGACTCACGGACGGACAGACCTGGGGGTCCCTGGAGCTCCGGGGGTCCTTGGAGGTTGTAGTTTGGCAGGTAAGGAGTGTGTGTGCAAAATTTGGCATGGATGGGGCAACGGTTGTGGAGATATGAGCAGGGCAAAAGTGTGACGTGTGACGTGTGACTGACTGACTCACTCACTCACAGACGGACAGCCGGTGGAGGTTTTGGTAGTAAATGCGACCTACGGTCGCAAAAAACCCACGTGTTCCATAAGCACTCGTTGGTGTTTAGCTTCTGTGTGATTTGTAATGTATTTTGTTATGTTTAAAAGACCATGGCCATACTATAAAAACAGGTGCAGGGCAATCTCGGCAGGTCAAATTAAATACAGTCGGAACACTTCTGAAGCATGAACTGCTCACCAGTCAATGTGTATTTAGTTTGCTTTGACCGAGAGCAGTTTACTTCCACCGTGCACAGACTCAATTTAATTTGACCTGCTCGACCTTTTAACTCTGTTTTGAAAGGCACTTTATGAATAATCCTTATTTTCTTTTTTCATTGATTCCCTGGTGGACTATTAAGTCAAGATGATTCTCATCCTCCAAGCTTTTAACTCTTTCTGTAAATTGACATTAAAATAGGTTACAGTGATCGAGCCACTAGTCTGTCTGTCTATCTCCTTCTCAGCTTCCTTGCCAACACAACATTATATCGTATGTTGAGTAGTACTGTAGAGTGCAAAGGAGAACATAATGAGAACATTCATCAACTTGATAAAAAAATATAGGTCGTGCCCAAACCATGACATGTTCAGAATAGCCTGTCACCCCTGTTTGGCACCAGGGGCATAGTTCCGCCGATTTAAAACGAATCCAATACGGAACTAAAACTTCCTATGTTTGGCCGCTAGTTGCGCTGTTTTCCCCCCACGAGGTACCAAAAAGAATTTGTCTACATTGGACCCCATTCGTTTTCCCCTTTGATTTTCTAACCTTAATAAACGTTGTCATAAATAATTTATGGTTCCTATCGCTAGTGAAAAACTCCCTTTCAATCACCATGATATGCGTTTTGAGCAAATATGGTCCCAGTTATGTTAAACTTGATGATAAATTTGCGGGGGGGAGGGGTCAACTAAGCTGATACCAGCCAGCTGTGTTCTTCTTCGTGTGCTGTATTTCGGGAGGCTCCGACCACATTCTCCCATGTATCCCTGCGGTTCCACGTGACCGTTGGCAGCCAATAGCATTCCTTATGATTCCTGGGGTACCTTTCAAACAATGATGGCGACACCCTTACAAGGGACAGAAAAACCTCATTTTTGCTGCATAGAAAGCAATGGCGTCGCACCGTCCATATTTTTCTACAGTCTATGTTTGGCACTTATGGATGGAGCTAGTACGGTGTAGAGTTCCCCACGGGCCTGAAAAGTAAGGCCTGACCCTAACTGGGCCTGGCCCGAACAATTACCATAATATTAGGCCCAAAAACCTGCAGATAGCAGAGTGAGAAAAGGAACATATAATAGTTATCACAAAATGGCAACTTCACATGTTCAGTTCAACAATAATAATAATAATAACTAGAGATGCCGTTCCTACGAAACAGTGTGGGCTCGCTCATACTATATTTTGCAGCATGCTAACTGTCATTTGAAGCTCAACCAATACTCCAGCTAACACCACTCCCAGATTTTCCACACCTCATTGGATAAGAGCCCTGCCTTTGTACTGTCTGCGACAGAACTCACGCGACGGAACTCACGCGACGGAACTCACGCGACGGAACTCACTCTATAAATAATGAAGATAACATACTGGTCTCGCCTTTCAGGCGAGCCCACAATAATCATGGAGCCCGAGGCTTGCCCCAGCCAGACTAATTAGCATACAGGCCAGGCACAGAAATGTCGGTCGGGTTGGGTTGGGGCAGAATTTGAGAACTCGAGAAGGGTGACAGAGTCGTACATATTGTGTAATATAATAATGTGGGACCGGGAGTAGTGGTAACTGGTAATATAGAGATATTCAGTAGAAGGCGTTTGGTACCATGTAGGAGGAGGACGTTATTTTCAGCTGGATGCAGGTGGGTTACCACGGCAACCTGTATGGCAGGATGCTTTGAAGGTATCTGGTGTTTGAGAGGAACCCTCTGGAAGATCAAACATAGCAGGGAGACCTTTTGTACAGAGCTGTGCGTGTGTGCTGTGTGTCCGTGCACGCGCGCGTGTGCGCAGGGGATTTGCCATTTACGGGTTCGGGTTAATAGAAATGTTGTTTTCACAACAAGGATATAAAGAGTTTTCTGAGTGTGTGCATGTGCAAGTGCGTGCTGTGAGTGTGCGTGTGTGCGTGTGTGCG
This sequence comes from Nannobrachium achirus, assembly GCF_963921795.1. NCBI lineage: Eukaryota > Metazoa > Chordata > Actinopteri > Myctophiformes > Myctophidae > Nannobrachium > Nannobrachium achirus. The sequence continues at coordinate 13,411,939 of NC_137832.1, forward strand.
TGCATGCGTGCGTGCGTGCGTGCGTGTGTGTGTGTGTGTGTGTGTGTGTGTGTGTGTGTGTGTGTGTAATGGCACCTCTAAAATGACAAATTAAACATTGGCCAAATTGTCAAATATTAGAGGCAGAAATGATGAAAATGGACGATCTACATGCTCACAACGCCTCGCAACACGGGGCGTTGTGAGCATCTAGATCTGCTATTTTCACAATGGAACCGTGTTGTACAAAATGTAATGCCTCAACTCTTAGTGCTCGTCAGGGTGGGGGATCCCCAGTTAAAATATTTTGGGGGTCGCGGCCTGAAAAGGTTAAGAACCACTGGTATAGTTTGCTGATTAGTAATCAGCAAACTATACCAGTGGTTACTGTATTTTTGATGCAATATGTATTTTGTGTTATTAAAACGGTCCTTAAATTGTCACTTCACTGTCCTCCAAAATCACGTGGGGACCCACAGGTGGAGAACCACTGACCTGCGGGAGCCCTACTTGGCCACACAGAGCCAAAAGGGCAGGGAATCTTCCCCATGGTCTTGTTAGCCCTGCGGCCGCACAATCTATCGTGGGACTCCACCACTTGTAAGATGAGACCCTCTCCCTCTGTCTGCAAGGCCACCAGGCCAGCAGCCCAGGTACAGTACAAGTTCCCTCTTTACATTTGCATGATAAAAAAACATGTTACAATATCCCATTATGGCAGGGGTTGACACTAAGGTCTCAGAGGCACTTGCCCGTCGGGCAAGTACAGGTCATGTTCTACTTGCCCAAATGTCATGTCCACTTGCATGAAAAGTAAATCATCCATCATAAAATAATGGCCAAGATTTTAATTACCGCTCAATTTAACACATATTTCTTTACTTTCTGGGTCTGTGCGATAAAATAAAAGTCATACTGTACCTCAATACTTCCAAATCTCTACATAGCTATGATTGAATATGTCTATGGTTTCACACTAGCAGCAACTCTTATTTTACATTCCACAGACCAGAAGACAGAGCGCTCTGGCCACGTTCAGGTGTTGTTTAGACAGATATCTGGTGTTGTGTTTATTGACAGTTGCGTCCCCTCTCAAATGAGCACTTGCCCGGTCGGGCAACCTGAAAGCAAACTTCACCTGCCCGAACATTTTATTTACCTGCCGAGGGCAGGTGGGCAAGCCTTAGTGTCAATCCCTGCCATTTAGTTACAAGGACATACTGTACTATGGTGATGGCAATAAAGATAATAATCTTTAAGTTTTCCTCCATGTTTTCCTCATATCGTCATTGTCGGATGGAAACCTTGTATGTCCAAAACTGTTCATTTGTATCATTCAAAAAATGAACTAAACTAGTGAAAACAGACGATCTACAAGCACACAACGTCTCGCACCGTGAGACGTTGTGTGCTTGTAGATCTGCTGTTTTCACTACTTATGTGCGACATGCCTTGTCTGATGAAGCAGGGCTTTACTTCGTGAACAAACGTACACATTTGAAACTTGGAGATACGAGGTTTCTGCCCAACAGTGATGATATGTTGCTGGTTTCTTCCTTACATACATTGTATACAATCATATGACCAAACATAACATCGACACCGCCCATGGGGAACACAAGGGGATAAATAAACGTGTGTGTGCCTATTTGCAACACCATGGAGGTGAAATGAGCCTTTAACAAATTGAAATATTCCGGCCATCCCACCCGCTGGCTTCATAATGAAAAGGATTCAAATGAGGCTGATGATGCACTGCTCTCGCTCTCTCCGAGTGTGTGTGTGTGTGTGTGTGTGTGTGTGTGTGTGTGTGTGTGTGTGTGTGTGTGTGTGTGTGTGTGTGTGTGTGTGTGTGTGTGTGTGTGTGTGTGTGTGCGTCCGTGCGTGTTTGGGGGGTGGGGGTGGGGGGACTCTTTCCAGTCACTGCTCAATATTTCTATAGCAGTGGTTCTTATAATCATGTTCATGTCAAGGACCCCAAATTAATTTGTATTTGGCCACAGACCCACAAGTACAAAATGTCTTTACTTGAGTAAAAGTATCAACACTGCAATGTGGAAACATTGTGTTACAAGTGTAAAAGTTTAGTGATCAAAATGACATTGCTCAAAATTGGAAATACAAAAAAAATAAGAAAAAAAAATCTACTTACGTATAGTACTTGAGTAAATGTCTTTACACCACTGAATACAAGTTGCAAAATGGAGATACAAGGTTTGCTGGCTGACAGTATTCTATTTCTAACCCATATATGGGCAGTGGTCCAGCGAGAGCATGGGGAGATTACAGCAATGGACAAATGTGTCGTAATATGTTTGAATGCACTATTACTGCAGCATCTCCCACAACCATAAACAGCTATATTTAATAACAGTATATAAATAGACTGCCGAGCTATTAGGCCAAAGCAATTGCAGAGGTGAAAGCAATATACCAAATGCCAGGAAGTCAAATCTTACTAATTTGCACGCTGTCTTTTTTACACATTGTAAAGCATTATCACGATTACATTTAAGCTTGTAATACAGAAATGTATTTTAGTAGGCTATATGGAACAGCAATCACATGGAATGATGCTTGTGTGAAATCCACTGTAAATGAGATTTTGGTAATCGAATGAAATGAGCATTTCAGTGCAAATGTCATTTGCAGATTGCTGTGCAATAACAATAGCGATAGCTTGGCAGTCAATTCCATGTCAATATACGTAGGCTATCACACATCGTCTTTATTGGGTGACAAGAAGTTTCAGTGATCCATGCAGGTAATCTGAACGTGCACCAGCATATAGCCACACTGGAGAAACGCCTTACCGTTGTAAACAATGTGGCAAGATATTCAGTCTGTCAAGAAGCCTGAAGAAGGAGATTGATTGATTGATTGATTTATTGATTGATTGATTGATTGATTGAAGGATTTATTAGAATTTTGCAATCGAAAAAAGTACAGTTTCATGTGTATAAATCACTGGTACAAGGCCAACTAAAAGGAGATCCTAGAAAGCCGAGGCTTATTTCCACAGGGACCACACTGAAGGTGACTTTTCATACCGATTTTGAAGGAGGATAGGGATTTGCTCTCCTTTAAGGCTTGTGGAAGGGCGTTCCTCATGTACGAGTTAGAGCCTTGTTTATTGTTAAATCTACATTGATGATGATTAGTGGAGCTGCCTCTGGTGTTGTGATCGTGAACATCCTTGACCTTTAGGAAGTAGTTTGTTAGGTACATGGGTATCTTGGAGGTGTAATGTATCTTGTACACCTGCAGGCCCATTGCAAGATGCTGTACTCTGTCAGCTACTTTGAGCCACCCCACACTTTTGTGGTGATTGAGAGATATCAGCATGTCCACACTGGAGAAAAAACATTCCACTGTAAACAATGTGACGAGTTTCAATCAGTTAACTTATCTGAAGACACACCAGCATGTCCACACCACTTCAGCCAGTCATGTTACATGACGATAGGCTGTTGTTTGTTCATTCTGGAGAAAAGTCCCACAACTGTAAACAATGTGAGAAGAGCTTCTGTTACTCTGATTAACTGAGGAGGCACCAGGGAATCCACACGTGTACATAGCCTTGCCATTGTAAACAATGTGGCAAGAGTTTCAATGACTCAAGCACCCTGAAGGAAGTCCAGACTTCCCTCTCGGATAGTTGGACAAACAGTCTCAGTGTTTGTTGTAGTTCTGAACTAATTGTGATTTTCTGACCAATATTTCCATTGTGATTATTATTAAGTCAGTGTCCAACCTATTCTGAAATACACCTGAAAACTGGCCATATACAGGCATCAATGTAGCATGCCGTTATTATTTAGGCAGAGCAAATACATTATTATTATCGGCTTGGCCTTTTTCTCAATTTTCGTGCTCTTTTTCTTGTGTCCTTCAGCACCGTATTTCCCTATGCGCACAGTGTATGCTGTGCGTGTGCCGAGCGGAATCCACAGAAATGCACATTGGATCCATGTGGCTCCAGATGATTTGATTTATTTCTCATTTGTGGCCTGTTATGCTACTATGACGGTCGGTCAAAACGTTTGAGCCCAGTCTATCTTTCTTTCTTTCTTTCTTTCTTTCTTTCTTTCTTTCTTTCTTTCTTTCTTTCTTGAGAAATTGAGTTACACTGAAAGTTAATAATGAAAGAAGCTTGTAGATCGGCTATTTTCGGCAAAGACGTTTGGCGTAGAGGGGAAAAAGAGCAGACTAAGTACAGAGTGAAATGTTAAGTCAAGTATTGACAGTTAAGTGGTTAAATACGTAACTGAAAACACAAATTGACATGAATACAAAATACACTGATTGTGCTGTCAAACAATGAAACTATAAGGAATCTATGAACAGGTTGTGTCCCTGCTTCGTCTCTCTCTCAACTAAGGGGTTAGTTAGCTTAGGACTGATGAGTCACTGTGAACAGCGGATTCCGCACTGGCTTGCTACTGTAGAAAATCTATTTAGAACACAGAATACTCGGGAATTATCCTTGCTCTGCACGCACACACGCCAAAGCACGCACGCACGCACGCACGCACGCACGCACACACGAACCAACCAAAAGGAAAGGCAGGTACTTACTACCTTCCAAAGCACTCTGTCACTCAACCGAGCGCCGCGGAAGTCAATTTGACAGTTATATTTTGCTCGCCGTGACATCTCATTTATTCTCTGTAATCATAATTCCCTTTTACACACCCCCTTCCCCTCACGCACAGCGGGCCCCTTTTTTCAGCCTCCCACCCTCACCTCCACTCCCCGACACCACACACCCCCTCCCCTTCCCTGCTCGCCCCTAGCCCCGCTGTCATGTGTGATCGGGGCAGGGGCGTCACAAGTGTGTGTGTGTGGGGGGTGGGGGGGGGAGAGAGTGGGACTGAGTTACTAGGGCCCAAGGTGGGGGGGCCTTAATTATTTTATTGAAAAATAGCAGATGAAAAAAATAAAGTGGAGATACTGTATACAAGCTCAGATTGAAAAGTCTTGAAAACGAATTTTTTAAGCAAACATTTGTAACTCAAACTCAAACATATCATTTTGGGGGTCCTTCAAGTGAAAATAGAAACATAGAAACATAGGTTTTTCAAAAAAACATTCAAAGACTTTTCTTTTTCAAAAATAGCAGATCTACAAGCTCGCTGTGAGCTTGTACATCTGCTATTTTTCAATAGTTAAAGCACACAATAACGCAGTGAATCCTTGCACCCAGGGCCCAGAATTTGGTGCGACACCCCTGGATCTGGGCGGACTCGCCATCCTCGCTTCGGGGTCAGCGAGCGAGCGGCGGTTCCTCTGTAAAAAAATATAAAAATAAAAAGGACAGGGACTGTTCATATGGGAGCAAAAGTGGGAATTTACATCTCACGGCGGAGACTTTTTTTCCCCTCCATTTGTTTAGAATGCCAGGTCAGTGCACCGTGGCTCGGGCCGCATGGCGGGGAGGCAAACATAATGGCTTCTGCACACTCCCCTCCCTCCCCGTTTATTATTACACAGTCAGTGGCTCTGACCTTGTGCATGGGGGGCTGCATTCTGATGTCTGGCAGTATGTCAGCCCTCGCTGGATGGATTCACTAGGCCGGTCATGTCATTGCACCACCCATGAAATCAGGGCAGGTACGCTTTTTAATCTATCAGTGCAGCCAGACTTTTTTTTCTTTTTTTTCTTTTTCGTTTGACATAACTATATGTCTGTCTGTCTGTATGTCTGTCTGTTTGTCCGTACGACAGTGGTTCACACACTTTTTCACGTTAAGGACCCCCAAAATGCACAGCAGTCTTGGTGGCACGCAGGGTGAGAGATTGGGATTGGGTTAGTAGGCATAGTTTCTGCCCTAACCCTAACCCTAACCCTCTGCCGATCTACATGCTTCAAGCTTGTAGATCTGCTACTTTTGATGCTTTTGTGCGACTTTGTAGTTAGTGATGAAGTAGGTAGATTAATTTATGAAAGAAAAAATCAGAAAAAGTTAAAAATATGGAGATGTGAAGACGTTTCTGCGCGACAGTGGCACGTTATGTGGAAACGCACATGAGTTCTACGGAAGCTTTTGATTGGCTAAACCGGAGCTAGGGAGTGCTCCTTTTGCACCGCGCGGAGGTGCCGGGTGGTCCGACCACCTAAACCTAACCTTAACCCTAACCCTACCCTCAGTAAAACTATGCCTAAACCTAACCCTAACCTCAGTAAAAACTATGCCTAAACCTAACCCTAACCCTAACCTCAGTAAAACTATGCCTAAAACTAATCCTAACCCTAACCATAACCTCAGTAAAACTGACGCTGGTGAGTAGCTAACCTGCCTACGGGGTGAAAACGAACGGCTCCGCCCAGAACTCATGTGCGATTCCAAATTGCGCGACAGTGACGATATGCAACAGAGATGCTGTTGATGTGTATGATAGCCACTAAACCATGTGTACAAGAGGGAGAACACGCCAGCTAAGCCAGACAAACACTGTAACCTCCTACGTGCGTCAAGAAGGCAGTAAAAAGATTCCACCGGATGTTAAATCCAGGTTGGTGAATGACCGTGTTGTTGCCAGGGCATGCTTGTCATTGTCACCGGCAGAGATTCACTCAAGTGGCCCAAAAACACTGATCAGCATTGGACCTAAACACGATGATGCGGTATTCCGTCACAGCCCCATGGGCTAACTGTGTGTGACAGGGCAAACCAGGCTGCCACAGATAGGGAGAAACTGTCTGAAGTCATCCAGAAAGTGATGGAAGACGGAAGGACTTGCTGTTACCATGGATATGTGGACGGACCAGCGGGCATAAATGCAGTCCTTTTATACAGGTCACTGCATCGGTGAGAGTGAGTGACAGGGCTGAGGGAAATTGTCTTGAGAACAGTGGCGTCAGTTCAGAAAAAGCTAAGGTATGGCAACATGACTGGTGTGTCTTGCTGCAAGACACACCAGTCATGTTGCCATACCTTAGCAACAGGCATGATACATTTATTTTAAGAAGTACATTTTATTTTTTTCCCCAGGTTTCTACGGTTTCTTGGGCTGGATATGGCAGCCTGGAATGGTTGTTCAAGTGCAGCTAAACTTGGCATGTTAGTAAACGTGCCACAATTAACAATAATGAATTGCACCTGCGCAGCTGACCTGCGGAACCTGGGAATATACCATTTTGTCAAGATGGGGAGAATACAAGTGTGGAGAATATAAATATAATACCTTGTTAAAGTGACCATTTTGTAAAATTTTGCATTTGTAGTTATTTTACTGTAATTTAACAACATAATAACCAGAATAAATAGACAAAGAGACATTTGTGGATTTATATTTAAAAGTAACTTTTATTTTCCCCCCTGGACCCAGGGTATGGCAGCTGCATACCCCTGCCATACCCAATTGACGCCCCTGCTTGAGGGCAGGGGCTGAAATGTCCTAAAAAGGTCTTTCTTTTGGCAAAGAAAGCGAAAATAGCAGATCTACGCGCTTACAATGCGTCGCGCTGCGAGCTTGTAAATGAGCTATTTTCGGTGTGCGGCCTATGATGTGGATTTCTAGACGGAGGACACATTCTTTGAACATAAAATGTTGCATTCTAGTACAGGAGAGTTCGGAAAAGCTTTCATGGTCCAGTGAGAGCCCTTTTTTACGGCTTGGTAAAAGGGCAGGGGCTCAAGCCCCCTCTGATGTCTATGTGTGCACGTGCCTCCTTGCAGTACAGTCAAGCACTTTTGTATTTATCCACATAGAATCCCATTTCCTATACAGCAAGGTTTCCCAAACCTTTCAGGCCACGGCCCCCCAAAATAATAATATTTGACCCCCCTTCCCCCCTCTCCCAAAGCCTGAAGCACTTGGAGTTGCAGGCATTCCATTTAGTTTGACTCGGTCTCACAGATAGGTTACTGCGAGGCCGTGTGAGCTTGTAGATCGCCTATTACGTAATATTCGAGAATTTGATGAATTTGGTATTACAAAAGGTCTTATAGTTTTTTTTTACATTTTGGACAAAATAGCCAATTTTACATCAAGGTGGCCAGATGTCCCTACTGTATATATAGAGTCCATAGAGAGAGTGTTTGAGTAGTGTGTAGTAGTGTGTATTTGTTTTTTGTTCTCCTTAGCAGTAATTCTCCAAACTGTCCTCTGAGATGCATACATTTTGTTCTTTCAGAGATTTAGAGGACTAATGAACCTTCGGACCAATGAACCTTCGGACTAATGAACCTTCGGACTTATGGGCAGTCCCTTATATTTTATGACCCAAATCCACCCAATTCCGCAGATATCCATGCATCTGTAGTGTACGTGTGTGAGCACGTGCGTGCATTCACATGGGTGTGAGTGCGCGCATGAGTGCGTGCATGTGAGGTAGTAGACAGGACTCCCTCTGCGACGGCGCACCGGATTAATGATGTGGAAATGTGTCGCCTTTTCAGCTGATTAAATAAAATTGACTGGAGTTTTACATTTCATAATAAAGTCATTCTGCAGGCCTGACATGACATGTGGCTGTGTGTGTCGTGCAAGTGTGCGTGTGCGTGTGTGTGTGTGTGTGTGTGTGTGTGTTCATGCAGAAAACAGCAGCTTGTCATCATTCAGTTACACTCGGTGGCGGCAGAGCAGCCCAAAGTTTCTCTTCAATTTCCCAAGAGATTTATTATTGGGCACCGAAGCATTCGTGTGTAACATCCCATAATCCACAGACTGCGTGTGCGTGTGTGTGTGTGTGTGTGTGTGTGTGTGCGTGCGTGCGTGCGTGCGTGCGTGCGTGCGTGCGTGCGTGTGTGTTTGTGCGTGCGTGCGTGATTTCACAGGGAGTGTTTGCATTGTGTGTTTGATGACTGTATGCAGTTTATGAGCATCGTGATAGCAGAAAGTACATGGAGTACATAAAGTGCATAAAGTAGTACAAACAGTACAGTACGCATGCGTATATGTCAACTTTATGAGTTGATGTTAGGCCCGATATGGACACAAACAAATGTCACAATATTAACTCTGATGATGATCATTTCATAATATCCATCTAACTATTAATTTACTGAATGTCTGTCCGCTGTCTGACCGTCTGTCTGCATTTTGACATCATAAACAGCTAGTGTCGCCACCATGGTAAGAATGGCTAAATCAACAAGGCTCAACTGACATCACTGACTGACATCACTACAGTGCCCAAATTTGGAACGGAACACCATATATGGGCATAAAAGAGAGCCAGACAGACAGACAGACAGACAGACAGACAGACAGACAGACAGACAGACAGACAGACAGACAGACAGACAGACAGACAGACAGACGGATACAATGGATATTGCACAACTGGACATCAATGGTGACTATTCTGCCCAACGGGCACCAGTCTGGGTTCTCCAACATTACTTCTGAGACTCCTACATTCAATCCTTCTTATAGGGTACTGTGCACACCCCCAGGGCACATAGGTGTGTGACCAGGTCTTGTGCTTCGTGCCTTAAGTCTGCATTGCTCATTTTTCATTTTCGTACAGAATCTCAGCTTTCATATGATGTATCATTTGTTGAAATTGGAACATATTTGAAGAAGTTATGGACATGTTAAACTTGTTGCACCATAAAACCCAAAGCTGTTAAAAGGCCTTCTTTGTCAGAGAACTCAAACGTACCCTCATCTGCCTTTCATGTCCATACATGGAGATCTATAGAGCTGTTTGTATGAGTCATTTTTATCTCCATATAAGGGGATCCCTGATGACATCAATATGATGTCATAGTACTGACATCAGATGCACGGATCACACAGACAGTGTGCATTCTTCAGGCATGTGCATATATGGGTTTCCAGATAGATAGATAGATAGAAACAGCCAACTTGAACAAAAAACGCAAACCTTAAGCACAACTATAATACAATACAGTGCCCAAACAAAAGTGTCCATAACAGTCAATGCTAGTCAGTGCTACAAGTATCTCACCACCATGTCAAACACAAGCAAAATACTCAATACTACTAACACAACCTAATGGTGCAGAGCCAAAAAAGAAAAAAGTGTCCAACGGTCAGTGCAATATAGTTCACCCAGGATGCTCACTGAGATTCTGCACATTTCTAGATAAGATGAATCGCACCGACAACATTTTTCCACACATCACGACTCCACCCATACAGCGATAGGTCTTCACACGTCTCTCTCTCCCTTACAAGTCTGGAGACAGAACCCCCAGAAAGGAAGTAAAGTAACAAACACACATAAAGTGGGATAATGATTCCGCTGCCAGTGATTCTCAACCAAGCTCCTTTTAGTGTGCTAATTTTCCAGTAAGAGAAAGGCAGTTCATTTGTTCCCAAAGGTGGAATTCGCCATCGATGATGTCATTGGTAGGCAGGTTTCTGAACTGACCATAGCTCAATTATTGACAGCGTGAGTTGACATACATGGTGTTATCTTCTTATAATTAGTGCCAAATATACAAAGTTAAGGTTGAAAATGGGTTATTTATAGCTCTTGGCCGATACCGACAATAAGCTACTCTGGCCTACTTTCAAAAACATGTTCAACTTAAAGGTTCATTCCCAACGGACGCGATAAAGATAATGATAACGATATGTCAGCGTTCACTTCAATTATGACGGCGATATCGTTGTGGTGTGGACGCTGCCATCCACTTCAATTGAAAACAATATTTTTTTATCGTTTTCATGTCCAGTGGGAAAGGGCCTTTAGAATGTCCAGCATCCAAGCATACAATGACATATTCGTTAATTGCACTCCACTGATGCCTGCACAAATCAGCACTGTTTGGAATGCTTGGCAACAGTTTGTGTTTGTGTGACATCGGACAAGACATCCGGTCAACATATTCTATATAAGAACAGTACATCCAAGAGAAACTGTGACTTCAAGCTGAATCTTTTGGAGCGTGTAGTGCTATTTATGAGTTTATTTCATTAATCTCCTCCAATGCTTGACCAATGTGACCCTCGCGAGTGAGCGAAGTGAGCGAAGAAAAGATGAGGGCAAATGTCCAAGCCAAAAGAGAACTAATGATTGCATCCACATCGCAGTCCAACGATTGCAGCAGCTTTGATGAAGAACCAACAGCTGTTCAAATTGCCAGCTCTATAACCAACCTGGGAAAAGGAGATGGAAGTGATGAATCAAGATCTTACCAAGATGTTAACTCAGCCAGAAGAAGTAAAGATAGATCTGATGACTTATACCATGAATGTAAACCGTGTGGTAGGACTTTCAGTACGTCAGGTCATCTGAACAGACACCAGCGTAAACCTTTAAGCTGTAAACATTGTGGAAAGAGTTTCAGTCAGAAGGGTCACCTGGAGAACCACCAGCGTGTCCACACTGGAGAAAAACCTTTCCATTGTAAACATTGTGGAAAGAGTTTCAGTGAGTCAGGTAATCTGAAGACACACCAGCGTATCCACACTGGAGAAAAACCTTTCCAATGTAAACATTGTGGTAAGAGTTTCATTGCGTTAGGTGACCTTAAGAAACACCAGCGTATCCATACTGGAGAAAAACCTTTCTGCTGTAAACAGTGTGATAAGAGTTTCAGTATTTTAGCTACTCTGAGGACACACCAGCGTATCCACACCAGAGAAAAGCCTTTCCACTGTAAACATTGTGGCAAGAGTTTCAGTCAGTCATGTAATCTGAAGAGACACCAGCATAGATTTCACACTGGGGAGATGCCTCCACTGTAAACAAGTGTTCCAGCCAGTTCCAGCCAGTCACTTGAACAGCCATGAAGTGACTAAGCTATATATGCACACCTCTGTGTTTCCTGGTCTGGTTACGGCTTTGTTTTGTGTCTCTTCTTATAGATAAAGGAAGTGATGCAATAAAATGCTGCTTCTTTAAGTCCGGTCCGGGGACCACCTGCCGTACAAAGCCTGCCTCAAAGTTCTTTGACTCAGAGGTAGATCATCACTGAGGATTTTACTATCTGGATTTGGGTTCCAGTAGTTCATTTCAGCGATTGTCAACCCCCCTTTTTTTCTCCAAGGACCCCCAGTTGTATATGCATTAGGGAACTGCCCCCCACTTTCTTTTCTTTTTTCCCAAAGTGCTTGAGGAAACCATGCATATTGCACTTCTCAAAGCGGGTAAAGATCCGGCATAATGCAAGGGAGCTTCCAGACTATCTCTGGCCTGCTCAACAGACTTACACCTGTTGCTGAACCAGCCATCATCCAAATCGCAACAAGCCAAACTTCAGAATCTCACTCAGTACACTGAGGGAGCGGGTTTCAGAAACCTCACAGAATTCAATAATATTGCAGGGGACTCTGGAAACTGCCATAAAACCAACTCTCACAGAACCTGTGAAGTTTGTGAAGAAGAAAATTCCTGAAACTCAATTATATGAAGATATAATCCACCCAGCACTGGTGACAGTGCTGCCAGATTTTGCGGGAGAAAAAGCATGATGCCTGTTGGGAACATATCCCACCTCTGATGAATAAACCTGTTTTCAAACGTACCCCTCATCTGACTTTCATGTCCATACATGGAGATCTAATAGAGCTGTTTGTTTGAGTCATTTTATCTCCATATAAAGGAATCCCTGATGACATCATTATGTCCAAAAGTAATGAAAATAGCAGATTTACATGCTAACGTCACAACGTGATACATCGCAATGGGTTGTTGTCGGCTTGGAGATCTGCTCTTTTCACTGATTCTGAAACAAAACAACATTGAAAGTGTCAAAAAAAAGAGCATAAGTGATTGCAACTTGGAAACAACAGCAATTATGCCATATCACCATATTGCTATATCCAAATCTCTGACAATATCTTACCTGACGAAGAGGCACTGGAATTGAAACGTTGTCACACACAATCATGCAATGAGATTTTATTAGATTAATGTATGTTTTTTTCTCTTGTTTTACCAAATCTAACTATTCATTTACCGAATGTCTGTCTGTCTGTCTGTCTGTCTGTCTGTCTGTCTGTCTGTCTGTCTGTCTGTCTGTCTGTATGTCTGTCTGTCTGCCGTCATAGTACTTACGTCACAAACTCGCCTGGACATGGAACACATACAGTAAATGAGTATAAAAGAGAGCCAGACAGACAGTGATAAGAGATCTCCATAACATACAGTATGGGCATGAAAGGGACACAGTTTTTTATTATATCATGTCTTGAGTGTATTGTCTTAGATGAGTTCTGTCTGTGAGTTTTTATCTGTGCTGTAACACCACAACAAATTCCTGTGTGTCCTTGTGACGCATTTGGCAATAAAGTGTTTCTGATTCTGATTCTGATTCTGAAAAGAAACTCGAGCTGTGTGTTACTGTGTTGTCATGAAAGGAACACAGGCAGACAGACAGACAGACAGACAGACAGACAGACAGACAGACAGACAGACAGACAGATACAGCAGGTATAGCACAACTGGACGTATTCTGCCCAACGGGCACCGGTCTAGTATTTAAAGACATCGTGCCGTGATTTACTTTTCCGCCCCTACATATTATGATTATACTTGGAGAAAGCTTTGTTTTGTATTACATTTAGTGTACAAAAAGTGTTAAAATGATGTTTTTATGTGGCCACACCCACCTGCTCATTAAGTATGCCTGGTTGTCAAAAAGTATTTGCATATTATAACCACACCTGGGGGTCTATTAGAGTAATGTTACAGTAAGTCCATAAACATACAAAACAGAAAAAGTAAAAAACCATGGCACCACCTATTTAAACAATTGTATATTTACATTTCATGCATTTAGCAGAAATGCTAGGGTGATATGTGTGAGATAAGAGTTAATGGCGTGAACCGATTGAGGACAACAAACATCATGCTAAATGGTCCCATAAGTAGAGAGAGAGAGAGAGAGAGAGAGAGAGAGAGGGAGAGAGAGAGAGGGGGGGGGGGGAACAGTCCGGTGCTTCCGTGTAACTAGGATACCAGGTAAACAGCAAACCTAGCATCTGTGTAAACAGCATGCTATCTAGCATTCTTATGTAGTTGTTTGCTAGAACCACAAATGCTGAGTGAGAATGTACTTTTTGTTTCTTTGAAGCAGTGGCGGAACAAGCTGCAGTTTAGTACGAGAAACACTTTTTTAGTACGAGAAGCGTTTTTTTACGGTCTATGGGTTTGCCGCTCTGACATCACTGTGATGTCAGGGGAACCACACTAACACAATCCCTTTTATCCCCATATATGGAGATCCCTGATGTCATCAATATTAAGCCCATATCTAACAGGACTACATATGGGAATGCCCATGGAGGCCACATCGGCATTCGGCCACATAATGTACCACACTAACAGAATCCATATGGCCAAGACAGCCCATATCTGTGTGGCTGGTTCTACAGACAGGGATCTCCATATATTTCTGCATAAAAGGGATTGTATGTATATATCAGATGTCATAGACATCATAGGACTGAGTAGGCAGTGGGCTCTCAAAGCATATCTCCATATACAGTAGCCTACTGTACATGGATCTCCATATGGGTACCAGGGGTCTCCATATATGGGTAACTGGTCCGATATACATCACTGGCCAGATGGCCAAGACATGGCGTGACCTCAGTCGCTTGTCGCCCTTAGGTGTCTTACATATTTTCAAAAGACTGTCTACATTTTGAACATGCGAGTAGCCTACTTTTACTTTTGGTACTTTTAGTAGCCACCTACATTTTGATGCAACACTTTCATACTTTAAATGTTTTAATACCGTACTTTTACTTGTAACAGAGTTAATCTTACATTGCAGTATTTATAGTTTATAGATTATAGTATTTATAGATGCAGTTTTCCATTACTGCTTCAAAGCATGTTGTTTAAACGACATCTCGAACAGTTGCTTGCATTATTATTGATCTCTATTTTGAGCATTTGCGGTCAAGCAAACAGAATATGTGAATAACATAATATGTTATTCAAGTAAGTAGGGTCAGTTTGTTCACATGATGTTACATCATATTATGATGTAACATCATGTGAACAAACTGACCCTACTTACAAGCGTGCGTACCGCGTTATTATGATTCACACCGCAGCTCCAGGAAAACCCTGCCCACGGAAGCTTTTGATTGGCTGAACCGGAGCTAGGGAGCGCTTCTTTTGCGCCGTGCGGAGGTGATGGGTGGGAGGACCACCTAAACTATGCCTAACTCTAACCCTAACCCTAACCTTTACCTCAGTAAAACTATGCCTAACCCTAACCCTAACCCTAACCTTAACCTCAGTAAAACTATGCCTAACCCTAACCCTACCCTAACCTTAACCTCAGTAAAACTATGCCTAAACCTAACCTGCCGACGCTGGTGAAACGAAACGAGCAGCTCCGCCTGGAGCTGCGGTGTCAATCATAATAACGCGTCAGTACCATATGACTCTGCAGTGCATGCTGGGTACTATTTAACCAGTATCATCAGTACAATGTGGGTTTAGTATGTTTTCTAGCACTTTCTGTTGGAATTTGCAGGAAATACTCTTCGCTCTATAGTCTATATGGATACATCTAACATCAAGCGAGACACCAATAAGTCACTGCACAGTGTATGCATGCGTGCGTGCGTGCGTGCGTGCGTGCATGCGTGCGTGAGTGGGGGCACTGTGACTGAACATTGTTGAAAATTAGCCTGGGATCGCTTCCAATTTCGGGCTTTTGATCCGGTCGGGAGCGGATGACGTCCCACGTCATTTTGTATTCAAAACGGACTACAATTTGGCCGGAACTACCGACCGGAATCAGTTTTAACCTGGTTTCGCGCATGCGCTAACTGGGATAAAACTGATTCCGGTCGGTAGTTCCGGCCAAAGTGTAGTCCGTTTTGAATACAAAATGACGTAAGATATCATCCAGTCTAGACCGGATCAGACGACCTGTTTAGTAAACGAATACCAGGCTTTCTCTCAGGAAAGCCTGGTGAGGCGAGGTTAGTTGAAAATACAAACTGTGTAATAAACTCCCTGACCTGTCGTACTTAGAACGACAGATTCACTCCCTAGCTTCCACCATGGCCTGAAGACTCACCTCTTCAGACTCCACCTAATTCCATAGCACTTACCGTAGCACTCACCTACCCTCAATGACCTTACATGAAAGCTAGATAGCATTCCTAGGTTTTATATAAAGTCTTTTTTATGCAATTGATTTATTGATGTTGATGAACTGCTGTATTACCTTGCTTATTGTATTGATGTATGTATTACCTGTAAATTGCTCTGGATTAAGAGCAGGAAATAAGTAGGCCAGTTTTGAAAGTGGTTCTTTGTTCTGTGGTTCTTTCTTATTAATATTGAACGAGAAAAGTATTAACAAAAGATTGTGGCTTAATCATTGGCTCATTGGAGGAAGGACAACACAAATCTGAAACAGGCTTATTCCCAAGTAAAGAAAAGAAACCCACCGCATTCAATATCATCAGTCTATTATGTTCATTTTTTATACAGTACATCTCTCTTTCTCTGTCTCTCTGTGTCTCTCTCTCTCCTCTCTCTCTCTCTCTCTCTCTCTCTCTCTCTCTCTCTCTCTCTCTCTTTCTCTCTCTCTCTCTCTCTCTCTCTTCCCTCCCTCTTTCGTACTCTCTCTCTGTCTCTCTGATGGACACAAGCGCACGACGCAGAAACCAGAGCGTAAACAATTATTGTCCCATACATCTTTCTAAATCCGTCCCTGCCTGCGTGCCTGCTTCCAGCCAGCCTGTCGTTGTGTGCGTGCGTGTGTGTGTGTGTGTGTGTGTGTGTGTGTGTGTGTGTGTGTGTGCGTGCGTGCGTGCGTGCGTGCGTGCGTGCGTGCGTGTGCGTGTGCGTGTGCGTGTGCGTGCGCGTGTGTGTGTGTGTGTGTCTTTGCGGTGGCTGGTATGATAATCAGCCATCCTTGCAGCATGCATGCGGCACACGGGGGCCATCGATCAAGACGGCCGCCGCGCCAGATCGCTGCGCTTTCCAGAGGCAGGTCTCTCCTCATCAACATCAAACCCGCTTGAGCAGAAAAACTGCCAGTGTCCAAATGATGTTTACACTTCTGCTCCCATGTTCCCTACTTAGTGATACAGCCCCGGTGTGTAGCGAGCACACTTCCCTCTCGCCCACCTCGGCCCGCAGGCGACGCATGGACACATTAATGATTCAGCGACACCGCCTGCAGCCCCAGACAACATTATATGTGACATTTACCGAAGGCCGCGGCAGTGACACTTAAACGCAGCAATTTTCCAAAGGTCGCCCAATGTGTGTGTTTGAGAATCACAAAGCTTAGAGGAGAAAGAAGGTATAGACTTTGGTTTCTTGAACCAACACAACTCGGTTTAAAACAGTGCGTTCTCAACCTGAGGAGGGTGGGCCTTGAGGATATTGCAAGTGGGACCGCAAATATGACAAAAAACGTAAGATCTTTAACCACTTGAGTTAGTTATCCATAGTTATCCAGATTTAACTTGTAACCCGGAACTAAAGGTTCCTACGACTGGCCGCTAGTGTCGCTGTTTCCCCCCCGGCTGGTACCAAAAGGAATATGTTCTCCATTGATTGGACCCCATTTGTTTTTCCCGAACTTTACATTCGATTTTCTTACCATAATATACATAGTCACACATACTTTATGGTTCCTGTCGCTAGTTTAAAGTCTCCTTTCAATCACTGTGATATGCATTTGTGGTCCCATTTATTTTATAATTGATGTTAAAGCTGAGAATGCTGCTCATATAGAAAATAGGTCCCGCCGTCCTTCTTCTCCGTCTGCTTTATTTTCAGTAGGCTCAACACATTTACCCAAATATCCCTGCAGTTGTACATGACCATTGGCAGCCAATAGCATTCCTCTGGTAGGCCTGGTTTTTCAGGCCAATGACCCCTTACCGGAGAGAGATGAAGCAGACTCACGCACAAAACTAAACCGCGGTGCGAGGCGTTGTGTGCTTGTACAGTTACTGTAGATCAGCTATTTTCCCTAGTTTAAATCATTTTTCAAATAATAAATACTCTATATTATATACTATATATATATACTATATTATATACTCTATACCAGTGTTTCTCAAATGTGGGTACTTGTACCCCTAGGGGTACACAAGGGTACTGCAAGGGGTACGTGAGAAAAAAAAACTAGAAATGGTAATATGTATTTTAGTAATGCAATGTTTATTTGCCATTATGCTGTTTTATTTTGAACGTATTGCATGGGTACATTTTTCAGGGGAAGGGGATACTTGGCTTCTGAAATCAGTATAAGGGGGTACTGCAGCCAAAAAAAGTTTGAGAACCACTGCTCTATATTACCTATAATGTTTATGTTTGGGATTCAGGGGCTGGAGCCAGGCTATTTTCAATGACAACAATGCCTGTCCGGCTGTCTGAAACAACTGCACTTGTGTCCACATGACTTGTTGCATTTTCTTATTCCCTTCTTTAGCTGAGAAGAGATATATTCCCTGTGAGTGTACACACCGAACAAACAGACCTTTACGGGGGTTGTAACAAAATTAATGAAACCAAAAGGTTCTCCCCAGCACACACTCAGAGTTGAAATGAACACTGCGGGTTCTAGACTATATATGCAAAGGGAGTGCGCATGCAGTGCGGAGGAGAATGATAAGCCTTTTAGTGAAAAGGTGGCTGCTGCAGCCCACTCACTTAATAGCATCCTGACAAACAACTGCTATCTGATGGCCGCATGCAGCGCTTTATCATCCGTCAGACATGCTTATATAAACACCTCCGGTGTCACCTGCCTGCGTTGGGAGAACGGCTGCTTTAAAACCCATTCAGAACGAGTACACATTATTGAGTATTATTATTTTATGCTTTAACTATTAAAAAAATAGCAGATATACAAGCTCACAGCGCGGCACCGAGTGCCGCAAGCTTGTAGATCTGCTATTTTTGAAAAATCGTGACATTTAGAATTTTGACCGGATTCTATAAGTGTCTTTTGAATCCTTCTAAGGTTTTTTTGAAAAACCTGTGTATGTCAGCAATCTGGCTTAGCCATCGTCAAAGAAAAGGTCCTTTTCACTTAACTGGAGCTCAGTTAGTCTGTTTTTGAGAGACTACTATGTCAGTGCTTCTCAAACCTTTTCATGTGAAGGACCCCCAAAATGATATATATTTGGCCACGGACCCCCATCTCAAAATATCTAGTTCCAGCAGGGACCACCCAGAAGCAAAATTTGAGTTACAAACGTACAAAGATTTGCACACATTTTCACGACTTTTTCAAAAGTAGCAGATCTACAAGCTCGCAGCGCGGCACTCGGTGCCGCGCTGTGAGCTTGTATATCTGCTATTTTTTTATTTTAGGCCTAAATGGGTTAAACATGCTCACAGCACTCTGAGGCCATGTGGCTTCATGTACAACCAAACTACACGTTATATGCATGAGATATGCTGTACATGACACATTCTTTAATACTGGATAAAAGTGTTGAATAGGGGTGTGTGTGTGTGTGTGTGTGTGTGTGTGTGTGTGTGTGTGTGTGTGTGTGTGTGTGTGTGTGTGTGTGTGTGTGTGTGTGTGTGTGTGTGCTTAAAGCATATAGAGGGTATGCACGTGACATCATCATCATACCCGGAAGTTATGCCGGAACGCCTACTGAGTGTCAAAACACAACTTTCTGGCCTTGACAGCCAAACCACGTTAAACTCACTTTTCCACTCACTTTGTCGCTCGATTTGCCATTCATGCGCATACCCTCTATACCTCACCCCCGGGAATACTGTACAGCAGAGCTAAAACGGCTGAATAATTATGCATTTGGTTAAAATCTTTGTGTCTGAGCAGTGATAAGCTTATTGTTTACTGGGTGGTATAAAGAGCATAGTAGTGATGTCTTTCAGCCAATACCAAAGATTGATTATTTCATAGGTTATTTATGATTAGACAATTGATCAGATCACAGTGAGAAACGACAGCTAGGAGTGAAACCGCATTGTCATACGTCTGAATCGAATAAGGTTCGACTATTGGCTCGGACCCTATTTTCCAGTATACCTTGGCGAGTTGGCGTAAACTTATACCAGAAAGGCTGAGTTATGTGATAATTGGAACATACACTCTGGTCCCGTTTTCCACATGGGGTAGCTGGCATCTCCCTTGCGAATAACGGTAAGAAGTTGTAAGAAGAATATGACACTGACAACCCCTCGCCATTCTGGGGGGAACGTTCTGCAAACATAGCAGATCAACTTGATCTGCAGGGGGGCTCCTCACTGGCAGGTGACCTTTAGGATAGAACATCAGCGACAACACCTGGGGTTACTGGGGTAATAACTACATTGGGGACTAATGCCAAGCCTATTTTGAGAAGCTCACAACGTGCAGGTGCAAGCGGCCGAAATGGGTTTCCTCAGACGGGTGGCTGGTATCTCCCTGATACGGTGAGAAGTTCAGTCACCGAGAGAGACTTGGAGTAGAACCGCTGCTCCTACACTTGGAAAGGAGTCAGCTTAGGTTGTTCAGGCATCTAGTACGGATGCCCCCCGAGCGCCTTCCTAGGAAGGTCCTCGATGCGCGTCTCACTGGGAGGAGACCCCGTGGCAGACCAAAGACCAGATGGAGGGATTATATCTCCAAACTGGCTTGGGAACGCCTCGGTATACTCCCTGAGGGAGTGGAGGAAGTTGCTCAGGATAAGGAAATCTGGAGGTCTCAGTTGGTTACCCCCACGACCCGATTCCGGATAAGCGGTTGAAGATGGATGGATGGATGGATGGGACTAATGCCAAGCCTATTTTGAGAAGCTCACAACGTGTCCATGTAGATCGGCTATTTGAAGTATTTTAAAATGTTTGTCAAAATAGTAAAAAAAAAAAAGGCAAAGAACTTTATAGGGGTTTAGGGTTTAGCATGGACAAAAATAGGGCCCCTTGTCTCTAAGACCGACCCAATAATCTGCTCTCTCTCTCTCTCTCTGTCTCTCTCTCTCTCTCTCTCTCTCTCTCTCTCTCTCTGTATGTGTGTGTGTGTGTGTGTGTGTGTGTGTGTGTGTGTGTGTGCACGTGTCTCTCTCTCGGCCCAACATAGCTATGATATATCTATATATCATACACATCTCTGTGAGCAGGTGTCAGTGTCAGCATCCAAACCCGGACTGACCTTTCACTGAGGATTAGTCTCCTCAGCAGCAGCGGACAGCGTTGCCATGTCTGCTTATTATAAGCGACTTTGTCCGCGGACCTCGATCTGAAAATCATATGACCATAAAACATTTGAGTCTGTGTCACAACATATTTTAGAAAAGGGTATTATAGTATAATAAAACCAGTAAGACGCCTAAGGGCGTGGGGTGAGGTCGCGCCATGTCTTGGCCATCTGGCCATTAGACCCCTTCTTACTCAGGTACAAGCATGTAGATCGGCTGTTGTGCGACAGTCTTGTATGATGAAGCAGGGCTTTGCTTTACCAAAAAACGTACACATTTGAAACTTGGAGATACAAGGTTTCTGCCCGACAGTGACGATATTCTATGTCCAGCGGTAAGTAATTTTTGGGTTTTGTCCCCCGTTCACGCAGTCGACGCAAGTCGACTTCAACTCAACTTTTTACTGAGTCGAGTCGACTTGCAAAAATGCCCTTGTTAATGCCCTACTAGAAGACCCGTCTTTTAAATTAAAATTGATTCAACTATGGCTTGTTTTTTTTTTTTTCTTCTCATGGCCGCTTGTTTCTCTCGCAGCGTCTGGCAACGCGGGCAGCAGCTGCTGCTCAAATGGCCTACAAAGCAACACTGCTAAAGAGCTGCTGCTGCACACTTTAATCCCGTGTGTAGCCAGCATTAAAAATTGGATTGAGACGGATAAGATTAGATTAGGGCCTCGCTAGGATTTAGAAAGAAAGAAAAAAGGGAGGGTGGAGAAAAAAAAGGAAAGTAAAAGCTCCATTTAGGCTTAAATGTAATCTGCTTTCGCTCTCTGGCAGCCAGATGTACACGTTACATGTTTGATTTGATCTCAAAACCCTCTGTCCTTTTTTTATTATTATTTCTTTAGATCAGTGGTTCTCAACATGTGGGTCGGGACCCCCAGAGGGGTCCCCACATTATTTTGGGGGGTCCCCAGATGATTAACTTAATGTGCAATATTGTTTTCTGTCTCGACAGTAAACACACTAACATAACGTTTAAGTATATCTGCACATTTCTAAAGTGACAATTTACAAACTTTTTAATACCTCTAAAATGACAAATGAAACATTGGACAAAGTGTCAAAATATTGTGAAAATAGCCGATCTACATGCTCACAACGCCTTGCAATGCAATAGAACCGTGTTAGAGAAAATGTAATTCCTCAACTCTTAGTGCTCATCAGGGTGGGGGGGTCCCCAGTTAAAAAGCCTGAAGAGGTTGAGAACCACTGATATAGATAAAGTCTTTGCTGTTATGACTAGTTTATGAGTTTATGTATAGGTTTCCTATTTCATATGCAATTTTGCAAAACCTTTCAGGTTGGGTTTATATAGGGAAATATAGAGTTATAGCTGATTAACAGTTGTGCGCTGGTGGAAAATAGCAAATCTTCCGGATTAAGGCTTAGGCCTATGGCAATAAAAAAAAATAGAATGGCATTCCTAATATCACTGTTTCTGTCACGTGCGTGCGTGCGTGCGTGTGTGTGTGCACGCGCGGTTGGTGGTATACTGTAGCTGGTTCGCTTTTACAGTGATTTGCCGATTTTCTTCACAGCTAGGAATCCAATTGGTGTCCAGCTCGGTTACATCACCTGTAACCAAATAAAGCAGAGTGCTTTTTAGGAGATTACCTCTGTCTGTCTGTCTGTCTGTCTGTCTGTCTGTCTGTCTGTCTGTCTGTCTGTCTGTCTGTCTGTCTGTCTGTGGCCCCCATGCACACTAAAGCAATCTGTGGAGCATTTGGGATGAATATCATATATGGAGCAACATAACTCTGTATACTGTAGCTCCAAGTAGAATTGCCATTAAAATGTTGAAAAACACAATTTGAAGGGACTTCAGATGATTTGCCGTAGTTGACACGAGTGTGTTATTAGGAGGGGGAGGAGCTTGTGCAAGGACTCGCCTAAACATTATTTACTATTCTGTCCCTATCCGCACACGCAACTCGAACGGCGCTGAGTCGGCTAAAGCGACCTTCGCATCGCTCGGCCCGGCGACTCGCTCGCTTCGGCTCGCTCGGCAGGGCCTCACGTGGCACAAGGCCGCTTGCGACGGCACGCGTCCGACATGGTTTTGTCAATAACTATACTTGGCCATTTAGAGTTCGACTCGACCGACTTTATTGAAATCTGGTCCGTCCGTCGGATTCGTCCAGCCAATGTAAGCGGCACTCCTGGTAGGTGTGGCTGTGGGAAATGACAGGGAATTGATACAAACAGCGCGATTGCAAATCAACAACAGCACCGCACAAGACAAGCCTGCGCACCGGCACCGTCCTATAAGTTTAGACATGGAGTTGACGTTCCCAGGGTGAGCGCGCCTTCACTCCCAAGGCGTCAAACGCTCGGCACGCAACGCAACGCAACGCAACGCAACGCAACGCAACGCAACGCAACGCAAAGCAAAGCAAAGCAACTCGCTCGACTCGCAGCTCAAGCCCACTTTAGGTGACACACCTCTGTCTTTTTAAAAAATAAAAATAAACTGCAGTTTCTGCAGTGTGTTGGTGCATATCGTCACTGTCGGGCAGAAACCTCGTATCTCCAAGTTTCAAATGTGTACGTTTTTTGGTAAAGCAAAGCCCTGCTTCATCGATACAAGACCGTGCTTGTAGATCAGCTGTTTTCACTAGTTTAGTATATTTTTTAGATGATAAATACAAAACGGACGGTTTTGGACATACAAGGTTTTCACCCGACAGCGACGATATATAGGCCTACTATGTGCATAGGGGTCGTTCAATTCCTCTTGCAACAAGCAGGATTAATATCAGATTATGTGGCACGTCTGATGTCTCTATTCACGATATTCCTGGCCCCGCCCCCGGCTTCCTGTTCATATCCTGAAAGAAAATAAAAAACATCATTTGGTTTCCTGTGTCCTTGCATTAAAGTGTCAGTAGAGGCGCTCTGGGCTCTTGGCTCTGAATGAACCGGTGTTGCCATGTCTGCTTATAATAAGCAATTGGTGTCGTTGTTTATTGGGCTTACTTTCTAATATTTTTTAAACCAGTGGTTCCCAAATCTTTTCATATCAAGGACCCCAGATTAACAGATTTGTCCACAGTCGCAGACCCCCATCTGAAAATATGTGGTGCCAGGGACCGCCACACAGATTTGTGTTGTTAAAATGTTTCAAAAATATTCAAATTATTTTCGTTTTTTCTTTCCTCTATATTTTTTAAATAGCAAATATACAAGCTCACAATGTGTCACAATGTGACACATTGTGAGCTTGCTGATCTGCTATTTTCAAATGTAAATGTAAAGTAGTAAAACTGAACCTAGTTAATTCTATTGGGCTTATTATTCATAGACCTGGCCGCTTGTCTCTGGCAATATCTGGCAACAGACAATTCCCTGTCACTTCCTTGGGATCTCTTGTTCTTCGACTTGGGAGGAAGTGAAAAGATGTTTAAAAATGCTCCAGCGCCCTCTGTAAAAGGAAAATGGCAGCCTCCATAGAATGGCCAGGAATATCGTGAATAAGACCCACCCAATAATCTGCTCTCTCTCTCTCTCTCTCTCTCTCTCTCTCTCTCTCTCTCTCTCTCTCTCTCTCTCTACTCACTGCTCACGCCACCTCCACCCAACAGCCTATAGCCGGCGAAAAGACTCTCAGACCCCTATACTGTTTGTAAGGAAATAAACTAAATGATGAAGAAACTAAACTAAACTAGAAATATTGTTCCTACGAAACAGTGTGGGCTCGCTCGTGACTATACTCTGCAGTGTGCTAACTGTCATGTGAAGCTCAACCAATACTCCAGCTAACACCACTCCCAGATTTTTTCCCCCACCAATTGCGCCTCATTGGCCAACGGAACACGATATTCGGCGGAAATAATGACGAAACCATAGTGTTTTCGCCTTTGAACTGTCTGCGGCGGAACTCACTATATAAATAATGAGGATAACATAGTATTCTCGCCTTTCAGGCGAGCCCACAACTAAACATGCTGACTCCACTGATACTACACAGTTTCGCCACCATGGTACCTGACATCACGTCATACTCTGACGTCATAGTACTGACATCACAGACTGGCCTGGACACGGAACACCATTTATGGGCATAAGGATCTGCCCAACGGGCACTCCAACATGGAACACCATATATGGGCATAAAGATCTGCCCCACGGGACTCCTTCATTAAGCCCTTTCACTATGTAACACTATGTTGCGTGCCTTCTTAAAAAGGGATTTCAGCTAGACTTCAGTAGCAGTGTTAATTCCTTATTTTTTTTTCTCTCCAGCTCATATACAGTAACATCTGTTTGACTAATTCTCCATGGCGCAGTGACCCCTGGGCATCCATATAATACTGCTCCTTATGGGAGAGCGATATGAGAGCGGAGGGATTTGGGTTATATAGGGGTGGAGGAGGTTGTCGTCTTATATCCACCTCGATCTGCCAGAGCTCAGCTTGCTAATGCTAATCCACCACCGCCGCAGCCCGGCCATTTAGCAGCTGACGTCTGTCGCTGTCAGGCCCCACCTCAGCGTGGAGAGGAGGAGGGTGTTGCATGCAGTGTTTCTCAAACTTTCACATTTCAAGGTCTCACCTTAACTCTCCCCTTAGTGTACAAATGGAACCAAACAAACCCGTTCGTTTGGGTCCATTTGTACACTGTCAGAGTGACAGATTTGTAGTTAGTTTAGACCCCCCCACGCTCCTCATCCTGCCGACAACACCAGATTGTAGTGATGCGCGGAAGCAGGGATTGAACCCGGGACTCCCACTCGCCAGTCCAACGCACAGCCAGTCGTGCTAATAGGGCTGAGCCTGATTGGCAGGGCTGTTGTCGCTGGTTCAGGCTATTACTAACTGTGGGGGCTACAAGTACCCCCCGATCTTTGGAGCGCGCCCTTGCGCTTCACATGCGTGCGTGTGTTTTTTTACTCACTCCCAAAATGTCCTATTGTGACTTCTTGGGACAAAATGTGACCAAAACGTATGAATGCAGAAGTTATCAAACTCAAGACCCAAGTTATCAGAATTGTAACTCATATTGGCATGTTCTCTCATGGACCTGACTGCTTGTTTCTCTTGCAAGATCTTGTCAATGCTGTGCGCACGCGCATGAGATGTGCGTGTGATACTACAGCAGCTGTGTGTGTGGAACTGGATTCTCTAACTTCTCTCCCCCCTCCCATATGGTGAGGGTCCAGATCACTACTACCCCCCCCCCCCCCCCCCCCCCCCCCCACCCTGGGGTTACACATCTGATCTGCTTTCAGGGGCCATGCATGGTGGCCATGCTCCTACATCCGTTCTGTAGTAAGGGAAAGTTAGCAGAGTTTTAGACCAATCTGGGAACTAAATCTAAATCAATAGCTTTCTTCACAAAGTTGTTCATAAAGGTGTCTACTATCACCTCTGAACTTTGTCAAACCCAACTCCCTTCGGAAACTTTATGGGAGCCAATCAAAGTTGGTGGTATCGGGATACCTGCATGGGCCTGGGATTAAAGGGGATACAATGAAAAAATGGCCAATATGAGCATATGGGGAGTGTAATAAGGGTATTTTTGGGCTGATGAATCCATTCCAACCATTAGTGTTCAGTTAAAATGACTCCTTGGCCATAGAATAGGCGTAATTGGCTAAGGCTTAGCCAATCATGTTATTCGAGTTCACCTGTGTCCTGTTAGTCCCTAAACTGTTTTGAGTGTTCCTTGTCAGATTGTATCATGTTATCCTGTGTGTCATGATGTGCGCTTACCCACCTGATCTTGAATAGTTTTCATGAATTCAAACCCTATTCCAAACTTTTTTTTTTTTTTTTCATTTATATCTGTGAAGTAGATATAGTAACTAACGTTTTCAAATATTTGGTTCCGAGATGTAGTGGAGTAGAAGTAAAAGTATTGTAAATTGGAAATATTTAAGTAAAGTACAAATACCTCAAAATTGTACTTAAGTACTTTACTTAAGTAAATGTACTTAGTTACTTTACACCACTGGTCTTCTCTTAAAGGCAGTGGCATCTGGCACGGTGATTGGTTATATTATTGTAATGCCCAAACCACAACAGTGCATAATGTAACAGGTAGCACAGGTGTTTTTTAGGGATATAGGCCTACAGTATATAGGGGTCCAAAATAGCAACTTGCACGCAGACACCCCTTCCTAAATACTAAACCCCCAAATTGTGGATTTAGGGGAAATAGGCCCCTAAAAGAACATTTATTTTAGTTTCTTTGAGCTGAAACAAAAACTTGATAGCATATTTTATTCATGTCGGCTGCTATCTATTCCTGCCAACATCACTCCCTGTTCCTCCACAGATATCGTTCTGCTTTCTTTTATCCAAAGGCTCTGGATAAGAAACACATTAGGGCAGTGTGCAGGTGCACAGCGCACATATCAGTGTGCGTGCGTGTGTGCGTGCGTGCGTGCGTGCGTGCGAGCTTGCGGAACAGGGACGTGCTGGGCCCCTGATTCAGCCCGGGAAAAAGAGTTGGAGAGGCCCTAATTTATTTTTTTAAATATATATTTCGTCGTTGTCGGGTGGAAACCTTATATGTCCAAAACTGTTTGTTTTGTATTTATCACTTTAAAAATGATTTAAACTAGTGAAAACAGCCGATCTACAAGCACACAACGCCTCCCACCGCGAGGCGTTGTGTGCTTGTAGATCTGCTGTTTTCACTACTTTTGTGTGACGGCCTTGTATGATGAAGCAGGGCTTTGCTTTGCGAAAAAATGTACACATTTGAACTTGGAGATACATGCCCGACAATGACAATTTACTTTGTTGGCCGCCCGGCCCCCAAAATGGAACGAAGGCCGTCATTTTAGTTTTATTTTTTTCCTAATGGCCGGCCTGGACCGGCCGGGAATGAATCGTCCGTTCGGGAGTTGTCCCGCTTTTCCCAATGGCCAGCACGTCCCTGTGTGTGTGTGTGTGTGCGTGCATGTGAGCACACGGAAGAGGGGACTCTCTCTTCCGGGAGAGGAGACATACCTCAGAGGGAAATGTTTTCTAAGCATTCAGACATACAGTACAGTGATCAGATGATGGACATGTTCCATGTCTGTTCCTTCACCTTCATTATTAGCACACTGCATTCTGTGCACGTCGTGCTATGCTTCTCTACTGCCCCCTGTTGACACAGACACGTCACACACTCCTCTCAATGCCAAACATCATGGCTGATGATGAACAATCTGTGGTGTAAAGTAACTAGCATTTACTCAAGTACTGCGCTTAAGTAGAATTTTGAGGTAGGGGAGAGCCGCCTCAATTGTAACGCTTCATAATTGTAACAAGCACATTATCTCCTGATTGGTCAATGCCATCATGACGTCATCGCATCAGTTTGTGACCAGGGCCGTAATGAACGTCTCCAGGAAGTAAGAACTATTTGTATCCAGCCTAGACCGAGTTATTGCAGAAAAACTGGTATTTCTCAAAATGCGTAAAAAATTTCACCTTGAGTATCTTTGGTCTGCAAATCTTTTCTTTAATGTTGCCGAGATAAAATCTAGATGGCTGTCTGCATGTATCTGTTCTTCATTAGTTTACATTGTTTTAACTTGCTATGCATGTTAGTTCTGTTCTGTAGGCAACGTCAAAGCAGGGGTGCCAAAACGGTTCAATTGTAACACAATTTAACATGATAATATCATATTGAAATATTTGACATATTGGCCAATATTGTGTTCAGTCAGCTGACATTCAATTACAGTGTATTTTAAGTCAGATTATGGATGTATAACATGTTGCATTGATCAAACTTGCCATTTATTTAGGTAATCAATGTATTTTCCCATGGAATTCACTCAAACGCTTAAACTGGTACATCTTGTAATATTTAATATTTTCCTAAAGTATGATATAGTATCTTATCACACCCTTGGTATGAAAACAATGTAAAAGAGTTGCTTGAATGAAATATAATTGATTTAAACAAAAAAATATTTGTTTATTAAGGTTCTTTAGCTGTGTTACATTTGTAAATCATGCTGTTACAATTAATCCCGTGTGGGCTTCAAATGTAACATCGGAACAGCGTCCACTCTCGGTTTAATAACTCATGACCTGTTTTATCAAATGAAAAACTTGAAGTGGTTTATGATAGCAGACATGTGTAAGTCCTTTGCCTGAAAATATTACATATGTAGGTGAAAGAATCTCTGAGTAAAATATTGAAATGTGAAAAACGTTACAATCGTGCAGGCTCTCCCCTACTGTTACATTACTTGAGCTTGCCCATGTGTTTTGTACTTTATTGTTTCACTCTATACAATACGGCAAATGTACTTTTTACAATAGCCTGGAATCAGACGAATCCGCTGGTGCAAGAAATAATAATAAAAAATGATAAAAAATATAGTTTGACAGCTTTATTTACAAGTTACAAGGAGATACATGAACCGAATAAGCAGTATCTTCACTTCATCAAATATAGCTAATGTACAAGCTCACATTAGATAAGTATTATTATTATTTGTATTATTAGTAGTAGCAGCAGTAGTAGTAGTATTGTGAGCAAGTTGGACACATTTTGAAAAAGTATATAGGTGGAGCTATGCACTTTTACTCAGGTAAAGATCTGAGTAAGATCTGATCATCTTCCACCTCCAACAGTGGACAAAATGCAGGAACAAATTGCGGTTCCACCTCCGTACGAATGCCATTTAATTTGTGTAATTATACACTTTGTTGGTCTTCTTCCCTTTTGCACGTGTGAATGCCTCCACTGTCTGGATCAACAGCAAGGTGTGTGTGCGTGAGTGCCTGCGTGTGTGCCTGCGTGCGTGCCTGCGTGCGTGTGTGCGTGCGTGTGCGTGTGCGTGTGCGTGTGTGTGTGTGTGAGTGTGTGTGTTCCCTGCTGTGTATGTTATGGTTTTCGCTGCATTAGGCTTTTTGTCTTAATTGTGGATTCTCATTACCAAGCTCAGCCCAGTCGGGGAGACGCTTAATTGTTCGTAGAAAAACCTATTGGACAAGGTGTCAACAATCCACCACAGGACTGCAGCCGTACACACATACACATCATTTCCTCCTGTCTTACAATAGACTTCTCTTTGTTTTCGCTACACAAACGTCTGGAATGCAACTTGATGGGGGAAAAAAAACCTTCAGGAGGTGCATGACAGGGGCGTGCATGACAGCTTGAAGGTATAGCTGAGTGCTTGCTGGTAACAAACATCAGCGACCATATTTTTTCTACACTTGAACCCTAGTAGTATTCCTATTCTGTGTGGAAGATTAGCCAAAAATAGCCGATCTACAAGCTCACAACGCCTCGAGCTGCGGGGCGTTGTGAGCTTGTAGACCTGCTATTCTTGGCAAAGAGGTTTGGTGTAGAGAGACAGGAAGAGCAGACAAAAGTATCGACAATTCAAGTAGTTCAATGTTTAACAATACACAGTAATCCAACAACCTACACCGATGATAGTGTTGTCAAACAAGTCTAAGCTGTCTAAGAAATCTATTAACATGTTTTATCTGAAACACAATGTCATACAATACATAGTGGGTGGTCCCTGCTTCATATTTCTCTCAGCTAAGGGGTCCTAGGCCTGAAAACGTTGAAGACCCCTGGACTAGAGACATACTGTACTAGTAAGAGCCCTGGGGGACTAGACCCCGATCAACTAAGCATAAAGAGTTTACGGTTAAAGGAGCTATAACAATTATAACAATAACATACAATGCATGTTATTGTCATGTAATGTAGCACGCCTCAAGGTGGGGTCACTCTACCGTGTATGCCAACAGCAGATATCATCTAGGTCACTCTGTTTCCCAAACCTTTTAGCTAAAGACCCAAAAGAGAAATTAGACGATTGCCAGCTAGGACCAAAACTAGTGAAAACAGCAAATCTACCAGCTCACAACGAGTTGCTTAGCATCGCGTTGTAAACTTGTTGACCATGCTATTTTCGCTAGTTCTACATAATTTTCCGGGTGAAAATCACCTGCCGTTAGTGGTTTAAATGTAATTAACGGAACCAAGGATATATTTAATCGCAAGTCGAAACCCATAAAAAATTGGTCCCAGACCCACTGATCTAGAGCATTTTTAAATACTTTAATTAGCCGATCTACTGTATATCGACACGTTGTGAGCATGTAGATTAAAAAATGTCTTTGTATATGGCCCTATACTAAAACTCTGTCAAAATGCCCCGTCAAAATCCCCACTGCTCTTCACAACGCTCAGCTAGCTTGTACGTACGTGTCAAAGACATGGCATTGAGCACACTTCCGACACACGTGTGCGAGTGGTATTAGCTTGTACGCGTTCAACCCAAAGCAGGGGCGTCAATTGGGTATGGCAGGGGTATGCAGCTGCCATCCCCTGGGTCCAGGGGGGAAATGAAAAAGTTACTTTTAAAATTTAACAAAATGGTCACTTTAACAAGGTATTATAATTATATTCTCCACACTTGTATTCTCCCCATCTTGACAAAATGGTATATTCCCAGGTTCCGCAGGTCAGCTGCACAGGTGCAATTCATTATTGTTAATTGTGGCACGTTTACTAACATGCCAAGTTTAGCTCCACTTGAACAACCGTTCCAGGCTGCTATATCCAGCCCAAGAAACCGTAGAAACAGGAGAAAAAATAGAATGTACTACTTAAAATAAATGTATCATGCCTGTTGCTAAGTTATGGCAACATGACTGGGACACCAGTCATGTTGTCATATACCTTAGCTTTTTTTTAACTGACACCACTGACCCAAAGACATGGCATTGAGGACACTTCCGACACGCGTGTGCGGGTGGGATTAGCTTGTACGCGTTCAAACCAAAGACATGGCATTGAGGACACTTCCGACACTCGTGTGCAGGTGGGATTGAACCGTGAGACCGTCGTGTCGTGTTGTGTTGTGGTCCCTTCTGACCACATCAGTCGTAGCACCGCTGCACGCTATGAGGACCATGTATTACAGAGGCTTTTAGCAGCTCAGCTGTCCGTCATTCTCTGCTTCCTTGGGAACGGTTTGTATTTGGCGTCTGGTGGCTGTCAGTGGTGTAAAGTAACTATTATTACCTTGTGCTGTTTTCTCGCGCTACATGTGATTTTCTTTGCCATTTTTAGCCAATCTACCAGCCCATGAGATTGGGTTGTGAGCAGTGGCGGAAAAAGTACACACGTTTTTTACTTGAGTAAAAGTATAAATACTGCAATGTAGTAAGTACTCTGTTACAAGTAAAAGTCCAGAATTCAAAATGTACTTGACTAAAAGTATGAAAGTATTTGGCATCAAAATGTACTTAAAGTACCAAAAGTAAAAGTACAAAATGTTTGAAAATAGCAGATCTACAAGCTCACAACGCGTCGCATCATCGGCTATTTTCAAATAGCCACGGTATACTGTAGAATAGGGCTAAAGTGCATTAATGTTTGTTTTATAATATTATCATTTATATCTGCAAAGTAACTAGTAACTAGTTTATATCTGCAAAGTAACTAGTAACTCAAGTTTTCAAATAATTGTAGTGGTACAATATTTGGATCCGAGATGTAGTGGAGTAGAAGTAAAAGTACTGAAAACTGGAAATACTCAAGTAAAACACAAATACCTCAAAACTGTACTTCAGTAAATGTACTTAGTTACTTTACACCACTGGTTGTGAGTGTGTAGACTGACTATTTTAGCAGCCGATACTGTACAGTCAGTATAGTATTGCAAGTACACGCACGCACATTGCATGCACGCACTCACGCACGCACGCACGCACGCACACATGGCTGCACACATTTATCTCTCCGTGCCCCCTCCCTATACCCAAACCCCGGCACGTATTGATTGACTAATCACTCTACCAATGAACTAACAGATACTGACCTTTTCAGAGTCCCCGAGCAGACCCCCCACCCCTCACATGCAGTCACCCAGGCCAGGCCAGGCCGGGCCAGGGCCAGGCAGGGGGGGAATCGATCAGTTAATGGAACATCAAGGCCGCAAAGATTATTGTGCCGGCGTTTTGTCACACGCTAAGCCCCCCCCAACCCCACCATATCCAAAAGGGGTCCTTCGATACATCGACTTTCCCTGAGAGATAGTGTAAACAACAAACAACAACGCTGGATGAATACACGTTATTAACCTCTGTCATCCTGTCTAATGAGGGGTTTAAATTGGGGAGGTGGGGGGGGATAATAAGGGGGCGGGGCAGGCCTGCGCGCGCGGGGGGGGGGGGGGGGGGGGGGAGGGAGCATCCATCAGCACCACGCACGCTGCATGCTACGCCAACCGAAACGTGAAAGTCAAACTGTTTTTTTGTTTTTTTTTTCAGCGGTCACGGTGTCATCGATGTCACATCTTGCGACGGATGACAGGGGGTGTGGTTGGGGGATGGCGGGGGGTGATATTAAAGGTTTTTTTTTTACCTGAAATGAAAGGTTTCTTACTTGAAACCCTGCGACCCTATTTTGGGTCAAACATTTGAAGATTTTGAGTCGAGGGAATTAAAAGGAGGGGTGAAATTAAAGGTTTCTTACTTGAAATCAAAGGTGTCTGATTGATTGAAATATTTCAACACAAACAACATTATGTACAGTAATCACATTTAAAGTGGGGGTGGGTGGTAAAAGAAGGGGGGGGGGTCTCACTTCTCTCCTGTGAGAAGTGCTGGCTACCTTCGCCTCTGGTCACCAGAAATGTGAATTTTCAGTGCCCTTTTGAAGGAGGCCAGCGATTTACAGGAAATCGTCAAGGAATTCCACACTTGTGCGGCAGTGCTGTAAAAGGAGAATTTTCCCATATTATATTTGTACCATTTGTATGATCAAATCGTTGTGTGTGCTTCCTCTAGAGTTGTATCTGTGGGTGTCGCTAACCTTTTGGAGGTGTTTGGTCAGGTACGCGGGGTCGCAGGCACTGTGGAGGTTGAGGGCAGATTTGCATTGACTATTTTGAAAGTCAGACCCATTTTTTGTTGATTACCGGTAACCCTGTCTTCTACTCTGAGCCATCCTAGTCTCACAAAATGTGTGGAGGAGACATGGGACATATAGGTCAAGAAGTAGTCAAATCAATTTGTGTCTTAATTGAAACCCCGCAATCCATACAGTATTTTGGGTCGAACATTAGGAGATTTTGAGTGGAGGGATAAAAAGGACCTAGAACTACTGAGCCATGTGGGACAGCAGTCAACTAAGTATAGTTGACTACTGCGAGGCGTTGTACCGCGAGGCGTTGTTTGCTTGTAGATCTGCAATTTTCACTAGCTTTGAGCGACAGTCTTGTGTGATGAAGCAGGGCTTTACTTTACGAGAAAAAAACAAACCAAAAAAAACACATTTGAAACCTGGAGATGCAAGGTTTCTGCCCGACAGTAACAATATGAAGATAGGTTGAAAAGTGTTTACTTTAAGTATATTTCAATGCAGGCTGTATTCTTTTTTCAATTGCTATTGTCATTTTATTTTTAGTTTTGGAAATTAAATTAAATTAAATTAAAATTAAATTAAATTAAATTAAATTAAATTAAATTAAATTAAATTAAATTAAATTAAATTAAATTAAATTAAATTAAATTAAAACACGTTTGAAAGTGAAATATCCCTTTAAATAGAATAAAAATCAGAGTACTTCTTCCACCAGTGACTGACCGTGCAGACAGGTCACCACAACCTCATTTCTAAAGCCCATGAGCCATATCGGACTAGTATAATATCATACATGCTCTCAATGGAAGTATAACCTCAATGACCACAGTACCCTAAAAAACACAACAAAAAAACACAACAATGGAAGCAGGCCAGCTGCAGCTTTACTGTAAGGCACAATGGCTGCTATATCGAGGCGTTAGGGGTTACACGGCATTGTCCTCTAGTGCAGCCAAAACACTGCGGGCATCAACTGAACTCAATGCTGGAGAGAGGGAGAGAGAGAGAGAGAGAGAGGGAGAGAAAGAGAGAGGGGGGGGGGGGGGGCGGGGGGGGGGACAGACAAACAAAAAACAAACAAAAAAAGACAATACAGTGATCCCATTCCGCGTGGCCTATTAGCTCGCCCCAGCGTTCCAGTATAGGAGAGAGAGAGAGCACCCTCTGAATGGGCGTCAGGCAGGGGTGGGCTAATGGTGGGTGACACATAACATAATGCACCAACTAGAAGGCAGGGCCATGGGCCAGGCATGGGCCAGGGCCGGCCCGGGGCGGGGCGGGCCCATGGCGGGACGGTAATGGGTCATAAATTCAGCAGCTCCCCTGGAGCGAGGAGCTGTCAAAACTCAGCAGTGCATGGAGCAGGCTAATGTTTTTCACCCCGTCCGTCCGTCTGTCCGTCCGTCCGTCCGTCCGTCCTCTAAGATGTGGTAGAGTAATTGAGAAAAATACATCTATCGTAGGCTACTTAAGTACAGTACTTGAATAAATGTAACCTATTTTGTACTTTACACCATGCCCACAAGATGTGAGAAATAGACATTGAAACGACTACATTGTAGATTCCAGCTATTTTCGGCCATTATCAACGGCTGTCCATTGATGTCCTCGCAAATATAGTAATACCGATGTGTGTGTGTGTGTGTGTGTGTGTGTGTGTGTGTGTGTGTGTGTGTGTGTGTGTGTGTGTGTGTGTCACCATAGTCTCTCTCTCTCTCTCTCTCTCTCTCTCTCTCTCTCTCTCTCTCTCTCTCTCTCTCTCTCTCTCTCTCTCATATTGAGGTGCATTCAGCCATGTGAAAAAGCATTTGCCTTTCTAATTAATCATGTCTTTGGTTCAAAGGCCGGCTGGCAGCCTAAGCTCCAATCAATGGCACACAGCCAAAAAGGGAACGTCAATAATTTCCAGCGTGAAAGAGTCTAGTGCAGTATATATAGTGTACTATATATTTTTTAAGTCCTGGAGGCTGTGAGTGTCCCCAATGAAGCTTTGGGGGCATTTGGCCCAGGATGCCACTCTGCTGATTTTGATGCTGCTACTTACAAGTGAATGTTGGTCACACTCACGACCAGGGGTGTCGCACCAAATTCTGGGCCCTGGGTACAAGGATTCACTGCGTTATTTTGTGCTTTAACTATTGAAAAATTGCAGATATAGAAGCTCAAAGCGCGGCACTCGGTGCCGCGCTGTGAGCTTGTATATCTGCTATTTTTGAAAAATCGTGAAAATGTGTGCAAGTCTTTGAAGTTTTTTTTTAAAACCTATGTTTCTATGTCAGTGGTGCTCAAACTATTTCATGCAGGACCCCAAAAATTATATGTATTTGACCACGGACCGGGACCCCCCAGAAGCATAATTTTAGTTACAAATGTTTGCTTAAAAATACATCTATTCAAAGATTTGCATACATTTTCACGACTTTTCAAAAATAGCATACAAGCTCTTCCGAGCTTGTATAATCCCATCTCTGGTTATAGTAACTCAGTCCCACTCCCCCCCCCCCCCCCCTTGTGACGCTCCTGTTGCAACTTACAAGTGAATGTGGATCACGGCCAATGGTGGAAGAAGTGCTCAGTTTGGTTCTTCTTTTTCTTTTTACTTTAAAGTAGCAATAGCAGAAAAGCAGGGAGTCACACTTGTTGATGGCTGTTGGTAGAGCGTCCCATATTTCGGTGGCGGCATAATAACAATGACTTCGTCCCCATGTTTGTGTTGAATCTGGGGGGAATAAGATGAGAGGAGAGGAGCTCCCTCTGCTGTTGGGCAGAAGAAAAAAGAAAAAAAAAACATGCATACATACATACAAACATACATAGGCCTACATACATACATAGCCTACATATACATGCATGCATACATACATACATACATACATACATACATACATACATACATACATACATACATACATACATACATACATACATACATAGCCTACATACATACATACATACATACATACATACATACATACATACATACATACATCAGGGACGTGCTGGGCCCCTGATTCAGCCCGGGAAAAAGAGGAGGGCCCTCATTGTGAGTAGCAGCAGCGCTATAGAGATAGATCTCTCTCCATAGCGCTGCTGCTACTCAAAGATTTGCCATTTCAGATCATGACAAGTGACAAGCCAGTGGGCCAATTACATGAGTTAAATGTTGTCGTTGTCGGGTGGAGACCTTGTATGTCCAAAACCGTTTGGTTTGTATTTACCATTTTAAAAAGGATTTAAACTAGTGAAAACAGCCGACTAGTGAAAACAGCCGATCTACAAGCAACGCCTCGCGGTGCGAGGCGTTGTGTGCTTGTAGATCTGCTGTTTTCACTACTTTTGTTCGACAGCCTTGTATGATGAATCAGGGCTTTAATTGCTTTGCGAAAGAATTTACAAATTTGAAACTTGGAGATACGAGGTTTCTGCCCGACAGTGATGATTTACTTTGTTGGTCGCTCAGCCCCCAAAATGGAACGAAGGCCGACATTTTCTTTTTTTTTCTAATGGCCGGCCTGCACCGGCCGGGAATGAACCAGCCGTTCGGGAGTTGTCCCGCTTTTCCCAATGGCCAGCACGTCCCTGACATACATACATACATACATATATACGTACATACATACATACATACATACATACATACATACATACATACATACATACATACATGGGTCAGTGACGTGACGCCCCAAAAATGTGTTTTTAAAAAAACTTTAAATTGCAGGCATAAAAGTTATTTACTTTTGTTCTACTCACTCTCAACCTTATGGAAATACATTTTGTTTTTAGATATTTTATTGGAATCAGACTTTATTCAGCAGTTTGTTGTACTTGTGCCTAAAATCGTCATATGGTGTGACATGAAAATAATTGTTCATAAAATGAAAATGGAGTACATCTTTCTTAAGTTACTCACTTTATCAAAGTCCTTTATCATAACTAACCAGTGATCCACTATAGTTTTTTGAAAATTAATTATATCTGTATATTTTTTTCATAATCGACACTCTGTGTGAGGCCCATGTTCATGATCTTACAACATATTTTAAATGTATTCTGTCAAAACTTTCTCTAAAATTACACAAATATTTGTGACTCTTCCTGATAATATTCTCTATGTAATCCATAAACATTTTTTTGGTTTAATCATTAATAAAGGTATGATTTTTCACTATTTGGAATGTCACGCCAAATGATTTAGTGTCACACCGTATGATCATATCTTCATGTGTCAAAGCAAACTGTGTTTTAACCTACCTATTAGTGAGTACTGAACTTTACTGATTGATCAAACAATTACCCAGGATAACATGGCCTTAATATTTCTGAACAGGATATTATTGTAGGGCTTTAACATGGGATAAGAAAGAATTGTAGTAGTAAATGGATGATGAGGATGTGCACAGGAATGCTACGCACACCTAAGTCTTCTGCCGGCCCACGGCAGAAGGATCCTAAAGAGACAATAAGGCGCATAGCCACACTTGGAGCCAAGGCAACATTTTATTAACACCAATTAGTGGAAACAGAAATCAGCCCTCAGGTAAATTGCTTTTTTCCGAAGTCTCTTGAACTTGAACACAGCATTTTGTGTTGAACAAATGTAATTAGGAATCCGAAAATAGCTGATCTACAAGCTCTCGCAGCACAACGTGTTGAGAGCTTGTAGATCAGCTATTTTCGCTAGTTTTGTCTCGGGTCCTACCTTAACACTGTCCACTGTCCAGTCCAGTGAGTGAAAGTACAAAAGTATTAGATCAGATTAGATTATACATTTAGACTGTATTGTACATCAGCCAGTCGTATTTGGTGAGGGTAGCAAACCGGCTGCCTTGTTGCGGTTCTGCTATGCCACAGACAACCTCCTGCTCTTCGTAGAAAATGCAGTCTCGCCCCTTTGGCTCCTCTCTCCTTGCTGGGTCATTGTTTAGTTTCTCCCTGTACTTTCTCGTTCTCTCAGCACTTGTCATTTTCCAGCTGACAAAAGAAAATGGAATGTATAGTTTAAGACAAAGAGAAAATATTGTTTAGATTGAAACAATATGTTAAGGTTTCTGTGAAGGGGTTTCTGCTCTGTCTGATGAATTTGAAGTATCACTGAATGAAGCTAAATTACATTTTATGTAAAAATGTTTAAAACAAATGTTTAAATGTACAAAAGAAACATGGAACTTTGTTATTTATTGTTATATCTGTAGTTAAATACAGTATAAATCATATGGTGTGACAATCAAGTCATATGGCGTGACAAGCAGACATGTCACACCATTATGATTAAGTGTCACACCATATTACGTTTTCTGCATTTAGGTTTACCTTGAGGCTACTATGTACACATTAGCATGCTAACAGCATGCTAGCTATAACAAAGCAACCTAGATCTACATGGAAATATGACCAAAACTTCAAATAACTTAAGCTTTTTTTAATGAAAAGGTGTCACACCAACAGACATCCAAAGTGGTGAGTTTGTCAAAGTTTCAACAAGATGGCATTTCATGAAAATGTTAAAATCATAACTCACCTCAGACACCTGTCTTGCAGTTGTGCTGGGAGTGCTGAATAGCCTTACAGAAGAAGGACCTCTCTAGCCAATAGGTGTCCAAATAATTGCCTGTTTAATTTGTCCAAACTAGTGTCACACCAAATGATTTTGGTTTGGGGGACAAAATGTTTTTGATCAGAAATGACTGAAAACATTATGCTTTGACTTTGAAAAGATATAGGCTCACAAATAGACATTTTTTTTAGCCTAAATTCATTTTCAAATGATTTTTAGCAATTCTTTTTCTTAGTTTTATTCAAGTTCCCACTTTGAGAAACAAGGTCAGGACAGTCACACCATATGAGTTTTGCCATGTTTGGTTGAAAATTCTGAAGAAATGAGGAATGAAATGTTTTAATCTTGAGTAAGTTCACATAAAGCTTAATGTCCTGCACAATATTCAGAAGGTTTTTGACAAATATATTTTTTATTTATACATGTTTGACACCGAGGACAGCGAAAACGTTACGTCACGTCACCCACCCACATACCTACCTACCTACATACATACATACATACATACATACATACATACAATACATACATAAACAACCACAGTACCAATATTTACAAGCAACTTTACACAAAAAGAAGCCCTTTAGGTCGCTTACAATAAGCAGACCTGGCAACGCTGGCTTCAAGGCCACAAGATGTCAAAGGGCTCCATGGTCAGAGAGTGTGAAAAGCTAACAGTGTCATTATGTCCAGCTAATGAACTGCACATGATGAGCACGGACTGGGAATGAATGATACAGTGCTTGTGGTGATGGAAGCTCATTGCTTGCTTTGGGAGGGTGAACACAGGGACTCCAGTCAGGGGCGTCACAAGGGGTGGAAAAGTGGGACTTAGTTACTAGGGCCCAAGGTGGAGGGGCCTTAATTATTTTATACTTTAGCTATTGAAAAAAGCAGATCTACAAGCTCACAGCGCGGCACCGAGTGCTGTGATGCGAGCTTGTAGATCTGCTATTTTTGAAAAGCCCCCCCCCCCAAAAAAAAAAATAGATCTACAAGTTTGCAGGCTGTGAGCTTGTAGATCTGCTATTTTTCTTTTCAATAGTTAAAGCACAAAATAATAATGTGTCTAAATGGAAACCCCCTCCCCTACGAAGAACATTCATGAGGGGCCCGCAGTGAATCCTTGTACCCAGGGCCCAGAATTTGGTGAGACGCCCCTGACTCCAGTCATGGCTCGTCTGCCAGGTGACTTATTGTGACTATGGATATGGTTCCCTAATTGAACTGACTTATTGACGGCTGTCTTATTAGGCAAGCATAGGGCTGCAAAATATCAATTATTCCCTTTAGTGATTATTCTATTCGATAGCACATTAACGTGGCCCAAGTTGTAGCTATTCTCACGCCAAGCCAGTGGAGTGTCATGAGTCATGCGGCCTTCCCCACTGCCCGTCTGGACACGCCTTTTAGCCTTGGACATTTGTTGCTTACCTCGGGGGCGTGTTTCCATTCCGAAACCAGGTTAGCATTCACCAGCGTCGGCAGGTTAGCACTCACCAGCGTCGGCAGGTTAGCATTTCACCAGGTTAGCATTCACCAGTGTTAGTTTTACAAAACTAACACTGGTGAATGCTAACCTGGTGAAATGCTAACCTGCCGACGCTGGTGAGGGTGCCATGGCATTGGTCCGAAATCTCATTGTTCCTACATCCCATTAGTCAGAATCTGGTGATGTTAACCTGGTGAAAAATACTATGCCTAAACCTAAACCTAACCCTAACCTCAGTAAAACTTTGCCTAAACCTAACCCAAGCCCTAACCCTAACCTCAGTAAAACTATGCCTAAACATAACCCTAAAACCTAACCCTAACTAAATTCGGACTAATGAGATGTATTAGGACTAATGAGATGTATAGGACTTATGGGCAGTCCCCTAACCGGTTTTATTTGGACTTTCAGTTGCATCCTGTGCCTTGTTTGGTTTGCCTTTAGTATATTGTTTCCCTGGTTGTTTATACACATGGGCACTCCGAAACATTGCTATTCCGACCACCTAAACCTAACCTTAACCCTAACCCTATAACCTCAGTAAAACTAACGTTGGTGAATGCTAACCTGGTGAAATGCTAAACTGCCGACGCTGGTGAATGCTAACCTGGTGTTCGGAATGGGGATGTTTCGGAATGGAAACCCACCCCCACGTTTAGTGTAGGCTATTGGTTTTGTAAGCTTGCTAGTTTCCCTGGGTGTTGTGCATCCTATTTTGTAGTATTGTAGTATTTGTATTTGTATTGGTATTTGTAGTATTGGTCAGTTATCTGCACAGCAGTAGAACAAGAGAGTAGTGACATGCTTTGATCTCGCCGCTCGTTCTATAGCTCAATGGCATAGTTATGGTTCCAAACATTGGAACCATGCCATTGAGATGGAACGAACACTTCCTCATTCCATTCTTACAATGCAGTCGAGATCACTCTGGTAATATGTAGAGGTGGGATGTTCGTGAACGAA
Source organism: Nannobrachium achirus (assembly GCF_963921795.1). Lineage (NCBI taxonomy): Eukaryota > Metazoa > Chordata > Actinopteri > Myctophiformes > Myctophidae > Nannobrachium > Nannobrachium achirus. The sequence goes on from NC_137832.1 coordinate 13,453,856, forward strand.
TCAAGTCTTTTGAACGGCTCTTTGAAATGAACGATGGGATCCGGAGCCGTTCCTTTTTTTGATGAGGGGGAGTAAATCTTAACTTAAGTAAAAGTATCAATACTGCAATGTAGAAATAATGTTACAAGTAAAAGTCTGGAATTCAAAATGTCCCTTGAGTAAAAGTACAAAAGTATTGGTATCAAAATGTACTACCAATAGTAGAAAGTATACTCATTATGCAGAATGTCCAGTTTTCCAATGAATAAAATGTAGAAAATCTTTTCAAAATAGAAGATCTACAAGCTCACATTGTGACCCATTGTGACTGTGAGCTGGTAGATTGGCTATTTTCAAATGGTGGAAATGTATATAGCCTATGGCCAAAATGTAGATAGGGTTGAAGTGATTTGCAATTATAATCTAAATCTACAAAGTAACTGGTAACTAAAATGAGCCAGTCTTTTGAACGGCTCTTTGAAAGCAACGGATCCCAGGGATCCAGCTCACTTCAAAGAGCCATAAATCCCATCTACCTGTCTTGTCAAACCAGTACTGTGATTAGCCAGTCTTTCCACCTGTGTCCTCTCAGTCTCTTAGCCTATCCCAGCGTTGATTGTTAGCTGAGTCCACCTGTGTCTAGTTAGTGCATGTCTATTTATATGACCCTGTGTGTTTAGTTCAATGTCAGCTTGTCTTGAGTGAGGTGGTCATGCAGTTCCCTGTGTATTTTCTAGTCTGGTGGATACATTTGGTTCCTTGATTCCTTGTGATTTTTTTTTAGAATAAAACCTCTCTGCCAGTGCGTTCTGCACCTCAGTCTTTACCTCCAAAAGCACACTGTGACACGATGAACAGTGTTTGCTGCAAATGTTGGTGTTGGTCGGTGCGCCTCGCAAATTTAGACGTTACATTTGTGACATGACATCCACCATCAACCAACCATCCATCCATCCAATGGCTATGTACGCAAATCTGTCATTTTAGATTTGAACCACTTTAACCATTATTTTATGCTTTAACTATAAAAAAATAGCAGATATGCAAGCTCACTGCGAGCTCGTAGAGATTTTTGAAACATTTCTGCAAGCCTTTGAATATCTTTGAAGCGATTCTATAGGCTAAATGTCTAATAAATCCTTCTAAATCAGTGGTTCTCAAACTTTTTCACGTCAATGGACCCCCAAAGTTACATGTATTTGGCCGCAGACCCCCGATCTCAACATTATGTTGTTTCAGGGACCACCCAGAAATCAAATATTTGAGATACAAATGTTTGCTTTTAAAAAAGATAGCTTATATTCAAAGACAAATGTTTTTTTTTTTTTTTTTTTTGCCCATTGTTCACTTGATGCTCTGACTAGCACTACCATAGTAACCTACCATACAGTCCCCAGTATTCACATAACACACTGGAACAGTCCCATACAGTCCACGACAGAGGTCTTCAACAGGGGGTCCGGGACCCCTAGGGGGTCCTCTGAGTTACTACAGGGGGTCCTCCAAATCTTTGAGTGATAGAAAGTTTTTATTTTATTTTAACAACTTGAACCATAGTGTCCATATTCTGAGAACTTAAGCCAAAGATAGCAGCTCTACAAGCTCACAACGCCTAGCGCTGCGAGGCGTTGTGAGCTTGTAGATCGGCTATTTTCGGCAAAGAACTTTGGTGTAGAGGGGAAAAAGAGCAGACCAACAAAGTGAAAGGTAAAGTTTATTAAGTATTGACGGTTCAAGTGGTTAAATATCTGAAAACACAAATTGACATGAATCCAAAATACACTGATGATTGTGCTGTCAAACGATGAAACTACAGTATATGGAATCTATGAAACGGTTGTGGGGGTCCCTGCTTCATCTCTCTCTCAACTAAGGGGTCCTTGGCCTGAAAATGTTGAAGACCTCTGGTCCACGATATTATACCATTCTCCGTATTTTACGGGACGGTTGGTAACCACAGCAAGCCGACAATAATCGATGCCTGATTCTCATCCAAACGGTGGCTGGAGGAAGATTTCTTACTGGTGATCTCCCACGTTGTAATTAGTGGTGGAAAAAAAATACTCACATGTCTTACTTAAGTAAAAGTATCAATACTGCAATGTAGAAATACTCTGTTAAAGTTTTCAAATGTATACAAATCTATTGAAAATGGCAGATCTACAAGCTCACAATGCATCGCATACTAAACATTGGAAATACTCAAGTAAAGTACAAATAAAACTTCAAATGAATAAACTTTGAAAAGAAATACAATGACAGGCCTGAATAATGTGTTTTTATTAGGGCTGGGATGCGATTACAAATTTTAATCTAATTAATCGCATTTTAATCGCACATCGATATTTGACCTGAGAAGCATTTTTTTCAAGTAAAACACATTTTGTTGTGAGTTTTTTAAATCTAAATTTCGCATCCACTGGGCCAAGCAAAGTGCTCTGATCGTCTACTTCTCCCTTTGCGTTTGTTGTCTCTTCTTGGTTGGTGCATCGCTATGATCGGTATGTCCAAAACTGAAGGTTCTGTGGTGCAAAAACTAAGTGCGATTAAAATGCGTTTAATCGCGTTCATTTTCTGTAATTAATTAATCGCAATTAATCAGTTAAAGTCCCAGCCCTAGTTTTTATCAGTGCTCTTTCTCAATCAGAGATGTGTATATGGCCAGTGATGGAAGTCATGGAAGGAGTACTCAATTGTTTTACTTAAGCAGTAATAAGTATCAAAAGTGCAAAAGCGCACAGCATGTTGCAATCAATGTGAGCCTGTAGATCTGCTATTTTGCTGAATGTTTGCCCCAGAATAGACACTAGGGTTAAATTGGTTAATGTCAGACTGGGCTGCTGCAGACTTTCTTTGTCCTATAGTGCCACCTTGTGGTAATTTACATCATCGTTTTAAGGGTGTGCATAAGTGTACCATAATTATGTTTTTTTTTTCAACCAGTATAATGATTATCTTAATATGATTGAATATATGTTTATAACTATTTGGCTAATTAAGTGTGCTTGCCGTGCCACTGACAAAACACTCATTGTAATCCTAATCCCCTATAGGCCTACTTAATATTTATTTATTCATCACGCAAACTTGGACCTTTTGACTCTTTGAGGCTTTCAGGAAGAAACAGAAAATACACAGGGGAGACATATTTGCATATTATAACCACACCTGATGGTATATTAGTAATGGTAACTCCATAGACACATGATACAGATGTGCCATTTCAAAACTACATGTCCTGCCATTGGCAAGACAGTAGATTTTCAGGGAATTGGTAGAACATAAGAGGGATAAAGGAGGGCATTTAAAATGCTGATTTATGCAAATACCCATGAGAATCTGTGATTCCCTTCACTGCCAACAGGGGGAACACGTTTACAGATTCTCTCTTATTATCATTTTGTTTTCCTTGTTTGTATCAGTTGTTCTGAATATGTATTATACTGTACTAGAGGCTCGGTCGGGGACCGGCCAACTCGGGAACGATGTAAATAGGGAATGAATGCCCCACCCTTTAATGCAAACCCCATTATACCTGTTGTCATAGGAACCGTTTTGACCATCTGTTTGCCTGTGTCCATTTATGCCCATATATGGAGATATTGGTATCTGTCTGTTTGTGTCCATTTTATGTCCGTATATGGAGATCTTTGTATCTGTCTGTCTGTGTCCCTTTATACCCATTATTGAGATCTCTATCTGTCTGTGCCTTTGACTGTGTTGCAGACACAGTGCCGGTTCCGGAAAACCCTGATGTCAGACATCAGCTCCACATACAGAGATTCCAAACCTTTCGCGCCGGTTACGGAAAACCGCGTATCGGGTCGGGTCAAGGCCGGGCACTGCACTCCCCGTTATCTTTGAGCAAGCATATTAAAGTGGATTAACATCAGAGCAGTTAATCATTGTAAAAATACACACTGGAACAATGTAAAACATTTTCAAACAACATTTGAAACAACGGAAAAGACTGGGGGGTCTGGTGAGAGAGAGAGAGAGAGAGAGAGAGAGAGAGAGAGAGAGAGAGAGAGAGAGTGCGACACATTATGACACAGGAATCCCACCTGTCACCTCACATTACCTGCATGTTTTTTTAAAGGTAATGTGTTGTAGAGGTTATACTGCTATCTAGTGATGAATTAATTCAGGACTTTCCAGTCACTCCAGTCTTCAGGTTTTTGCTCATCATTTTTGGTTTGAAAAACCAACTATGAAGGAAAGATTATGAAGGTACTATTCTGCTCATTTGGCTTTGACCATGATACATAATGTAGGTATAGGAGACTATTTGAATGAAACAAATCATGGCAGGAATTTGAGGGAGGCCATGGCCTTCGTTGCCCCTCAGTTTGGCATTGTGCCCCTCCAAAAATGGCATGACCTGAGGCCACAGTGGCCTTAACCCATTCAGGCCGGGTACACATTTTAGTGTATGGGAGGGGCTTACAGTACATGTACAGTATGTTGCCAACATATTTGTTTTTGTAGGCTAAATTCTGATTTAGGCCTAACTATAGGTTAAGCCTAAATAATGCCCCAGCTGACTGTAATACTTGCTCCTCTGTCTTGCCTACATGTAGACACCAGTGTGTCATGGATCAGATTGTAAATACCAATTTATTCATTTCACAGCAGATAGCCTACATATACAATTTTAAATCTCAACCCTTAAATTCAATTAATTCTTTCAATGGACCAAAATCTTGTTTTATTTGATGGCCTTCCTGCCCTGGCATTTGGCCTTTGTGCCCTCAAACAATGCACAACACCAAGGCCTTGCCCCTAAAATGACAAAATCCCAGGCCTGAAACAAATACAGATCTTACCTTATCAAATTCATACAGGGATGATATGAACCCTTTACTGTTTAACAGTGTGAACAGATTAGTAAATCTGAAATGTGATAATCTAGTTTATTTTCATCATGTTGCTGTTAAGAAACCTGCATTGTGTGGATGCAGTCAAGTCTGTTAAGATTAGACTACACAGTAAAATGTTGAATACGATCGGAGTATAACATTGACCCATAAGGATACAATCTTACACTTTAGGCTGAGATTGGGGCCAATGGTAAAATGTAGTTGCTACCATTAAAATATGTTCACTGAGATGGATTCAGAATCAGGTCCTTATTGTATAGTTTAGCTCTGCAGCGATCTGCACGTGTACCAGAAAATAAATACTGAAGTGAAGAATATGGAGGATATCAAAATGAACAAATAGACAGAGAGGCATCAGTGTTTGGCTCAAACTCAACTCACACAGAACTGGTCATGTTTATTTACAACAGTTATTAACACAATAATAGTAAATAATACACAATAAGAGTAAATAATAAGGTAATAATACAATATATACGATTGAGATCATACATGTCAACACTTATAAATCACATTACCATAAATCACATTACTATATACACGATAAACCTCTTCCCATATGTACATTGTGTCTCTTGACAATCTGGCTTACCATCAAAAAGTTCCTCTTCGTAGCAGATTCTGTTCGAGAGACTATAGTCTCATGATAGCCAGTGTAGACGCGAGTCACAAAAAAATGTAGGACGTTTTTTTGGTGTTGAGATGGACCTCAACACCAAAAAACCTCCTACATTTTTCACTTCTCCATGACCTCCATGACGAGTGTTCTAGGGCCAGTCAATATCAACCGCTGGTTGACCGCTATCACCAACTGGCACGGTTTCAGCCTAGCAGCAGCAGCGGGCAAGTCGGGCTACACGGCCTGGATGTGGCACGGTGCGTGTCCTCTGACCACAAACCCCCAGTCCATGCCGTCACCCACAACCGTTAACCTTCTCCTGATGTAAGCCCCTGGTTGTTGTAGGTCTTGTAGCGTTACAGTTGTCTTTAGAACTGACCTGGGTTGGTAGGGGAGCTGCTGTGGTTCATCATCCTGAGCTGGAAGAAGCGATGGAGATGGTGTTGTGATGTTTTGCAACTCGGTGAACGTTCCATCCTCTGCTGCCGGTGGGTCATCTTTGTTTCTCTGGAAAAAACACAAAACGGCCTTCAGGAAACAGGATGCCAACGCCATAGCTGTGCTGCAGTTGTTCTCCATTGTAAATGAAGTTGTTGTAGTAGTTGTTGTTGTTTGAACACAGCTCTATTCCGTGTCGACTCTAGCTGTTAATCGGTGAAGAAAAATCAGAAGAGTGAAGCTCTTTTTTTATTCAAAACGCACACGTGACGTCACACACGCTAGGCCAATCCGCGGAGGCTTAAAGGGATATAACACTTTCAAAACTTTTTTTTCGTCTAATCAGGCTTGTATGAACACCCTGAACAGTGTTTAATTTGCTTCATTCAGTATTTAGATATTTGATGTAAATGTTACCACCTCCAACACGCCCAGGCCCTCTCCACATACACACCCATTGTAACTTCAAACTCCATTTTAACCATGATAGATTCATTAAAAACACCCATTATTTTTTCTGGTGACTCATAATACCCTCCTAATACGTGAGCAGACCGTGTTTTTTCAATAACCTTTTTCTTTTATTTTTAATAATTCTTTGGGAAAATGGAAAACATTAAATACAATAATATTTTATTGAAAAGAAATGAAAAAAGTTATTGAAAAAACACGGTCTGCTCACGTATTAGGAGGGTATTATGAGTCACCAGAAAAAATAATGTGTGTTTTTAATGAATCTATCATGGTTAAAATGGAGTTTGAAGTTACAATGGGTGTGTATGTGGAGAGGGCCTGGGCGTGTTGGAGGTGGTAACATTTACATCAAATATCTAAATACTGAATGAAGCAAATTAAAAAACTGTTCAGGGTGTTCATACAAGCCTGATTAGACGAAAAAAAAAGTTTTGAAAGTGTTATATCCCTTTAAATACAATAATATTTTATTGAAAATAAATGAAAAAAGTTATTGAAAAAACACGGTCTGCTCACGTATTAGGAGGGTATTATGAGTCACCAGAAAAAATAATGGGTGTTTTTAATGAATCTATCATGGTTAAAATGGAGTTTGAAGTTACAATGGGTGTGTATGTGGAGAGGGCCTGGGCGTGTTGGAGGTGGTAACATTTACATCAAATATCTAAATACTGAATGAAGCAAATTAAAAACTGTTCAGGGTGTTCATACAAGCCTGATTAGACGAAAAAAAAGTTTTGAAAGTGTTATATCCCTTTAACGTGTGTTGGGCAATCAACATCGGCATGCCCGCGCGTGCGATTATCAACAAACCTTTATTTTTTTTCAAGAAGGTGGTGCACACGTGACATCAAAAGCGCTGAGCCAATCCGCAGAGCCGTGACGTCATTTGTTGAGCCAATCAAATTACCTGGTAACGTGGTTGCGCGACTTATAAAAAAAGGCTTGTCAAGTAACAACACCGGCCAGGTAATCAACCGCAACGCAACTTTTTTTTATAAATCACGCTGCGGTAACTAACCTAACCATCAGCAAACCACCTTGACCTGGAAGCAACTGACATCACATTTCATATGAAACAAAGAACATAGGCTACCTAATATAATCATATGTCACAAGTTCAACCAGTGTTGGGACTAACACGTTACAAAGTAATCAATTATAGTAACGCTGTTCTTTTTTTCAGTAATGAGTACTCTAACGCGTTCTTTTATTAATTCAGTAACTCAGTCACCGTTACTACACGGTGCATTCCTCCGTTCTTTTGCGTCATTTTATGCACCTAGAGCTGAGCTGAATCTTCCTCTGTCACTCACAAGCAGTCAGAGGGGAGGGGAGACACCGACACTAATTCCAAACAGAGCCGCACTGAGACGCGCTGTGGTGCGCACTGGGCATGTTTGTGCTTTACCAACAGACTAGTGCAGACATAAAGACTGCAAACACGACTACAGATAGCCCCCACTAGGTACAATATGATAGAATGCGATCACTTACAGTAGCTGACTTCTCCCGTCTCCGCTGCGAGCGGTGGACAGCTGTGCGTTATTGATGAGATGATTGACAACGTCTTGTAAATCCATGCATGTGTCCCGTCGACCTATTAGGCTAAGGCTATAACACTATGGTCCCGAATCGCGGTCAAATCTGTTGTCGGGTCTATTTCATTAAGGCTATTCAAACCATGATATTGTTGTTAGAGAAAGAAAGCTTATAAACTTCCTGTGGTCGTAAGGTAGGCCTAATTAATTTTCCCACTTTTTACTTGAAATATACGTCTTCACGGGTCCAATTTTAACTACCCAAACCCAAATGGACCCGGAGAAAATGGAGCCGGACCCTGAAATGTTGTTGTCTCTGTGTTGGGAGGTTGGGTTGGGTCGGCTCTTAAGCTTGATTTTCTCCTGGTGAGGAAGTTAGGGCTCCTCGGCTGGAGGGGCTGGATTGGATAAAAAAAAAAGAAACATTATTTTTCCAGTTGTCCTTACTGTAACATAAGTATTCTTCAATAGACCATGTCCTTTTTTATATTATATTATATTAAAGGAGCTATAGTCAACTTTTTCTTGAAAAACGGATGCTAAAATAAAAATAATGTTTCGAAAATATTTTATAAAAAAATAAGCTTCATATATGTGTTTCTATTCAAAAAGGACCACAAAAAGCGTAAAATAATGATAAAATAATCATTTGGGCCATTGTCAGACCGACACCTTGTTTACATTCTAGTCTATAGACTACGATGTAAACAAAGTGTCGGCCCTACAATGAAAAAGTTGACTATAACTCCTTTAAGTCCAATGTTAAATTGAACCTACCTCCTGGGGGCCAGTGGGCTGGAGGCTGCTAAGGACGAGCTGCACCTGGAACTGGACATGTTGAAACATAAACATTAACCTAGTTGTAAAGCAACACACACGTATTCTTAAAATTGGAATGGTAATTAAATCTACCTCCTGGGGTAGGCAGGTCAAACCTGCTCACCAGCGGCACCCTGGAGGCCCGCAGAGCAGCCATATTCTGCACAATCTTCTGTCTCATGGCCGTAATAAGATGTCTTCTGTTTTCATCCACCTGTTGAAAAGTACAGCTTGGTCAACCACAAGATTGTGGGTCAGTGAGGTTTGTATCATTTGACATTTTACTTTGACCCAATACGTCTTCCCTGGCATGATTTGACTCCTAAGGGTCACCATGCCATGGGGACCCTAAGAAGCCAAAGGGTTAGGGCATGTTGCCCTCTAAGTGGGGATTTCATACATCACTGAGCTCATTGAGCCCTATCGCCCTACTAGGGCTCTGAGGTCTGCTGACCAGTCACTCCTGGTGGCTCCCACAATGAACCTCAGGACCAAGGGCGACAGTGCCTTTTCTGCTGCTGCCCCTGCTCTCTGGAACGCCCTTCCTCTAAATATTCGAAGGGCTCAGTCCATTGGTGTTTTTAAATCTCTTCTTAACTCATACTCTGCGATCCCCGTCGAAACCGGAGATTTCCCGCTGTACCGCGGTGCCATGCCCGTCGATCCCGGAAGTTTAATTAGCTTTAATCATTATGAAAGGATTAAAAGTATTATCGCTGATTTTCGCTGATTCTGGCTCTTTAGGCCCGCCCCCCTAACTGTATCCGGTCATTTCCGGTCTGGACCGGATCTAGCTTTCCGTATCCGGTCTGCGCCTGGGCCATAGTCCCGCCTCCGTTGGTTTACATTGTAGTCTCGCGTAGCCCAATCTGAGTTCCCAGAGGTTCTTTTTTTCGCCACTAGGGGGGCGAGAAGAACCTCTGGGCCAAAACTATGATATTCCTGGGGCAGGAAGTTGTCCCAGGCTCAGAATCTGAGCTGGGACAATACAGGAAGTAGAGCCCTGTGCAAACCTTCAAAACATTCAGAAAAGAAACCAACCAAAAACACTACAACAATATGCAGCCCATGTTTCAAGGTGAATCCTACCAGACTACGCGTAGCCAGACAACTATTCCACAATCTCCGAATGCTATATAGAGTCTGGAAGAGCAGCTCCCGAACGGCGAGTATCGGAAGTAGCCACTGCTGCACTGAACTGTAGTCCCATTGGAAACATAACAGAAACACAATAGCTCAGACAAAGTCATTCGAGCTGCCTATTATTGTTATGAGTGTATAGTTTATGAAACGTTTGAAAACATCATGAAGGTGACACCAATAACACCAGAGAAAGACAAAATAAAGCCCCCAGAAATGTTGAAAGGAGACATAACGCTTCCAGTAGGACATGTTATTGCTACTGCACTAAGGGAGCGGTTGCGTCACATCCGCTTTATCTCGCACTCACCGTTTCTATTTCCGTCTGCCAGACTGTATGCTGGGAGCATTTGACCAAATCGCGGAGGCAACAGTCTGGCCACGCGAGACTATTTACATTGTAACAGAAGAGGAAGCTACTCGGCGATGGAAAGCTCGTTTTTCGATCCGATGTTTGCGTTTGGAAACTTTGATCCAGTCTCTACACGCCTGGATTATGATCCCCGCACATATTGTGCGTTTTGTGCGCGAACGTGTCCACGTGTTACCATAGCGCACAGCTGGCTTTTTTCAATGTTTTTTCATGTAAACACTGGCGGATAAGCAGGGATACAGCGTGGCAACGGATATGTCTATTTCAATGGGGGTTTTTTCATTCGAAAGCTGTCACCGAGTCTACACGTCTACTAGATGAGTCGCGCACAGATTGTGCACGATGCGTGCGCATGCCCACGTTAAAAGGTAAGGACAATTTGGCAGCTGCTTACTACAGCTATGTTTAAGACTCACCTTTTCTCCCTAGCTTTTAATGTTCCTTAAACTAGTATCATCTTATGCTTTGCTTTTATAATGTGTTTTTGCTGTTTTGGTAATTGTATTACATGTTTTTTCACTTGATGCACCCTGTACAGCACTTTGGGCAATGGTATTTGTTGTGAATGTGCTATATAAATAAAGGTTGATTTGATTTGATTTGATTTGATTTGATTTGATTTGATTTGATTTGATTTGATGGCAAATTGGATAAGCAAATTGTTTGCTGTAAACAAGGATAAGGTCTCAACACCATGGGACAAAATGAAGTTAATTCTTAGTTTGGGGGTTCTAGTTGTTAAGTAGCAATCAAAACAGATTAACTTACATCATGAGGTAGAGGAGAGACGGCCTGCAGGTGACTGTCTTAGCCTGAAGAGGTTGCGCGAGTGACATACCTGTATGTCACACTCCAGGTATTCAGTAGGTTTAACCCTAAAACGCGAAGACAAGGTAAACCACACAGGTGTAGAAAGTGTCTGCGTATTACCCCATTACACAACAATCATGTTCTCATTAAACAATGACGCTCCCTGACTCGACTTTACCTTCCATAGGCATAATCCAGAATAAGTCGCCTCTCAACTTCGTTCCTCATCATGTGGTCATTTCTGAGGTGTTCATTTAAGTAACCTGTCTATCATTTGGAATTTGAGAACCGTACATAAAAACGAAAAGATGCCTCTCCATATTGCTTACCATTTACATTTGCAATAAATGGTAGGCATGCATTTACGAAAGAAGGCACATACAGTTTGAATACGGGGACGAGACGATTTGCTGTCCACCACTGGCAAACAAACACACAGGGACTGTACAGTTGTAACAATCGGCCTTTACTTTGAAAGGATAATTATATGCTAATGGAAAAAACAACGGGATCGGAGGGTCTTGTGATACCAAATTCTCCTTTATATAGAACTTAGATTTAAACTGTAGCCATCAATGAGCACTTTCACATTTCAACAGGTCAAAAGGTAGGTAAATTAAATAATAACATGGCTTCTGTCCCTGTCTCTCTCCCTATGAAATAAAAGAAAAGCAAACAGATACAGAAAATAACAATCAACAGTTGTTTTATCAAAACCCATCCCAACCCAAACAATTCCCAAGTCTCTTTAAACTCCCCTTAAGTCAGCACATCAACTCAAAACAATAAACAGTTCAGGCGCACGGCTCCGCTCACGGGCGGATCAATAAATCAATACATAAAGTCTGCGACAGCGTCCTCTTCTCACGCACCGCGACAGTCCTTAGTTCCAACCGAAACGGCACGAAACGAAAGTTAATGTTCGGGGTACCCCTTTTAACACCTCTACATTATAAAAATTAGTTCTTTACCCTGTGAAGAAATCACACAAAATGACTCTTTGTTGTGGTCAGTTAATACAACATCAACACTGACCTGCCAAGCCAATGTTCTGCACCTTACGCCATATAGACTGGCACAGGTGGAAAAAAACATCCAGTAATTCTGGTTCCTGGCCGGGCTTCATCTAGTACATGAATGGGGGCATGGATGGACAGACGGACGCATGGACAGACAGATAGGTGTTAAAAAAAATAAGGAAAAAAATTGTATTCTAATTTGCATAAAATATTAAAAAGCCAGATGCAGTGGCAATGGCCTACAGTGAGCGGTGACACACACACACACACACACACACACACTTACCGTTGGTCTGTGACCCGCTCGACCTTCCTCTTAACATGACGGAGGACAGACCGATACATGGCTTCCGTCTTGCCGCTCATTAGAATCAGTACGAAAGGTCTCATGGAAAGGTTTGCTTTCATCTCCCCGAACCCTCCAAACGGGAGTCCCCCAGGGATCCGTACTTGGCCCTCTGCTTTTCTCCCTGTACACTAAATAGTCGGAGGCCTAAGGGAGATGACATAGTAATCTCGCGCTAATTAGTCTAAAAGCGTGAAAATTTGGCACAGATGTAGCCCAGGGTATGCTCTATTGATTTAGCTAGGGCGCCCGAGTCGGCGACCTTCGGGGTCGCCACATCGGCCAAATCAAGTTGGGCTCCCATCGACTTTCTATACAGGAAGAAAATACCCAGAAAAACACTTTTTTTCTGGGTATTTAAGTTGGATGTGAGGGGTTTAACTAGGGGTTTGTCATGATGCTGAATCCATTGCAAGCATTTGTTTTGCACAAAAAACATTCCTTGGGCGACAAATGGCCCCAGAAAACGATGGTTCAGTGATGAAAAGTGATGAGTCATCACTTTTCAGAGTTTTTTGGGTGTTTTCTGGAGCTGTGCCGACCCCGAAGGTCGCCGACTCGGGCGCCCTAGCTAAATCATTAGAGCATGCTGCCCTGGGCTACATCTGTGCAAAATTTGCCGCTTTTAGACTGATTAGCACGAGAAAAAAACCCCTAAGGCCTCCGACTAACATGAATGCTCACCCATACATGCATTGTTTTCTGAGGTCATTTCTAGCCCAAGGAATGTTTTTTTGTGCAAAACGCTTGCAATGGATTCAGCATGATGACAAACCCCTAGTTAGACCCCTCAGATCCTACTTAAATACCCAGAGAAAAAATGTTTTTCTGGGTATTTTCCTCCTGTATAGAGAGTCAAAGGGAGCCCAACTTGATTTGGCCGCTGTGGCGACCCCGAAGGTCGCCGACTCGGGCGCCCTAGCTAAATCATTAGAGCATGCCCTGGGCTACATCTGTGCAAAATGTCACGCTTTTAGACTGATTAGCGCGAGATATCCTTAAGGCCTCCGACTAAAATCCCTTGGTGCTGTCATCTCTGCTCACAACCTATCCTATCACTGCTATGCTATAACATCCGTAAAATCAGACCTTTCCTCACCCAGGAGGCAGCCCAGCTCCTCATCCAGACATCTGTCATATCAAAACTTGACTATTGTAACTCTCTCCTCACTGGTCTCCCGGCATGTGCACTTAAACCTCTCCAACTGATCCAAAATGCCGCGGCACGACTGGTCTTCAACCAGCCTAAGTTCTCACATGTCTCTCCCCTTCTCCGCAGCCTCCACTGGCTTCCGGTTGCGGCCCGCACGGAATACAAAACTCTGATGCTGACCTTCAAAGCAGCCAAAGGTATGGCTCCTCCATACCTCCAAAACCTGATCAACGCCTACACCCCCACCCGTGCACTTAGATCAACCAACACAGGGATGTTGACAGAACCCTCGCTAAAAACCCCAGGGCAAAAATCCACTCGTCCGAGACAGTTTGCCCTCCTGGCCCCCAAGTTGTGGAATAAACTCCCTGTCGCACTTAGAACGGACTCACTCGCTAGCTTTCGCCGAGGACTGAAGACTCACCTTTTCAGACTCCACCTAAACCCTTAGCACTACTGGAAAAATCAATGACCATACATGAAGCTAGTTAGCATTTTTTTTTAGGTTAGATATATATTCATTCACATTTGTTATATTGCTGTTGATGTACTGACACTCAATCTTGTTTATTATTGTGATGTTTATTTGCGTATTGTAAGTCGCTTTGGATTAAAAGCGTCTGCTAAATGCCTAAACTGTAAACTGTAAAGCCACGACCCTTCCCATAAACAGGCCATGAATTAAAGCGAACTGGTTGTAGGGCCTCAGGGACGTCCTGAAAGTGGCGTCCATATATATCTAAAAGAAAATGTAATGTTTATTTTATTCATACCGATATAAACTAGACCTGTATGTATCATATTATTGCAGAAAACACTTATTAAAATATTGGGCCCCCAGCACCTTTTCCTTGATCAAAAATATTTTAATTTATGATTTTAATTTCATTTCACTAACAGAACTTGTTATGGGAGATTGATTGAAGAGTTTATTAGCAGTTTGTAATAGAAAAAAGTAGTTTCACAGCACGAATCACTGGTACAAGGTCAACTAAAAGGAGATCCTAGTAGGCTTTACAGCTTATTTACACAGGAATCACTTGTCTACCTGAGCTGAGGGTGCCCCTGCCAGAAAAAATGTATTCCACAGTAATAGAAATCTCCATCCTCTTAGGAATTGTGTCAGTGTCAGTACAAAAGACAACAATGGACTCACATCACACTCGATCACACAAGCAGGCGATAGAGAAATGTCCAGAGAAGTTGCAGGGCTCAAGTCTTTCATTATGTTATGTGCAAACTTACCCCCTCAAAAAAACAAAAAAAAACTTTCCAGTATGTTTAAGAGATCTTATCCAGAAGTACAACAGTGAAATTAGCTTAATTTATAGATCACAAGCTTGAACCCATTTCACGTTTATTCTGGTGTTTAGTCTCTTTGCACAGCTTTCCATAATGCCACTTCCCTTGTCAGGTTTCATACTGACACCACCTCAAAACCAGATCAGTGATTCATTTCATGTTACATTGCTGACCCCAGAGTCCTGAACCTGAATTCGACACAATAATCAGTAATTTCCTTTTCGGTTATATTCAGCAAGTGAAAATGTAATGTTGATTAATGTAAAAATAATAATTCACTTCAGCTTTTCTGACCTCATTCCACTGTTAATCAGTTGCATTTCTTGTGGCAAACTAAAATATAAATACAAATTAAGTTTTAATGGATATTTCTGTTCACAACATGGTGTGTGACTTAAACGGCATCCTGTCCTTGCCAACAGCATTAATGAAGCGCAACATCTGGACTGCTATAAGAACAAAAATGCAAATATTCTCTCCAAGGGAAGAAAGAAAAAAGCGAATTAACCCAAGCACCAAACCACAAACTCGAGAAAATAATAAAAAATTAGGAGTGTGCCAGCAAGTGTCAGTTCTGCTATTACTGCAGTGTTTGAGATTGTCGCCTTATCGAGTTTGAAGTGGTCAATTGTCCTCCGGACGCTTCCGTACTTCTTGTAATGGCCCAGCACCACCTGGTAACGTTCCAGGACACCTTCTGCATCTACAACTACAAGAAAGAGGGGTAAAAAAAATATCACTGAACCACACATTAAACCGTTAAGCAATAACCGTTAAAGCAATGCATTTTTAACTTTTAGATCAATTTTACAAAATGAGTGCGCAAATATGTGCATACTTTGTAAGCCTATAAGGATGAAAGCTGACATATCCGTCTTGATCAAGCGACTAGATACTGTGTACTGATTTACATAAGTCGCCCTCCTGGTGGAAGGCAGATGTGGAAAATGTTTTCCTTGGCCTCCAGGAGTGCACAGACACACAAGTTTTCCAATGATCGTGGAGTTAGGTCAAACACAAATGTCCTGTTATAGCACCACCATGAGGCTGATTTGAACATTTTGAAGTGGCAGAACTCTTCTTGTGAGCTAAAGAAAATTGTCAGAATTAAAATTCGTCTTAAGTTACTGTCAAGTATTTTAGTCAAAAATGTTTGCATGTGCTAGCTTGTGGCTAGGTTACAGCCTTGTTTTGACAACACCCTTAATGAACATTAAACTCACTAACCTCTCTTTGAACTCCTCCCACGTCTCTTCCGTCTCCTTCTCTTTTTCCTGGCACTGGAAGAGGAGCTGGAGGATGAGGAAGATGAGGACGAGGACGATGATGATGATCCCTTTCTGGCCACTAACACATTAGAACACATAAGAATGAGGAAATATCAAGTCAAAAGCATACACCAAGTGTCCATGGAACCTTTACAATTCTATAAAGACCTGCAACATTCTATGTATTACAGCATTCTGTTTTTATTCTAAAACAAATCATAATGGGGGATTGTTTGAGCTTGGCCCAATGACATTTTGCTTCTTGTCTATCACAATTTTGCTAAAACTACACCAAAAATCCACCAATATAAGTCATGCTTTCCCCTCTAAAATCTCTCTTCGCTCACTTCACTCACTTCACGCATTCACTCATTCACATTAAAACCAATTCCTGTCATGCTGGCCCACACACGGTGTAGGGGACTGCCCTGTAGCGATTCTTATCCAAGAACTCGGGTGGGGTCAGTAATCCAAGGTTCCAGCCACGTGGGTATATTCTTCATCTGTCTGGGCGCAGCAACAGCCAAAGTCTATGACCCTGACTACTGGAACCTGTCTGCACTATTATGTTCTCCAGCTTGATGTCCCTGTGAACAACACCTTTACGATGGAACTCTGTCAGTCCGTCCACTAGCTGCTTTATTATGGCCATACTAGCCTCATGCTCCGGCAGGCTGCCTCCTCTTTCCATGATGTAGTAATAGAGGTCCGTGTAGGGGACGGGTCTCTCCAGGACCACATGCTGACCCAGGTCGATCTAGTCCAGCATGGCGACGGCTGCAGACTCACCAACCGAGGTTCCTGCAACGATTTTCTGTAGCAACACCTCCGTTGGAATCCTGTGCAAGTTCCCGTTCAAATCAGTCAGTTTAGTGTAGGCCACCTTCTCCTTTGGAATGTGTTTTATCGCCACCAGCAGCCCGGTCAGCTCGCCGGTAGCCTCCAAAGACTGTCCCAAATCCTCCTCTCCCCAAAGGCTCTCCTTGGACATATACGTAATCTAAAATAGCTTTCTTCTGACATGTAAGTAAGTAAAGTTGTTATTGGCCATCTCCATTAAGGCCAAGTGGCTGTGGGAGGATGACCCAGACGATGAGGAAACGGTAATGACTGACGATGAGGAAAAGGTAATGACTGACGATGACCCAGACGATGAGAAAGGGGAATGAATGATGATGAAGATGGTGATGAAGCTGAAGACGAGGGCAATGACCTGTAGCCGTGGGAGAATGAACGTGACAATGTTGTTCTCTTGCACGCCCTCCTCTCCCTCTCCTCTAGAACGTCAACAACAGTGTCTCCTGGTGACACTGACCGTTGCCTCCTCTCACTCTTCTCCAGGAGAACATCAACAAAAATAAAAGCCAGCCCCAGTATAGCTGTCAATTTGTATGTGTGTATGGTGTGATGAAGAGATTCTTGCCAGATTGGAGTCCCCCAGGATGACTATTCGCTCTCTGAGCTGGTATGCAAGAGAAAGGGGAAGGTGATACAGGATGCAGTGGGGGAACTGGAGGCTCCTGTGCTGGGTTCAAGTGCTGGCAGTGTAAGGTTATTTTCAGAGGGTTCAGAGGGGGTTCTTAAATCATGGATCTAGGGATGGGGTGATACGCAATATTATCGTTTATGGTGATAAAAAAAACTCTCACGATAATCGCATTGTTGAGATTTAATGTATTGTGATATCATCCTCCGTCATGCACTGGGATCAATTCACTTTTTATCCGGCACCACATAAACCCTCTATAATTGGTCAAAGGTATTCATAATATACATGCTTGATACAGTCTTTTTTTTTCACTCTCTATCAAATGTCTATCAAAAAATAGCCGATCTACAAGCTCACAACGCATTGGCTATTTTTTGGCAAATGTTCCGCCCCAGGATAATGGATTTAGAATATCTCTTTTGTCACAATAATCGTAATATGACATTTTCATATCGTCCCATCCCTACATGGATCATGCCTTTTGATAGCCTACCTTGCCTGCCGTACACCAGACCTCTGACGGGAGCCTCCTATAGGGGAAAGAGAAGTAGAGTTTACTTTGTGCCAACGTTCCAATGTTTTGGATGTGCATGGGTGGGTGGATGGATTTAACTGAGAATTAGTCGGTGTACAGGGAGGGGGAGGAAGTTGGGGAGAAAGGCAGAGTAATGGTGCCTTCTTCCCGGGTGGCCTCAAATCCAAATTCTATACAGTCAGGGAAAAGAGGAGAAGTACCTTTATTATTGGCCGCAACTATTGGTGTCCATGCAGCAGATGGAAGGGGAGGGAAAGAGATAAGGTCATCTATCTCAAACTTGACCGCCAGGAGCCTCTAAGACCTTTGCAATCGACTCCATCTGTTCCTCAGGGACAGAAGGAAGAGGGCGAGGGGCTGTTCTAGACGATGGTGGGCTCTGTTCTCGGGGGGGGGGGGGGGGGGGGGGGTGCACGCCCTATCTTGGATACCTCCTGGTGAAGCTGCTGTGCACACTCCAATAGCTCTTTGATTCTGTAGCGAACGGCCGTATATGCCATACAATGAATCCATAAAGGACTGAAAGTGATTAACCCCACCAACATCTTTCACTGCATCAGATACAGCCAATTCCAGCCAATGGTTAAGACAGTGCCAAATAATTATCTTTGGGTAGCGCTCTGATAATCTCTTGGCAACACCTGACTTTCTACCCAACATCACACTTGCGCAGTCACTTGTGAACGCAATCAAATGTTTTTTTAAGGTAGTTATCATCAAAACCATGACCATTCAAACAGGCTAACATACTGTGTAGGCTAACATACTGTGTTCTATGGTTTCTGCTTTTTGGTCTGATTGCTCTATCAGGTCTAAAACACATAACATGGGTCACTCTTCTTGTCAGTCTCACATTTTAAATGAATAATCAATGTTGTTTTCGCACTAAGTTGTGGACTCATCTATAATTATAGATATATTCCCCCTATCTCTTTGATAGTTCTGCATATCTTTTTATGCATTTCTCCTGCAACATGGTCAATAATTTGAGCAGCACTGTACCTAGAATGAAGACCGTCCACACCATTTAGCTGTTGCAGTTCAAGATTATCAAAATGGTCAGAGTATGGTTTGTCTTTCTTGGCAAGAAGGTAGGCTGACCTGAAAACAGCAACTGTAGCATGTAGATGAGACTCGTTCATTTTGTTGCACATCTTCTCAAGAGTCCCTTTCTTTGCCATGTCCATAATCTCTTGTGCACGTTTGTGGGTGCATGGTTCTTGTGTCTATGTATGTATTTTTTTTTCGTAGTAAGGTCAGTTTACTACCGCAATTTGACCCACTTGCTGTTACTTTAAACCGTTGCCATTCTTCCGACAGTCGTTCTCCTTGCATTTTCTTCAAATGTAATTTGCCTACTTCTGCGTAGATTTTACAGCCAATTTTGCCATTTCTAGAATCTATCCAGGGAAAAATATCTTTTTTCTCCCTTCACATTTCTTGGTGTTGGCTGCTGTTCATCTGTTGAGGTGTCCGTGTCAAAATCACTGGGAGAGGGCATGCTTGGAGAATCTGGCCGGGTACATGGGCTACGGGGCCGGCTACGTGATGGTGAAGCTGCCGCAGTGGACGCGGTGGTGGAACCACCATCTAGGGCATAAACAAAATAACTTTGATTACCTACCCAGGGCCAGTCCAGCACCCAGCAGCACACTCAAATTTCATGTGAAAAAAGTTTTGTGCGCATAACGCAAAAATCCCAGGAGGAGATAGATTGTTTTTCATATAATTCAAAATGGTGGGAGATCTAAAGGTCAAAAGTCAGACTGTCAAAGGAGATCTAAAGGTCAAAGGTCAAAAGTCAGACTGTCAAAGTTGTTCGGCATGAGGAGACGCATATGTGTGTCCAGGTTTCATGGCTGTACGTCAAACAGAGCATAACCTGTTCAAAGTTTGCACTTTCAAAGGCTTCCTACAGCGCCAACCTTTGGCCAATTGTTATAAAAAGTAATAGCACACGTTGCCACAGTAAGCTGAACACATTGATGCTTGAATATCGATTTTCGGTGTAAGTATGTTGGAGTAGAAAGGTGCAAAAGGTTTGAGGAGAACTTGCACTGACTGACTGCCTAGTATAGACTGACTGATAGATAAATAATGACAATAACATAATGTGTGCTCGCTTTCAGCGAGCCCACAATAATGAGGATAACATACGTGTGCTCACTTTCAGCGAGCCCACAAATATAATAATTATAAATATAGCTGCAAGCAGCGATAAAGTGGCCAAGGCAGAAAAAGCAGGAAGCAAAAAAGCAGCAAGGGAAAGCAAGGGAAAAGAAATCACAGAAAAACTAGCAGTGCTCTTCCGAGCACTATAATATGCAATTTAAATAGTCTGCATGAGGTGAGACTTGAATCGGTGACCATCGGCGTTGAAGACGCACAAAACACTGACTGGAACCTGTAAAATAACCTCTAAAATATCTTGTGCACATTACGTTTACAGGAGGAAAAATACCATGGTGAGAGTACCACCTTTTTTATGTAAACCTGACAGTGCTTGGCAAGTATGACCAATTTGTTCTATTCTTATTGCTTTGATAATACAATAAACGTAGGTAGATCAAGCTACGGGGGAATGCGTGTGTGTGTACAAAGTGCCAATTTTAGGGGTGCCGGAGAAATATTCAGAAGTGGTCACACTGTCTCTTTAGCGTGACCATGTGTGTAGCTATGCGTGTCTGTAGCCTGGCCTGCAATACTGCTGGGTGACTGTTGAGCAGCCTTGAAATGTACAGTAAATGTACGCATAGACACAACCTTGAAATGCATAGACACCACCGCTCCGTTCACACTGGTGTTGAAATCCATTTTTAGATATTTACGAAATGGAAACACAAAAGTCAAGTCTAATCAAAGTACCCAAGTTATGTTTGTAATCAATAAGTTCCAATGCAACCACAAACAAGTCAATTGATTTCAACCCACAACAGTTCAATGAATGAACACCAAATAAATAAATGAAGACATTTATTTATTTGGTGTTCATTCATTGCCACATGCATGTCAAGTTCCCACAGATTTTTGTTCCAAAGAACTCCAAGGTTTAACTCTCAATATCTTTATTTTCCAACTTGTTCATTTGTAGTCTTTATTGAAGAGTTGGTCATCAGGTTGTAAACCTTCAAAACAGAAGGTTAACAACCTTGCCATTTTCAACAACGTAAGCATGTCTTTAAATCACAGTCTTCAAAACTAGGTTTTCAAATAATTCAAGTAGTACATGTCTTTAAATAAAGTTTCTAAGTATTGTGAAGTCTGAACCCAAACCAGCACACGGAAACAGTTCTCAAGGTGAAAACACAATTAGCATTGTTTTATTCAAGGGGGCGTTCCCCTAAAACATGAACTAGTTATTCCCGAAAGGGAGTGTGTGCAAAGTTTGGCATGGATAAGGGGCAATGGTAGCGGAGATATGAGTAGGGCGAAAGTGTGATGTCACACAGACAGACTGACAGCCAGTGGAGGTTTCGATAGTAACTGCGACCCAACAGTCGCAATAATACTCACATCTCTTTAGTTAAATGCTTGCTTACAGTAAAGAAAGATGAGGCCACACTCCCAAACAATAGTGGATACAGGCAATCATCCACAACTGCACACTCCTGACAATATAAAACACATTCTCACTGTAAACCATAGACCAAAATAACACAGTAAAACGGTAAAAGAGACCATACAAAACACAAGCAAACAGTCTTACCGGTTAACAGAGCAGCACACATCCTCCTCTCTACATCATGCAACCAGCAGTGTTTTGCTTCAACTGTTCTTCAGGTGGATTCAATCAGCCGACACCCAACAAGCAGCCATCTTAGCTGCTGCATTCTGGGAAATGTAGTTTTTCTGAAAACCAAACAAAGCCATCATTTAGATTCAGTTCACATGCAAAAAACATGGCCTGGATAAAAAAAAAAAAAAAAAAACTAATCAGCCGATCTACAAGGTTAAAACAAAATAAAGTCAACAGATCTGCTGATTTGGAGGTTGTGATTTGCCATCCAATTTGCGTGATTTTAGGCCAAAATCTGTAGGAGCAGTGTTGAAAAATGTGTTTTGCAAAAATCGGTCTGATGGTGGCGCTAGAAGAGGGGCATGTGAGAAATCAGGGACAGAGGTTATGATTTGCCATCCAATTCGCGTGATTGTAGGCCAATATCTGTAGGAGCAGTGTTGAAAAATGTGTTTTGCAAAAATCTGTCTGATGGTGGCGCTAGAGAGGGGCATGTGTGAAATCAGGGACGGAGGTTGTGATTTGACAATCAATTTGCATGATTTTAGGCCAAAATCTGTAGGAGCAGTGTTCAAAAATGTTTTGCAAGAATCGGCCTCATGGTGGCGCTGGAGGGCCATTCGAGAAATCAGGCAGCCAAGGAGTGTGTGCATAGTTTGGCATGGATAAGGGGCAATGGTAGCGGAGATATGAGTAGGGCAAAAGTATGATGTCACACGGATAGAGTGACAGCCGGTGGAGGTTTCGATAGTAACTGCGACCTAACAGTCGCAATAATACTCACATCTCTTTAGTTAAATGCTTACATTAAAGAAAGAGATGAGGCCACACCCCAAACAATAGTGGACACAGGCAATCATCCACAACTGCACATTCCTGACAATATAAAACACATTCTCACTGTAAAACATAGAACCAAAATAACACAGTAAAACGGTTAACAGAGCAGCATACACATCCACCTCTCTACATCATGCAACCAGCAGTATTTTGCTTCAACTGTTCTTCAGGTGGATTCAATCAGCCGACACCCAACAAGCAGCCATCTTAGCTGCTGCATTCTGGCAAATGTAGTTTTTCTGAAAACCAAACAATGCCATCATTTAGTTTCAGTTCACAGCCAAAAAAAAAAAGATCTACAAGGTTAAAACAAAATAAAGTCGACAAATCTGCTGATCTACAAGCTTGCCATTGAACTCAAAATACATCAATAATCAACTTAGCAGCTTATCTACAAGCAATAATTACATTCCCAAAATGAATCTTTTTACATTCCAATCCCAAAACCAGAAACAAACATTTCTGAGCCACATGTTCAATTACCAATTATCTTAGTCACACAGCCTCAGTGTCAATATCAGAGTTGGTCAGGTGGATCTAAAAGCCAAATGTAGTGTGGGTTAAGTATAAATGAAGTAATGCTGTTAGAAATTGGAATAGCATTGAAATGAAATGTGTACAAACCTGCAGCAGCTCCAATGAGGTTACTGAACAAGCTGAAGACAGTCTGGCTTTATACAGGGTGTGGTGATTACCAATGCTCAGCAGCTGTGGCTGATTGTGACTTAGGGACCGTGGTCAAAATATTGCAAGTGAAAAATAAGAATATGTTCCATTTGAAAAATAAAATAAAATTACTGTAATTCCAGCTGAACCCTGGGTTACAGTGCACAAGTGCACAGTGCACTAACCTACATTATTGCAAAATGTGATGAAAATGTGACTTTGCATGTATGTTTTAGAGGCAGAAGAATAATTTGCATAAAACTGCAATATCCATTGAATTATTAAAAAAGCATGTTTCAATTAAAAAAATCGATCTGACAAATCTTTAGATATTGTTCCAAAGTTAATGAAAAAAAAGTTCTGTGCACGTGACGCGAAAATTCCGGAATAAAAGCGGGTTTAAGCGTTTTACAAACTGGTCAAAATGGCGGAAAATCGAAGGGCGGAGCTTACTTAACAAAGACACAGATGTCTTCTGCTTGAGTCACAAACGAAACGAGGCATGACTTATGCCCCTTTAAAGTTTGAGTTTTCAAACGCTTCGTATAGCGCCCCCCTTTGGCCAATTGGAGTAAGATTGCTTTCAGTGATATTTGGACTAACCCTCTACATATTTGCCAAATGCCATGAACGATTCACTTTGCATGTATGATTTAGAGGCAGAAGAATAATTTGCATAAAACTGCAATATTGAGTGAATTATTAAAAAATAATGTTTCGCTTTAAAAGAAATCCGACCAGACAGTTTGACCGTATTGGTCCAAAGTTCATGTAAAAAAAGTTTCGCGCACGTTACGCGAAAATCCTAGGAGGAGATAGATTTTGACTGTTTTTCATATAATTCAAAATGGTGGGAGAAGTAAAGGTCAGAGGTCAAAAGTCAGAGTGTAAAAGTTGTTCGGCATGAGGAGACACATATAAGTGTATACAGGTTTCATGGCTGGACCTGAAACGGAGCATGAGCTTTACCTGTTCAAAGTTGGCATTTTTCAAAGGCTTCCCTGCGCCACCCTTTGGCCGTTTTTTGCGAGCTTCGCGTTTTAGCCGTTTGGCATAGTCCTCTGCCATACTGCCGAGTTTCGTAAAAAGCGACTGCACGGTCTAGCCGCTAGAGAAAAAGTGGCGGAAGAATAATAATGATGAAGTCCAATATCAATGAGTGGCCTTTTGGCCACTTCGTGGCCTTGGCCACTAAATATAGCTGCAAGCAGCGATAAAGTGGCCAAAAACACCTCAAATCATGAACACAGCCTGTGATGTTCGTGAAACGTTGCACGCACATTCCCACTAGGTCAAGGAACAGATGCCACCCTTCTCACATTGGCCTGTTATAGCGCCACCAATGGGTCAACTTTTGCATGACAGATTTTTGGAACAAAATGCCTCAAATCCTGCATGCAGCGTCCCGATTGCCGTGAAAGGCCCAAGAACTCGTGGCACCCTTTTCACTTTGGCCTATTATAGCGCCACCAGAAGGCTAAAAAAACCTACCTGGCCTGCCGGAGACCTGTTCTCGGAAGAACACTGCTTATAGTTTTTCTTTGATTTATTTTCCCACTTTTCTTGCTTTTCCTACTTTTTTTCCCCGCTGCTTTTTTTCCTTTCCTATTTTTCCTGGCTTGACCACTTTATTGCTGCTTGCATCTATATTATACCATTGTTTTTCAGCTTAAAGCGAGCCCACAATTGTTTCGAAGGAACAATATTTTCTAGTGATTATTCAAATGTTATTGTCTTTTTTTTATGTCCAATGTATTTGTATTTAAGTTCATAAAGTTGAAATAAGTAGGCCTATTATACCTAAATGCTTTTGGGTCTCCATCCGGAATCAATGGGTGTAAAGTTATTATCATCAAATTATCTTCTTAGGAATGCAACATCAACATTTATTTAAATGAAACTCAAGTCTCCATGGAGTTGAAAATGCTAAATGAAATAACGTATTTAAAGGTAATGTTACATTTTTTTTGACTCAATAAAGTATTTAAAAAGTCTCCATGGAGTCAGTAATCGATAGAAAAAAATCATGTTGATTGATTGATTGAAAGCTTCATTTATTGTTGAAAAGAGTATTGAGGTTTAGCCTCACTGGCTGAGCAGATCACACACACACACACACACACACACACACACACACACACACACAGACACACAGACACACACACACACACACACACACACACACACACACACACACACACACACACACACACACACACACACACACACACACATCAACAATAACAAATATACAGATGTGAAAAAAAACATCCTAGAGAATTAGTAAGATGCTTTGTTCATTGTTTCATCCACTGTAAATCCATCATGTTTTATTGTGGTTAAACCTACATGATGTGGTGCTATCTCCCCCTGCTGGTAAGAGGTGGATACAGTAGATTATACATTTATAATTGATTCAATATCATTGCCCAGAGCAGGGGTTCTCATAGTGTGGTCCAGGGACCCCCATGGGTCCTTGAGGGGGTTCCAGGGGGTCCTCCAGCAACATGTGTTAATACAGCCTCACAATAATTTTAACCACTTTATCCATTTAAAATAAAACAGCAGATCTACAAGCTTGCAGGCTGCAGCAAAATACAAAATTTAACAAATTAAAGTTGCAAGACAAAAAAAAACAAAAAAACACCACAAACATGAGTGTCCTTCTTACATAGGATAGATTAGGAAACCACTGAACATGTTGTTGTTGTATGTATTTCCGTTTTCATCGAGCCTGTTCCCACTAGGTATCTTCATGTAAACTCTGTCTCCCTTCTGCAGCTCTAAGATCATCGCATTAGATACAGGTGCCCAATAGTTACCACTGACACTAGGGTTGTATGCATAGTTACACATGAGTTGCTGTTCATTTTTATGCATCTCGATACGCACATACGATGATGGGTGAAATTGAGCTGCAGAAAATGTGAACTGATAAACTCCTCTCAATTCCGCTGTAAAGATACCTGAACACATGCACATGCACACGCACACGCACGCACGCACACGCGCGCGCGCGCGCGCACACACACACACACACACACACACACACACACACACACACACACACACACACACACACACACACACACGACACACAGTGTGAATAAACCATATTGTGGAAAACAGGACCTCCTTGAAGAGGTTCCAGGGTCGCCAGCAAAATGTGTTCATATTGCATCAAAACCAGTTTAAATACCTTAACCTTATTTTACAATTAGACTATTAGAAATAGAAGATCTTCAAGCTCACAACACATTGTGATGAGACATGTTGTTGTAAGCTTGTAGATCTGCTATTTTCAAAACATTGTGATATATTTGGAATAATCTTCAGATGGGGTCCACGGTCAATTTGGAGGTCCCTTTATATTAAAATGTTTGAGAACCACTGTTATCATTGTTAATTAAAACCAATGACATTAATCTTCTCTCATCTCATCCTGTCTATTGGTTTAAATAGGAAACACACCTTTATTTATGTACATTACTGTAATATTTATTTAATGTCTGATAGATGTACGTAAGTTGAGGAAACGAATTGATTCTATAAAGTTAATTAACATGAATTAATCATAACCCACCTGTAGTTGGATTGTATGCGTTGCCGATGTTAGTGAAGACATTATTGTAGACAACAGTGGTGTCAGAACTAACTGGTCCAACTGCTCCACCCAAACCAGCAGAAAAGGCCACCTTTGGTTTGTCTGTCAACACACAACATTATCACATTGGTTAAAATAGCAATAAAAGCATATATTATAACATTATTTCAATACAACAAGCAAACATATTAAATGTGTTGTCTTGCAGTAGATCCAACTATCAGCTTCAACAAGACAAAGTAGTAAAAGCGAGCTTGTAGATCTGCTATTGTACCTAAATGTTTGCCAGAGTTTTGGGATGGGGTTCTGTCTGATCTTAAATGCACTTCTATTCATTACTAGTTTCACATTTTGGGGGAATATTTCTATTGTTCAGTATTGAGTCTTCATTTTAGAACATAATGTTTCATAAATATACTTACTCCTCAGTTTCTGCACTTGGTTGTCAGTAGAATTCATTTGTGTTTTTATGGTGGACAGCTGAGCAACACGGGCTGAAATCAACACAATATTAGCATTAAGTCATAAATACTCATGTAGTTTATTTAGCTGTGGATTATATGATCAATACAACACCTTACATCACTGTCTATTCTATGAGCTCATCTGAAGTCATTACATCATCATACAGTCTATTCTATGAGCTCATCTGAAGTCATTACATCATCATACAATCTATTCTATGAGCTCATCTGAAGTCATTACATCATCA
The DNA here is from genome assembly GCF_963921795.1 of Nannobrachium achirus. Lineage (NCBI taxonomy): Eukaryota > Metazoa > Chordata > Actinopteri > Myctophiformes > Myctophidae > Nannobrachium > Nannobrachium achirus. Next base: position 13,481,599 of record NC_137832.1, read on the forward strand.
TACAATCTATTCTATGAGCTCATCTGAAGTCATTACATCATCATACTGTCTAATCTATGAGCTCATCTGAAGTCATTACATCATCATACTGTCTAATCTATGAGCTCATCTGAAGTCATTACATGCACCAGCAGAGTGCGCAAGTACCGCGTTCGGTGGCATATCTGTTTGTGTTTACACCCGTAGCCAATCAGGGACCAGCATTCCTGGTGACGTCACCATCAATACTAGTCCCGCCCACGGTGAAACAGCCGTGGGCATGAAGAGCATGAAGCCAGACTCTTCCTGAAAGCAAGGCTGGTTCACCAGGCTAGGAACAACCACTCTAATTAGTGTTGCCACATTATAGTTCTTCTAGGGGAACCTGTAACTTTTTATAGACGTTCTTTCCTCTGCCATTGGAAATGGCAGGGCAACCTCTCAAAAATGACGTAACTCTCATCATCAATGACGTAACTTTATTGATTACTAGGGTAACTTTTCCGCTGCCATTGGAAATTGATGGAATCAATGGGAATGGGAATCAGTAGGGAATCAATGGGATAGGGAATCAATGGGAGTGGGAATCGATAATCAATAGGGAATCAATTGGTTGAGCTTTCACATGACAGTTAGCTTACTGTAGAATATAGTCACGTCAGCAACCACACTTGCAATTTCCAATTGCATCTTTCTAATCAACACTAATTAACACTTTCCTGGTTCACCAGGCTAGAACTGCTTGGCCCTAGGAACAACCACACTAATTAACACAAATTATTAGTGTGGTTGCCAGTAGGGTAAGCAGACTATTGTTCTAGTCTGGCCAAAAATTATTATGGGCAACTTAGCCAATCAGGAACCAGCTAAATTGTTGAGGTCAACTAAGGGCGCTTTCGGAAATGCGCACTCAACGCACTGGTGTGCCATGTTGTCGTTCGTTTATTCGGTGCACTTGGTGCGTTGTCGTTCGGAAATCCAGTGCACGGCGCACTGGTGTGTTGAGTGCACGCACTCACCAACCCTACTGAGAAGATGGGGTTAGGCGGTGTGGTGCGGTGTTTTGATTGGTTGGTTTTCATCACCGTGTCTCGAATGCTTCTCAGCTGTGAACAATCGAGGAAATTACCGCAAAATGCAGCATTTACAGCTTTATTGGTCGTTTGGGCTTGATAGTTTCACACACATCAAAATGTAAACTAACAGCAGGTATGCCAATGTTATGAATGACATCTCCTTCAATATCAACGTTACGTTAGCATACAGCAACTGCTGCTTTTCAGAAAGTTTACCTTCAGACGTTCAGAGTGAAAAAGCACACAGCTGACTATTCTTAACTGGTCGTTCGTAAATAAGCCACACTGAACGCACTCTACAACGCCACGCCCACTGCACTCACTACACTGAGCACACACCCGGTGCGGGTTTCCGAACGCACCCTTAGTCAATCAGGAAGATTGGAAGGTGATGTCACCATTATAGAGTTAAGGCCTGTCCATAGACCATATTCACACTGCAGCCATCTTGTATCACATGACTTCCTGGGATAGCAGCCTGCATTACACACCATTGTGAACAATGGAGCGATGGTCCCAAAATATGAGTTCTGTTCAACCAATTTCTTTTGACCAAATTGACAAATGGGCAGATGACAACATCAACATCCCCAAAAGGATTAAATAGAAGCTGAAGCTTTTCCCACACTGATCACAGTGGTCCACGTATGGTTGCTACACGGACCCTTTGACGGTAAGCCTGTCACGTCACTTCCTGTTTTGCGTCTTGCAATCGGAGCTGCTACGGAGCTGCTCTGTTGCTAAACGCCTATCTTGTTGTGCTGTTGTGACCTAGGCACACATTATCACTGCTAACTACTAAACTAAACTATCCCTGTACCCTGTGGCGACCTATCGCTACCTGGGCTCGACTACCTAGCTTGACGTTCTGCTGTTCAGAGGTCCATACTGTCGGCTAGGCAACTTAGCCTAGCTTTTAGCCTTAGCCTAGCAGCTAACCTGTCTGCCGGGCGATGGCTTTTCACCCCTACCCCCCCGGCCCCCGGTTCCAGTATCGCTCGGGGCATCGCTCCTGCTCTGTATGTCTCATGTACAGTTACAACCCCGACTCCTTTGTTGACTCGGATGTTTGTGACCGGTGCACTGTGCTTGCAGCGCTGGAAGCGAGGCTCTTTGAGTTGGAAGCTAGCATAGCTAGCGGTGCTTTTAGCCCGCAATATGCTAACGGGTGGCCGGGAACGGGGGGTCACTTTCGGTCACCGACGGCGGCCGGCCGTGGCTCCCATAAACAACCCATGAACGGCTGGGTGGATGTTACTGGTGGAAAGCGTAAACGAAAACAAAAGCACGCGGGACACCAACCACCTCACGTTTCAAACAGATTTTCCCCACTCACTGATACACCCATTGAGCATGTCAGTGAGAACATATCTCCACCTCCGATCAATGACAAAGCCTCTAAGCAGGCTAAACCTGTCATTAAGAATACAACTCTGGTTATTGGTAGTTCTATAATGAGAAACGTGAAACTAGTGACACCAGGGACCATAGTTAAATGCATCCCCGGGGCCAGAGCGGGCGACATTGAATCAAACCTAAAAATAATTGCTAAAGGTAAAACATTTAAACGCTATGATAAGATTATAATCCACTGCGGTGGAAATGACACACGACGCAAAAGATCGGAGATCACTAAGATAAATGTTGAGTCAGTGTGCACATATGCAAAGACAATGTCGGACTCCGTAATTTTCTCTGGTCCCCTGCCAGATATGACTAATGATGAAATGTACAGTCGTATGGCTTCATTCAACCGCTGGTTGTCAGGTTGGTGCCCAGATAATAACGTGGGCTTTATTGATCAGTGGCAAACCTTCCAGGGGAAATCTGGTCTGATGGGGAGAGACGGCATACATCCAACTTGGGATGGTGCGCAGACTATCTCCAAAAACATGGATGACTTTATCAAGAATCTATGACCAACCAGAGTTGGGACCAGAAAGCAGAGTTGCAGTCTTACACACTTCTCTGTGCTTCCACCAGAGCAGCCACCTACCCAAATTAAAACAATTATAACTGTTCGACCAGTTAGGCGTAATATACCAGCTGGACAAGGATCTGTGCAAACAAACCTAGTACAGATCAAAACCAACGCAGTAATGCCAGTAAATATAAATATTAAGTGTGGGCTCCTGAACATTAGATCTTTAAGCAAAAAAGGTGTAACAGTAAATGAAATCATATCGGACAATCACCTTGATGTTTGCTGTCTTACGGAGACATGGCTGAGTGAGCTCGATTATGTCAGTCTCAATACAGCCACCCCGCCAAGTCACACTAATACACATATTCCTCGTGACACAGGACGGACAGGAGGTGGAGTTGCAGCCATTTTCAGCTCCAGTTTGGCTATTAGTCCAGGAGCCAAACCTACTTACAAGTCATTTGAAAGCCTAGTTCTTAATCTTTCACATCCAAGCTGGAAATCATCACAGCCACTATTATTTGTCACAGTGTACCGCCCACCTGGCGCCTACACTCTATTTCTATCTGAATTCTCAGAATTCCTGTCAAGTCTGGTCCTCGCCTCTAATAAGATTATTGTAAATGGGGATCTGAACGTACACATTGATGTAGAAACTGATAGCCTTGGTAAGGCATTCAGTTCATTAATCGACTCTATCGGTTTCTCCCAGTGTGTAGATAAACCTACACACATTGCCAACCATACCCTTGACCTTGTTTTGGTGTATGGCATTGAAATCGAACATCTCATGGTCTTCCCACATGATAAGGAACTCTCCGATCACTATTTGATCACTTTTGAGTTCACACTATTGGACTACCCACCATTGGACACACATGTCCTTGGTAGAAGTCTATCCGATAAAGCTATAAATAAATTCAAGGAAAAACTGCCATTAGCCATTAGTCCAATATGCTCCAACCAAGTTGAAGATATGTATACTTATAGTCCCTCTCAGACTGATCACCTTGTTGACAGTGTCACAAGCTCGCTTCTTACGACACTTGATTCTGTTGCTCCTCTTAAAAAGAAGGTAATAAAGCAACAGAGGTTAGCCCCTTGGTATAACAATGAAACCAGAAGCCTTAAGCGAGCCTCGCGCAAACTGGAAAAAATATGGCGTTCAGCCAAACGGGACGAATCCTGTATAGCATGGCAGAATAGCCTTAAGCTATATAGAAGGGCCCTTTGCAATGCCCGAACTGCCTACTATTCATCCCTAATAGAGGAAAATAAAAACAATCCCAAGTTCCTTTTTGACACCATAGCCGGGCTGACAAAAGGCTGTGACTCTGTGAAACAGCGTATTCCGCTAACTCTCAGTAGTAATGACTTCATGGGATTTTTTAATGATAAAATCAAGAAAATCAGAGATCAAATCGATGATCTACTGCTTTTGTCTCCTACTGGTCCACATGTGGCCTCGGGAGTGGCTTTGCAGCCTAGTGTGTACTTGGACAGTCTCTCCCAAATCGAGCTCTCTGAATTCACCTCGATTATCACTTCCTCCAAGTCAACGACCTGTCTCCTCGATCCAGTCCCCACTAGATTACTTAAGGAGGTCCTGACCCAGATCGGTCCTTCCTTACTCAATATGATAAATATCTCTCTTGTGACAGGCTATGTGCCACAGTCCTTTAAGGTAGCAGTAATCAAACCTCTTCTCAAAAAGCCTACTCTCGATCCATGTCTTTTAGCTAACTATAGACCTATATCGAATCTCCCGTTCCTCTCTAAGGTCCTTGAGAAGGCAGTTGCCAAGCAGTTGTGTGACTTTTTACAACACAACAATTTATTTGAGACTTTCCAGTCAGGTTTCAGAGCACACCATAGCACTGAGACAGCACTTGTGAAAGTAACAAATGATATCCTGATCGCGCTGGATAACGGACTCCTCTCCGTGTTAGTTTTGCTGGATCTTAGTGCCGCTTTTGACACTATCGACCACCATATTCTGTTACAACGACTAGAGCACCTGGTTGGTATTAGGGGTACCGCACTGGGATGGTTCGAGTCCTATCTGTCGGACAGATCTCAGTTTGTAAACATTAATGATACATCCTCATTACGTGAAAAGGTCAGATACGGAGTCCCACAAGGCTCTGTGCTTGGACCAATACTATTCACCCTATATATGCTTCCTCTGCGTGAAATCATTAGAAAACATTCTATACACTTCCATTGCTATGCAGATGACACTCAATTATATCTGTCAATGAAGCCAGATGAAACGGATCAACTGGCTAATCTGCAAGCATGTCTCAAAGACATAAAGAGTTGGATGACCAGTAACTACCTACTCCTCAACTCTGACAAAACAGAAGTTATCGTCCTGGGCCCTAAGCACCTAAGGGACAAACTGGCAGATAGGAACTTTGCTCTGGATGGCATTACCGTGGCCTCTAAGGCCGCTGTGAAGAATCTGGGGGTTATGTTTGATCAAGATATGTCTTTTCATTCTCACATCAAGCAAACCTCAAAGATTGCCTTCTTCCATCTGCGTAACATTGCTAAAGTGAGGCGCATCCTGTCTCAAAGTGATGCAGAAAAACTAGTCCATGCATTTGTTACCTCTAGGCTGGACTACTGCAACTCAGTACTATCAGGCTGCCCAAGTAAGTCTCTGAACAGCCTACAGCTAGTCCAGAATGCTGCAGCTCGTGTATTGACAGGAGCCAGAAGAAGTGATCATATCACTCCTTCCCTGGCATCTCTACACTGGCTCCCGGTTAAATACAGAATTGAATTTAAAATTCTCCTCCTCACATACAAAGCATATCACGGTCTGGCACCGCAGTACCTCGAAGAGCTCATTGAGCCTCGCAGTACTGCTAGACCGGTGCGTCCACAATATGAAAACATGCTTGTCATTCCCAAAAAAATACCTAAGGCCAGAACAGGAGCCAGAGCTTTTAAGTATCAGGCACCTCAGTTGTGGAACCTCCTCCCAGTCTCTGTCCGTGTGGCAGACACACTTTGTGTTTTTAAGACTAGATTAAAAACGTTTCTCTATGATAAAGCCTATAATTAGGTTCGTTCGTTCGTGCGTTCGTTCGTCGCTTGTTCGTTCGCTGCTTCGTTCGTTCGTTCGTTGCTTTGTGTCGATCAATTCGGAGGACTCGCTCCTCCGCGGCTGGGGCGTCGCAGGCTCTCCGGAGCCTTCGTCCCCTTAAGTACAGACCGTTGCTTCGTTCGTTCGTTCGTTGCTTCGTTCGTTCGTTCGTTCGTTCGTTCGTTGCTTCGCTTGTTCGTTGCTTCGTTCGTTCGCTGCTTCGTTCGTTCGTTCGTTGCTTCGTTCGTTCGTTCGTTGCTTCGTTCGTTCGTTCATTCGTTGCTTCGCTCGTGCTTCGTTCGCTTGTTCGTTCGTTGCTTCGCTCGTTGCTTCGTTTGTTCGTTCGTTCGTTGCTGACTAAATTACCTCCCTCAGGCTGTCCGGGTGCATGTTGGGACCAGTGGCCGGGCTGACAAAAGGCCGTGGCTCTGTGAGACAGCGTACAGTCACTCCTAATCCCAACCTACAAAGTCACTGGGTTGGGCTGAATAATGGGTCAGAGGGGAGGGGGAACCCTCCTCCCTCTCTTCCCCCTTTTGGTTGTGTGGGTTTGTGTCACATCATTGCAATTGTAACTAGCACTGTGCCTGCCATTATAAGGCCTGCCACTAATTCGAACTCCGGGGATCATCCCCGGAGTTTCTTTTCTGTCTCCCACTCCACAGTTCCAGTTCCTGGAAACTCGACAACCTAAATACCTAAAACTCGACAACTCAGCTGCTGGGATTGCTACTAAAACCCGACTACTCAGCTGCAGACCAAGAGTGTGACCCCGGACCAGGCCTCCATGAAGCACACCTGTGGACCTGCCTGGATCTCTCTGTGTCTATCTCTTGTTCTCTCTTTGTTCCTTACTGTCCCCCCGACTCGGTCGAGGCAGCACGGCTGTTCACCCCAGAGTCAGGATCTGCCTGACGTTTCCTCCTCCTTAAGAGGGGGTTTTTCGTTACCATTGTAGCAAATTGCTTGCTCAGGGTGGGGGCCTCGGGCCTGTGAGGTATCCACTCGAGTTCTCTCGGGGGGGTACCTCACAGGTACAGGTTCTGCTCGGGTTCTCTCTCTCCTCCCCCCACCCCCCCTACCCTTACCTCCCCCTCCCCTCCCCTTCCCCTCCCCCTACACACGCGTGCGCATGCAGCGCCTGTGTGTGTGTGTGTGTGCGTTCGTTCGTTCGTTCCTGTACATACGCATGCGGGACCTGTGTATGTGTGTGCGTGTGCCCCTTGTTGTCTTTCCCTTGTCTCTCCCTTGTTTCTCCCTCTCTCCTCTCTCTCTCTCATGGCTCTTTAGCCTTTGTAAAGTGTCTTGAGATAACTTGTTATGATTTGACACTTTAATAAAATTGAATTGAATTGAATTGAATTGAAGTGTACATCCACAATATTCATGGTAGTTAGGTAGCAACCTTACTGTGTACAAAGACTTGTTATCTATGCAGAGCTTGCTCCACTATCATTTTAACTATTTGTTGTTATATTGTTTCTGATTAATATGCAAAAATCACAATACAGTAATAAATATGATGGCAGAGTAAGCACTAGTCTGCATACTGTAGCAAGTCTTTGTACAGAGTAACACTGCAACCTAACTACCATGAATATTTAATCATTTTGGGGATGTTGATGTTGTCATCTGCCCATTTGTCAATTTGGTAAAAAGAGATTGGTTGAATAGAACTCATATTTTGGGACCATCGCTCCATTGTTCACAATGGTTTGTAATGCAGGCTGCTATCCCAGGAAGTCATGTGATCCAAGATGGCCACAGTGTGAATAATGGTCTAGCATCTTCGAAATGTTCGGTGAGTTGCGATTTCCGACGTGCACATTTCCGATCTCCCATTCTGTGTAAAGCTGTTCAGAAGTCGCAAGTGAGGTCATGTTGTAGTCGCACTGGACCTTTTTACCAAAAGTTCGGTTTCGGTCAAAGTATGGACAGGCCCTAAGTCCATTGAGTTCAACCACACTCGCAATTCCATGAATTGCATCTTTTCTAGTTAACACTCTCTGGTTCACCAGGCTAGCAATGGCCCTAGGAACAACCACACTAATTAACTCTTTGCCGTCCGAAATAGAATGGTTGTTGGTAGATTAGCCGTGAAATTTCTATTATTATATTATGATCTGAACCGCATTCATTTTACCAGACATCCAGCGCTATATCACGTGGTCTTCATCCCCCATTACCATTCCGCGATCCGGGTTGTTTTACTCACCCCAGTTCCCAGTGAAATTCTCAATCTGCATTGGCTTAGAGTGGGAGATTCGGCTGACGCATCATGTCCCCGTGCGTTTCGCGTGCGCAATCCGTTCACGTAAATGTCCCCTCAAATAATCCACGTGTGACTCAAGAGTAGAACTGAAAAGTTTCGCTAGCATAGCCCCCAGCACGGCTGCAGTAGAAGCACTTGTGTACAGACAGTAACCGAATGGGGGAAGGTGCCTTGGAGAAGGAAAGGGCCATGACATCACTTCTGCTTTATGTCAGACCAGCCATGAGCTATCGATGCACGAGTGGTGACTAGGGAAGGTTAGACGATCGCCGATTTTCGGATGAAAATCATTTATTTCGGTAAATACGGTAAAGTACGGGAAAAGACGAGCGGCTGAGACCCCCCCCCCCCCCCCCCCCCCCCCCCAGGAAGTCCGATATAGTACGGTTTTAATATTAAGGGGCTCCCCGTGGCTCGGAATGTGTTAACACGTCATTGTGTTGTAATTACCTTGGCTTTCTTTCTTCAAGTTGTTGTCACTGCTGTTCAGCCTGGTGTGATGGACCTGGACCTGATGTTCAGTGGTGCTGAGCTTGCTCTGTAGGTCTGTGAGCTCTTTTTCACTGGCACTCAGTTTGGCAGCCATTTCTGAAATTACAGCAAACTGATTAAATGATTGTAAACATACATCATCCTTCACCTTAACAACTTCTCCAAGCTCTATTTTTAAATCACATTTTAGACAACAACATCATAACGCAATAGCCGATGTACAAGCCCGCAACGTGCCGCGAAGCATCACGTTTTTCGACCTGATTGCATTCACTGCACATCATTGAGTTGTAATTAATTACCATCACTTTCTTTCTTCAAGGCTTCCACGTCACTGGTCAGCTTTGTCTGGAGGATTTGGTAATGCTGGTCACTGCAGTTCAGTTTGATTTGAAGGAGTTGAGCTTGGTGCTGATGGTCACAGCTGGTCAGTTTGATTTGAAGGAGTTGGACTTCGTTGTCTCTGCTGGTCAGCTTGTTCTGGAGGAGTTGGACTTGGTTGTCGCAGCTGCTCAAATTGTTTTTGAGGGTACCCACCTGGTTCTCGCTGGTAATGAACTTGGCAGCCATTTCTGAAGAACATTATAGCACATTGATAAAATTATATTAAACACACATCAGCCTGTATCTTCACAACTTCTTCAATCTCCATTTTTAAATCACATTTTGGACAACAAGCATCATAACACAAGGCCTTGTTTGACCTGCCTGCATTCACTGAACATCACTGTGTTGTAATTTACCCCCAAATTCATTCTGCAAGGCTTCCACCTTGTTGCCACTGCTGCTCAGCCTGGTGTGATGGACCTGGACCTGATCTTCAGTGGTGCTGAGCTTGGTCTGCAGGACCTGGACCTGATGTGCAGTGGTGCTGAGCTTGGTCTGTAGGTCTGTGAGCTCTTTTTCACTGGCACTCAGTTTGGCAGCCATTTCTGAAATGACAGCAAACTGATTCAATGATTGTAAACATACATCAGCTTACACTGAACCGTAACAACTTTTGGATAACAAGCATCACAACACAAGTAATTTTAGGACCTGCCTACATTCACTGAACATCATTGTCGAGCGGTGCAAAGTGCTCCTATGTTTGCCAGACCCATGAAATGGGTAGGCCTACATAAGCAAATGTCGGTCTGTCCCTTTTCTATATAAAGGGTATATATGATGATGACATGATGATGACATGCCTACAAAAGGCATGATGTCATAAATTATGATGACAGACAGGGTCTGGCACAACCAGGTTGACCTGGTCTAGTTCACTTTGTGTTAGCACAAACATTAGCACGGACCAATCAAAAGCTGTTCTGTCCATGGCGTCACATGTTGGCCAAAGATTATTGACCAATCGAATGCCGTTTTGTCCATAACGTCATGGACACAGCAGAATTTGATGGTCGCCGCCCCCTGCCCTTGAGGGTCCGTTCTGTCCATGACAGAAATAGTTTAACCAAATTTGCACGGATCAACATTAGCACAGACCAATCAAAAGCCATTCTGTCCATGACGTCACTGAACCTCAAACCGGCACCGGCCGAACACCACCCAAGACCCAATACAGTAACCACACTAACACCACCCAAGACCTGAGACAGTAACCACACTAACACCACCCAAGACCCGAGACAGTAACCGCACTATCACCACCCAAGACCCGAGACAGTAACCACACTAACACCACCCAAGACCCGAGACAGTAACCACACTAACACCACCCAAGACCCGAGACAGTAACCACACTAACACCACCCAAGACCCGAGACAGTAACCACACTAACACCACACAAGACCTGAGACAGTAACCACACTAACACCACCCAAGACCCGAGACAGTAACCACACTAACACCACCCAACACCACCAAGACCCGAGACAGTAATCACACTAACACCACCCAAGACCAGTGATAGTAACCACACTAACACCACCAAGACCCGAGACAGTAACCACACTGCACAGATTGTGGTCACTGTCACAGGTCTCAGCTCACATGCTGGACTTGGCCCAAGCAGGAATATGAAATGCGTCCCAAAGAACATGCAGGGACAACCCAGCCCTGTGGCACTGAGACCCTTTGTGAGAATTACAACCCCCCGGTCGAACTCAACCTTCTAGACGCACCAACCTCATATCCTTGACACTTCTCGTTTTTGGTCGACAATTGTGGGCTCGCTGAAAGCGAGCACACTATATGCTATCTTCACTATTTATCAATTCTCCTCAAAATGACATAATTTATCAGTGAAGTTCTCCTCAAAATGATGTAATTTATCAGTCAAGTTCTCCTCAAAATGGTGTAATCTATCAGTCAAGTTCGCCTCAAAATGACGTAAGACACTTGTACCGACAGTACAAAGGCCGGGCCCTTAGCCAATGAGGTGCAGCCAAAGGGTAGATCTTTGTGCTCATACATGGTGTTACCTGCAAGCCCACACGGTTTCGTAGGAACAGTATTTCTAGTTAAAATTGAAAGCACACAAAACCTTATGTAGTCCAACCAGGCCTCTAGTCTGACATCATACATAACACAAAGAATACTGCCATGCGTGCCTATCAACTCTGACTTGCGCAGACACCCTTGCAGGAATTAGTTTGCAGCGCTCACTTTGCACAGGTAGGACTTTTTCTGTGATCACCTTCACTTTGTTTCTTTAAGGCTTCCACGTTGTTTTCACTGCTGCTCAGCCTGCTCTGAAGGAGATGGACTTGGTGATGCTGGTCACTGCTGCCCAGTTTCATTTGAAGGAATTGGACTTGGGTTTTGAGCACTGTTTCAGCCATTTCTGAAAATAACTAGACCAGGTCAACCTGGTTGTGCCAGACCCCGGTTCTGGCACAACCAGATGTGTCCACCCTCTGGGTCTGGCGGTCAACCTGGTTGTGCCAGACCCCGGTTCTGCCAACCCCCTGTCTGTCATCATCATTTATGACATCATGCCTTTTGTAGGCATGTCATCATCATGTCATCATCATATATACCCTTTATATAGAAAACCCGGACAGACCGACATTTGCTTATGTAGGCCTACCCATTTCATGGGTCTGGCAATAATAATAATAATAATAAGGGTAATAATATATATATATATATATATATATATATATATATATATATATATATATATATATAACAGATAAACTTAGAGCAAGTGAAAGAAGAAGGAGATGGTGGGGATAATAATGCGTAAAGCTGAAGATGAACAAAATTGTTTATCTCAAGGAATGTGGAAGTATAGGATGCCAGAGAAGTAAAGAAGATTAATGAATATACATTGGGGATAACTAGTGTGTGCTCGCTAGAGCAAGTGGAAAGATGCAGTTCTGGGAAATTGCAAGTGTGGATGCATTTTGCATTTTCCCATTCAAGTCAATGGGGCTACTTTATAGAGTAACTTTTAACCAATGAGGAAGCAGCAAAAATGTCATGAGAAGCACATTTTGAGCTTATAGATCGGCTATATTGTCATGCTTTAGTATAATATAGAATGACGAAGCAGGGTTTTGATTTACAAAAAAAGTTAAAATACGAGACATCAGGTTTTTTCCTGACAGTATATGCAACATATGGCCCTCTGGAGTGAGTGTGGAAATATAGTGGCCCTCTAGATAGATAGATACCTTTATTATCCCAAGGGGGGAAATCAGTTGCCCAGAGGCAGCACAGCAGTATAAGGTTATTTACAGAGTTACAGAGAAGTAAGAAAAAGATAAATGAAAAACAAGAACAGAGTACAGTAAAGAGCAAGGTACATCAAGAGAGGGAACACATAATATATACATATATATATATACATAAAGTGTCCTTAAGCACAACTCTCAAAATAGTACAGTGTCCAAATCAAAAGTGACCATAGCAGTCAATGCTAGTTAGTGCAACAAGTATCTCACTGTCATGTCAAACACAAGCAAAAATACCCAAAACTACTAACACAACCTAATAGTGCAGTGTCAAAAAAGTCAGTGCGAAAAAAAAACAACTCAAAAGGAAAATAAACTAGAAAGGGTGTCACAGCCAGACGCACATGAGCACCCTCCCTGGAAGGTCCTTAGAGGTCAGAGTCAGTACAACCCCTAACCCTATAGTTCCGTCATCCTAGGTTAGGAAGGTAGTCCTCCTCAATCGACCTTTGTGTGTCTCATTGTACAGTTTAAGGGCAGCCAGTACAAAATACTTTCCTAGTCTCTCGCATCTCCATCCTGGGTAGAAAAAAAAAAACGGTTGTTTCCCCTCTTACTCCAACAATTGAAGAGTCCAGCTTCCTAGCTGTTCGCACCCTGGTTACTTCCTCCACCCCCTGCAGAGAGGACCCAAAGACAGAGCCCGCTTTCCTCACCAGTCTGTTTAGGTTAAAGGTGTCACCTGCTCTGTTGTTGCTACCCCAGCAGGTTATTCCAAAAAAGAGACCTTATGAAGGCCAGCTGATGGCCGAAACTTTGTCTAACTTTATGTTTTAAATAAACACTGTGGAGCATTGAGCTGTATGCGGACCTCTATTCTTTTTATTCCAAAAAAGAGGACACTTGCCATGACAGACTGGTAGAACATCTGTAGCATCCTATTACACACACCAAATGATCTCAGTCTTCTCAGGAAGAACAGCCTGCTTTTCCCCTTGCTGTGAATCGCCTCTGCGTTGTCCGACCAGTCTAGTGAACTGTTCAGGTGCACTCCTAGGAATTTGTAGTTGTCCACAAACTCAACCACCTCTCCATTAATGTTGCTTGGCACCGGGGGAACTCTCTTGGAAGTGTGGAAGTCCACCACCATCTCCTTGGTCTTGCTTGCATTCAGCCTGAGGTGGTTAGCCTCGCTCCACTGCACAAAGTCCCTTACCACACCATCGTGCTCAGCCGTGTTGTCATCCGAGATCTGGCTGACCAACTTCTGCAGATGACAGGTCTTGGAGTTGAAGCGGAAATCCGATGCATAGAGAGTGAACAGAAAAGGTGAGAACACAGTGCCCTGAGGGGCACCCATATTGCTCACCAGCACATACTGTGGTCTGCCTGAAAGGTAGTCTGTGATCCATACCACCAAGCCCTTGTCCACCCCCATCAGCGCAAGCTTCTCCGCAAGCAGAGGAGGTTGGATAGTGTTGAAAGCACTGGAGAAGTCAAAAAACATTATTCTGACCGTGCAGCCCAGATCTTCCAGGTGGGTGAGGGCCTTGTGGAGCATGTAGGTGATGGCATCATCGACCCCAATGTCAGCCTGGTAGGCAAACTGAAGTGGGTCCAGGTGTTCACTGACAGCCGGTCTCAGTTGGTTCAGTACCAACCTTCTTAGGCACCGGGACAATGCAGGAGGACTTCCACAGCTGTGCGCCTCCCCGACCTCAGGGAGAGGTTGAAGAGATGCGTGAAGGGGACAGCGAGCTGCTCCGCACCAACCTTAAGCACCTTAGAGTTGATGTTATCGGGTCCGCAGCTTTCCTGGTGTTGATTTGTGCGAGTTGTCGCCTCACTTGCTCGATGGTGAGAGTCAGAGGAGATGAAGGTGCAGGGGAAGGTACAGGGTGGCTACTGAGATCACCATTTCTCTTGCTAGAGGTTGACCCAGCAGCTGCTTGTTGAACACTAACAGGAACTCTGTCAAACCGGTTGAAAAAAAGGTTAATCTCGTTTGCCAGCTCTCCCGTGCCTGACACAGTTGAGTTAGCAGAGCCGTATCCAGTGATCTTTCTGAAACCACCCCACACTTGTCTAGTATTGTTCTCCTGCAGACCGTACTCCAACTTAGCTTTGTAGCCCTCTTTTGCTTGAGCTTTGACTACTTTAAGCTCGTCCACCACCACCCTCACGCCCTCCATGTCACCAGCCTGGAACAGATCCCTTTTCCTCTTAAGGAGGTGAATGATTTATTTTGTCATCCACGGTTTGTTGTTAGAGAAGCAGCGAACCTTCTTAGTAGGAACGCACACCTTCTCGCAAAAACGGATATAGTCAGTGATGACTTGACAGAGGCTATCTACATCATCTCCATGTTCACTGAAAAATTAGTCCCAGTCTGTCATCTCAAATTCAAACCTGAAATATATGAAATATAGTGACCCTCTGGAGTGAGTGTGGAAATATAGTGGTCCTCTGGAGTGAGTGTGGAAATATAGTGGCCCTCTGGAGTGAGTGTGGAAATATAGTGGTCCTCTGGAGTGAGTGTGGAAATATAGTGGCCCTCTAGAGTCAGTGTGGAAATATAGTGGTCCTCTGGAGTGAGTGTGGAAATATAATGGCCCTCTGGAGTGAGTGTGGAAATATAATGGTCCTCTAGAGTGAGTGTGGAAATATTGTGGCCCGAGTGAGTGTGGGAATATAGTGGTCCTCTGGAGTGAGTGTGGAAATATAGTGGCCCTCTGGAGTGAGTGTGGAAATATAATGGTGCTCTGGTGTGAGTGTGGAAATATAGTGGTCCTCTGGAGTGAGTGGAAATATAGTGGTCCTCTGGAGTGAGTGTGGAAATATAGCGGTCCTCTGGAGTGATATATACAGTATGACACTATATGATACTATATGTGACATTATGTAACACTCTATGTGACACTATATGTGACACTCTCTGTGACACTGTATGGGTCTCAGTCTGCCCTCCAAAACCATTGTGTTATCTATGAGAAGCTCTGTCACTAGCAGCTCATTGGTGCATGAAGCTCTGTCACTAGCAGCTCATTGGTTCATGAAGCTCTGTCACTAGCGGCTCATTAGTGCATGAACCGACCCGGGGATAAAATGATTGACAGTCAGGTCTAACCAAACCGAGAGGCATCTTGATTGGTTAGTGATTTCAGTGACCAATGACAGAGCTTCTCACAGATAAAATAATAGTTTTGGAGGCAGACTGCTGCCCCTAGAGGTGTCACAGAGAATAGATTTATTTAGTTTAGAGTAAGCTGTCTGAATGTACTAATAGATATTGATTCAAATGAACTTAGATTAGCACTTTAAGACGTGTGTTCATTACAAATATCCAGCACAATTACTCTTGTTTTGAAATGCCCACTGGTATGACAGGAAGCTCTTTTGGGTCCCTTAGTGCTGCTAACGGAACACAGGCTGAAGAGACGGTGTTCTGAGAGAAAACAACACTCGGGCATTATGGAATATTAAGTTAACTTTCAACACAAGACTTTGGGGCAACAGTTAATATTTACCATGCTCTCTGAAATCAAGACAATGTAGACATATGGAACAAAACATGCACAACTGCTCTTGTGTTGTCCTCCTCCTTACTTTAGCAGGTGAGTTACCGTAAGTAATTCATATAAATAATGCTGGTTTTGCAGAGATGCATCGCTGTCAATTAAACTGTGCGCAGTAGGCCTAGTTGTCTTAATGGATGATAATTTATAATGCTGTTTTGGAAAACTTTATCTTCACACTACAAACATCACTTTGCTGTTGCAAAGTGATGTTTGTAGTGTGAAGATACATTTTGGGGCGTCTAATTTTGGGGCGTCTCGGTGCTGTGGAAGAGTTCATGTGCAACCTCTTCCAGAGAGAGATGGAGACACTAGAAAGCTCTGCTGGAGAGCAACTACAGAGCAGTTCACTCATCCATCTAATGTTAAGTGGTTGGGCTACATTTTGTCATGAAGGCATTAGATGTCCATATAATGTAATGTGGTTGGGCTACATTTTGTCATGAACACATTAGATGTCCATCTAATGTTAAGTGGTTGGGCTACATTTTGTCATGAAGACATTAGATGCCGAGCTTGTAGATGTCTTCTGTTGGAGCGGTGTCCCACATTTGGGCTGTCCGTCCATTCTGTTCTGTTTTTTTAGAAATGTGTCAGTAGACACCATAACGGCACAAGAAGATAGTGTTGGTTCTAAAGTAGAGCATTTCAGGTCATTGATCTTGACCCCCCCTTCCAAAAATCTGTACGACGGGCCTGGATAGAGCTGACCTGTTCTGACATCACCTTCAAGACAGAAGTATTTTTCATTGTGCATGTTTTTGCTCTAAGTTGATCCCATGCCAAAGAGCCACCAAGCACCACCAGAGCAGCGTCCCCAGCCACTTGCAAATTAATTCCATCCATGTCCCTTTTATGCCCATATATGGAGATCCCTGATGTCATCAATATGCCTATTAAGCCTTCCCCGCCTGACCAATCACAACAGTAGATGACATAGTTGTTATTGGTGTTATGTGGCTGTCTACAGTGGCTAGCCTGTTGCTTGCTACTTGCTAACCAAAGAAACAGGCAGAATAGGAGCGCTACAAACTAGTAATCAAACACAGTAAAACTATACTGATGTCTCATAGCGAGATCGATACGATCGCATGTTACCGCGGCGGGCAACACAATGTTTATGTTTGGGTCCAGTGGCGGCGCTGGGTTACTTGGAATCACACATGAATTCTGGGAAAACCCCACCCACGCTGCTCACAAGCCCTGACGCCATCGAGTTGAAGCGACGCTGATTTGCTCTTTCCGAATTTTAACCAAGGAAAACCACTTCGATGAGAGAGTCACCAGACCCCTGAATCACGAAAATGTTTTAAAAGGGCGTGGCTAGCGATTCAGGGTCTGGAACCAGGCTAACAACCAACCGCAACTCGAATCACACTTGCTAATGAATTCTGTCCTGTGCGAATTCTGTCCCTTAGGGAGTCTTACTGGTTTAGACTGTTGGTGTTGTGTAGAACATTCTCAATACCTGCTTTGCTTCTCTGTAGTTCTTCTATCTTGATTTCACTCGCAGACAGCCTGGTAGCCATATCTGAAAAAAAACAAAATCAAACCCAGTTTGAAGTGAGCGGTGGATTTGAGCAGTTCATTTCAGTAAGCTATACCCTGTGTGTGTGTGTGTGTGTGTGTGTGTGTGTGTGTGTGTGTGTGTGTGTGTGTGTGTGTGTGTGTGTGTGTGTGTGCACGCCTGGGCTGCACAACAGCGCCACTTGGTCACCCAGCGGTATTGCAGCTCATGCTACGTACATACAGTAGTTATGACTTATAGCCATAAAAACATGGAAGATTGAACTTGGGAGAAAAAAGACCTCACCCACCCTGACCTAACTCCATCCACTTTCACCCACCTCCACTCACACCCACCACCTACCTCCATCCACTTTCACCCACCTCCACTCACACCCACCCACCTCCACCCACTTTCACCCACCCACACCCACCTCCACTTCCTATTACCTATTACACTATTACACCTATTACACTATTACACCTTTTACATTATTGCACTTATTAGACTATTCAGCCTTTACACATACTACACTATTACACTTATTATACTATTACACTTATTACACCTATTACACTATTTGATTTCGGAATGGCGGGGTCTTACAGAAAACCCAGCCATTCCGAAAAAGTGGAAGTGAATCTTCGGAATGGCAGTGCCTATTGCTGACCCCTGGCCTATAGCCTACTTTTAATGTGGGCTTTGTTTATTATCATTAGAAGTTCTAGGTTATGAATGAATTGCAATGTAAATATTGTAACCTAGTTTTGAAAAATAACAACAGTATTGTTGGAAATCTGCCACATTATGTTTTTATATTGATCTACAAGCTCACAGTGTGGTTCTGTGTGTTGAACTGTTGTTGTTACATGTCCCTGGCTGTGACTGGATGACAACACAAATGCCAAACTTTTGCCCATTTAAAGTTTGACTTTTCAAACGCAAGATTGGTTTCAGTGATATTTGGACTAACCCTCTACATTATTGCAAAGTGTCATGCAAATGTGACTTTGCATGTATGTGTAGGGTTGCCACCTTTCAGAAACTGAAATAAGGGACACAATTCATGGAATGGTTATAACTAACACAGTTGCAGTTTGAAATCGGCAATCGTTTCCAAAATATGAAAAAGTTAAAAGTATGAATATCCTACCTGACCTGGCGGAGACCTGTACTCTGAGGAGCACTTTTTCTAGTTTATATATTTTTGCCAGGTCATTCAAGATTTGTGCTGTTAAAATGTTTCAAAAATAAAATGTTCAAATAAATACATTTTGAAAATGGCAGATCTACAAGCTCGCGCGTCACGACACGTTGTGAGCTTATAGTACCTCTCCTGTGATATGTTGTCCTACTTCTGAATGACAGCTGAATTTCCTTCCCGGGGTTTATCTCATCTCATGTCACCTTATCTTATCTTGACCTGGTAGAGGGGTTGCTGGTTCCTCCCACCAACCTGACAGAGGCGCACGCAGAGTGTTTGGTGTGCTCGTGCTTTTTGTTTTTTTAAACGTCTCCTATTGAGTTTACACATCTCTTCTGTGAACTACGAGTGTTGTTATTATAGAATGAAACAACTCAAGCTTGTAGAGCGGCTTGCTTGTGGGGTTAAATGGTTGTAAAATGGTTCTATATGCTCCTGTAGAACTGTAGAAGAAGTATTTATGCAATCACTCTAGTTCTAGAAAAAACATTTTTTAATAAAGATCGCACGGAGAAGAACTGCATTACCCATACTGCTAAAAATGTACATCCGGTGAAATCGACGTCTATTATTGGTGGAACTTCTTCTTTTGTGTATCTTGCGGTTACCACGGAAGTAGCTACCCCCAGTCTGCCTGGCGGATTAGGATTATTGCACTTCAACAGAACTCTGTGAGCGAATGTCTTTCTTTTACAAATATGATGCATTTTAAAGATGGCGATAAGAGCGTCCACAGAGAGATGGAAATCACTAAATATCAGGCCATATGCTGGCCTTGATAACTAAACTGAGCATGATTTAAGGGATATATTTCATGAAATAAGTGTAATTCGCAATGCATTCTGGTAGTGTAGTTTCCGCAATTTTGAAAATAATGATGTACAGAGTCTTGTACCCTGCCCTTTTTTTCAGCTTTCTAATTCACTAATCTCTAAAGAAAGATGTTTGAAAGGTAAACATTCAAACCTTCCAGGAGGTTCACTAAAGAAAGATGTTTGAAATGTAAAATCCTAACCTGTATTTTGTCTTTCCAGGAGGCTCAGCTTCTCCTCCATGCTGCTCTTCAGAGCGTCCAACTCCCAGCGGAGGTCGTCTGCCTCCACCAGATAGAAGAAGAAAAGCAGCAAAGCAACCTTCATGATGATCCCAGACTCTGAACATCACCAACATGAAACCTTGTATTTATGAGCTGTTCACAGACCATAAATAAAACACTGATTGGTTGGTTCAGGGGGGTGACATGTATATTGTATTCTTTCTCACTGGGGGGGGGGGGGGGGGGGGGCATGTTTGGAGCAAATATCACGCACACTTTTCGTGGAGCTGGAGTTTGTAGGAAAGTCCTGTATTCAACATGTACTTGAAGTACAAAGTACAAAAGTACTGGCGTCAACATGTAGGCTAATTAAAGTACCAAAAGTAAAAGTACTCATTCATTGCACAGAATGTCCCGTTTCACAAGCTTTCAAAATGCTTAGCAAATAGCAGATCTACAAGCTCAGCGTTGCTATTTTCAAATAGACAAAGTACGTATATATAATAGGGTGGACGTGGTTAATGTGTTTTTTAATAATGTAAAAAGTAAAGTTTTCAATGAACTGCAGGAGTAAAAAGGGTCGATATTTGGTGGTCAAAGTGCAGCTCTGTGTTGGACATGATGTTGACACAGTGCTGCACTATGAGCAGTGATTAAACATTCATTCATATTGATTTCACTTCATAAATCTATCTCTGTATTCTCACTATGAGCAGTGATTGAACATTAATTATGTTGATTTAACTTCATAAATCTATATGTCTATATTCTCAGCTAATGTCTTGACTTGTGGCTCAAAGGTTCAATATTTAATTTCAACATCAAAAATAGGTTTTCTCCCAAACACAAAGACATTATCAATGAATCACTGAAGCTCAATTTAATTTCAGAAATAGTGAAAATAGCTCACAAGCTTGTAGATCTGCTATTTTCCATGGGGTTAAAGTTGGTCAAACCAGGGGTAGGCAAACTTAGGCAAGGGTGCCAGCAAAATTGGCACAGGGGAGGGTGATCACTGGCACACTGGCAGTGTGAGTAATGCTACACTACCTAGATAAAAAGGCAAATTAAACAGTGATACTAATACTTTTTCAAAGTTTTGTTTTTGGTCAAAGTTTAGCACTCACTTTGTTGGACTAATCATCAGTGTAGTGTTTAAACATTATCATCTCTCTTGTCTCTTCTGGGGGTACCGAAAGGTACAATAAAAGTGAACGTTGACCGTGAAAGTGCATAGGCAGGAAAAGACCAATAAAGTTCACATAGATCTGGTACTCTAGGCTATCTCCCTGTCCTTCCCTCAGGCGCCCCGGCTGGCCAGGGGGAGGCAGTATAGAAACCAGGATAACTGCATGTTTTTGTGAGGGTATCTATAGGAGACACAGGTAAAACATGCAAACTCCACACAGAAAGGCCCTTTGGCCAACCCCTCCTAGGGTTTGGGCACTGATGACTCGGAGGAGAGAACACGTCCCCAGTGCCCACAGCATCCCCCGGTGGGAATCAAACCCAGGACCTTCTAGCTGTGAGGCGACAGCACCACTATGACCCCTCTTTTCAGGTCATTTTTACCTTCCACTTCCCTCTCTGCCTCAAATATATATACGGTATATATATATATATATATATATATATATATATATATTATAAAAACGGTTTGATAGAGAAACAGGACGTTCGAGAAACGGAGCGCTCGCCGTGCTGCACGGGGCGGAACAAGCGACACTGCAAGCGGCGCGAAGGCCAGCGGTCCTTGGTCCTGCTCTTCACCCCCGAGCACTGCAGGCGCGAGTGGCCGCGAAGAGCGGGCCAGGGCCGGCCGCGCGAGTTACGAAGCCGTGGTGAATGCAATCGTTATATTTATGCCCAGGCCGTAAGGCCTGGGCAAGCGCACGATAAACGCCCTGTCCAAGCGACTACGCTAATGGCTAAACACTGCCGAGCTAGGCTAGTAAATAAAGAAAGAGTCGCAAACGAGTGACGTCAGCGCGACAAAACAAGCGCTCTTACCATGAACGTACTGAGTTACCCAAACGTCCTGTAACATATATATATATATATATATATATATACACACACTATATACACACACAACTTTCCAACATCTCATCGTGCATTGCGCAAAATGTGCAGGCAGCTTCCGGCGCTGCAGCCGAGAGTGATCTACAAGCTCACAACGGTTGCATCTGAATATATATATATATATATATATATATATATATATATATAAGAATATTCTCTCAGGGGTGCTCAGAGTGGGGTCCGGGGAACCCCAGGAGTCCTTGAGGGGATTCAAGGGGGTCCCCACTCCCCAGCAAACCATGACTAGTCAGATCTGGCCTAGAATATCACCTGATTTCAACCAACATAAATCCTGCCCACGAAAACGGACGTCCTGGATTAATCAAAGAGGGTCCGATCGAGGCCAGATAAATATCATAAGTAGTCCGATATGTCCCAGAATATGACCTTATTATGCTCATATTTCAACTAACATTACAAACAATAACAATAATCCTATAGTCCATATGACGTCCTGGTAATGATGTCAAGATCATCCCCATATGGGCTGTGATCTGGCCTAGTTCTGAACGTCACCGAAGTCACAGGAGGACGTTATAACGCCATCCTGACGTCATTTGGCATGTCATGTAGATAGCATTGTTATGCAGACCGATGTCAGGATATTTTCTACTTGTCATCCTATTGTGCATGCAGACAGGCCAATATGAGTGGTTGGAGTTGGCACTCCCAGACTGTGATAGAGTCTGGGAGTAAGCTCATAAGCATACTGTAGACACTGTTGAGGGAAACACCAGGACATTTTCACTTCATGTTGTAACTTTGAAAATGTACATTTTTATTAACTTCTGAATCATAAATGTACATTTGTATTAACTTCTCAATCAAATGTACACAATATTATTGTAAATAAAAAAGCAGTCAGTCAGTCAGTCAGTCAGTCAGTCAGACAGACAGACAGACAGACAGACAGACAGACAGACAGACAGACAGACAGACAGACAGACAGGGTCTATCTATCAGTCCTTCATATGAATCATATTAATCAGTCCTTCATATGAATCATATTAATCAGTCCTTCATATTAATCATATTAATCAGTCCTTCATATTAATCATATTAATCATATTAATCATATTAATCAGTCCTTCATATTAATCAGTCCTTCATATTAATCATATTAATCAGTCCTTCATATTAATCATATTAATCAGTCCTTCATATTAATCATATTAATCATATTAATCATATTAATCAGTCCTTCATATTAATCAGTCCTTCATATTAATCATATTAATCATATTAATCATATTAATCAGTCCTTCATATTAATCAGTCCTTCATATTAATCATATTAATCAGTCCTTCATATTAATCATATTAATCAGTCCTTCATATTAATCATATTAATCAGTCCTTCATATTAATCATCTCATATTTGTCCTTCACTGAGCTCTCTTCCTCTTCATCGTCGTCTTCCTCATTCTCCTCTTCCTCGGGGGGCGGTCCTCCCTGTGATGTCATTGTCGCTATGACAACGTGGGTGGTGCGTCTGGATGAGCAGGAAGTAGAGCCCCGCCCCCAGCAGACCCCCCAGTGTAGGTGGTTGTTGTATGTCTTGCTGTGTGTGTGTTGGATGTGTGTGTGACTGGAGTATGTTTTCAACCTCGGTTAAGGTTGCTGGGGTAAGTCTGGAAAAGTGTTTGCTTGCCCGCCCTAGTGCTATTATGTATGCGTCTGGGTTATGTGGTTGTAGTGGTTGTGTTAGTGTGGTGATAGTATGGCTATAGTGACCCTGTAAAATATCCATGTTACTGTCTGTGCATCCAGTGGTGTGTATTCTCCATAATTTTAAGAGTGGTGGGCTTGATAAATGAAGTGAGTTTTTCTACCTGCCGCATCATTCCCGGAGGGAAACTTCCAGCTCCAAGAGCCCTGTCGGCTGCGCCTGAATTATTTTAAAATATATGTGTCCCATTTCATTTGAAAGCTGGGGATCATAGCTACAAAATGATATATTGGTTGTGGAGATTGACCCAACAGTTTTGAAGATATGGCTTATAGAGATGCCATGCTGAAATACTACTTTTGAGATATTCAAGTTCTAAATAAATGTCTAACCTGCAAATGACCTGACGATCTCTCACATTAATTAAAAAAAGTCTCATTTACATGCAGAGTTAAGCTCTGGCGTTTAAGTGAAATGTAGCCTAGATATTTTGAGATGCATTTGTGGCTTTTTTCATTTTAGAAAAAAAAAAAAAAAAAAAAATCATATTAGCAAACATCCTCTTTTACAGTACACTTTAAGACATAATAAGACATAATAAGACAGAATAAAGCCATAATAAGAAATAATGTGTTGGTAATTAGAGCTAATATATTTTATTAGACAGAAACAAAGACAGAATAGTAGAAAGAGCGAATACATTCTCTGGCACCGCCACCTGCCGTGGAACTGCAGCGGCAGACACTGCCGCACGACCGCTAGTTCGACCAGCAGTCGCACTGCATCACCTGCGATAGGACCAGCAGTCCCGCCAGTAGGACCGGCGGCCGCCGCACGGACCGGCAGGTCCCGTAGCGGTAAACTGCCCGTCCGTGCGGTGGTGGCTGCCGCGGCAGTTACCAGCGATGCCGGTGCCAGATAATGTATTCGCTTTCTGCTATTCTGTCTCAGCCACCACCGCACGGACAGGCAGTTTACCGCTACGGGACCTGCCGGTCCGTGCGGCGGCCGCCGGTCCTACTGGCGGGACTGCTGGTCCTATCACCGGCAATGCAGTGCGACTGCTGGTCGAACTAGCAGTCGTGCGGCAGTGTCTGCCGCTGCAGTTCCGCGGCAGGTGACGGTGCCAGAGAATGTATTCACTCTTTCTACTATTCTGTCTTTGTTTCTGTCTAATAAAATATATTAGCTCTAATTACCAACACATTATTTCTTATTATGGCTTTATTCTGTCTTATTATGTCTTATTATGTCTTAAAGTGTACTGTAAAAGAGGATGGGACCGAGAAAAATGCCTTGGCCTACGCTGAGCTGATTCAAGTTTTGGATGACAAAAGCGTGTCGCTTGTTATGTGGGAAGCGGCGGACAATGGACGAAAGTCGCTCAGAATCCTCCGAGAGTACTATTCATGCAAAGAGACGGTGCCTTTCTCGGGGTCCAAGACCAAGCCCAGAGGTGAGGACATTGAAAAGAGGCATGCGGTAGCAGCAGAGGGCGACTACGCCATGGGGATTCAGATGCGGCCGAATGTGAAGAGAGCGGCTACAGGTGACCGGCGGCGGTGTTACCAATGCAGTATGAGAGGCCATATCGCAAAGACGTGTGATCGCCAGCAGCAGTGGTGCGGCCACTGCCAGAGTTCAACACATCGGTATGCAGCCTGCAGAAGGACACAGCAGCGGAATCGGCGCCAGCGAGACGACGTCCAGAGAGTCTCGGAGGGGTACAGCGGCAGCAGCGGCGGCGACCCCTGCGGCGGCGGCAGCGGGAGCGACGGCAGCAGCGGTCGTGAGTACTCACTCCGAGTGAGTGACGGTGGTGTCGAGATTCAAGGTCATTTATGCTAAGCAGCAAGCTAAACATGCTTAGATGATTTTTATGTATATAATGATAAATGTGTGCGATGTGAGACGGAAACGGAAGTGACGAGGAGGCTTCATTTCCGCTTTAACCGGTTACTCATCATTCTTCTAACGTTATTCCAGACTGTATGATGGGAGCATTTCCAAATTGCGGTGTCAACAGTCTGGCCACGCAAGTCCATGACTAACAATTTGGTGGAATGCTTGATTATGATTGGTCAATCACTGAATTCAGCGGTCTGTTATTTTTGAATAATCACCGCTGAACTCAATAACAGACCGCTCTCTAACCAAAGACTCAGAGCACCTGACTCATATTAACGTGTGTTGCTTGATTTTGTGTTGTATCCATCACGGCAGCTAAACAAGCCCACAATCATGTAGAGCTAAACTTTCGCTTACAAGAATGTTTCTGAAAACAGTTGAAGCCAGAAATAGATAATGCACTAACCAACCTGTTGTTTTCCTTTTAATTTTTAATAAAAAAAAATTAAGTTTAAGTTTTTATTTGAATTCTTTAAGTCAACATTCCAGACTGTTGGCACACCCATAAGCGGACAAATGGACTCTATAAGCGTCTTACACAAGTAGGACACAAAACCCTCACATTTAGGGACATTGCCAGTAGTTATATATTTGAAAAGTGGGTGTACAGGTAGAGCGTTGTTTTTCCTTCCTGTTGTTTTCCGAGGTGACTGTGTTGCACTGGACGCACCCAGCATAATTGACTGAAATGCATTTATTACCGTATAAGGCTTCCTGTAGCCTATATAGGGTAATGAAAGTATTCCATTATACGATAAGCAATGGAATCCTTCATTTTGTTTTGGTTCAATGACCTGAAGTAATCCCCCTGTCGGGGTATATTTCTCAATAATGACCTGATCCCCAAATGATTCCTTGCATATTGTGTCATTGTTACATTCTTGTGTCGTTGCTGCATGAAGTTAACCTTTAAAGCTATACTGTGTAAGTTGCTCAACTAATGGTCAGTAGCGTTATAGCAAACCGCGGTCGCGTCTACTTTTTTCGTCCGTTTTTCGCCGCGGACCGGGCCTTCAGACGACCGCGTCCACCTCGCCGGCTCGCCCGCCTCGCCACGCATCTCTTGTGTCCCTCTGCGGACCGGCGTTGGGGAGTTACAGGTTAGACTTCTAGACCAGCGTAAACAAAGCTGTTGAAGCAAGCTATTTCCTGAAGAGACGCAAGATGCACTGTGATTGGCCGGTAGTGTATCATGTGTGTATGATCTGCAATGTGATTGGCCAACATATACACAACGTATACGGATGATGCAGATGACATCATTTTGCCGGGAAAAAAAGTAGAAAACATATAAAGAAAAGCTTTTGGGGCAGAAATTAACGGAGTGGGGGTTCTAAAACTTTAGCGATTTAATAGTTAGGACAATTTTAAGATATGTTTTATAAAAAAAGTTACATAGTATAACTTTAACTTGTCTTACAGCATGCTTATGTTCACACCCTCATAATAGTTTTCTAAGAGATTGTTTGATTAATCCAGCCCACATATCTGAGGACATCGGCGTAGAAACCAGGAAGGCTCTGATGACCACCACATTCCACCGTCCCCCAGCTCACCACGCCTGCGATGTAGTGAACTCCGTCTTCTTTGCACATCAGGGGTCCGCCTGAATCACCCTGTAAGGAGAAAGAACCAGTATGGATAACATGATAGCGATATGAAGCCGCATTCTGCCAAACCCCACCCAGCCAGCGTGTGATTGGCAGAAGTCCCTTTGAGCCGCATTCGGACGCAGAAGCAGTCCCCAGGACAATATTTACTATTCTGTCCCCCAGTATTTGTAACTCGAACGGCGTTGAGTCGGCTCATGTGACCTTCGCACCGCTCGGCCCGTCTATTCGCTCGGCATGCACACACACACACACACGCACGCACACACACACACACACACACTAACCTCGCAGGTGTCGACTCTTTTGACCATGTCTCCTGCACAGATCATGGTGTCGTCCAGTAGGCCAATATCCAGTGGTTGGCCGACATACTTCTCCACACATTGCTGTTTAGACATCAAGGGAATGCGGGCATATGACAGCTTGTCTGGCTTGTAGACTGAGGGCAGAGGACACAGAGAGGCAATGAGAGAAAGACTGCACACAATGTTGCAGGTCGTTACTCACACAATACATGTTAAACCTATAAGGTTAAGGAGGGACGAGATCATAAATGACTAGGCTACATAGGTTTGGGGATAAAACAAGAGGCGAGGTTGAGATGGTTTGAAAATTTACAACGGAGGGTTAAGGGGTCCATGCTGAAGATGGAGCTTCCAGCTAAAAGGAGGACGACCAAAGAAGAGGTTTATAGATGTTGCGAAAGGGATACCATGTAGCACGCACATGCACACATATCTTATTTACACTGCAGCCAAATCCAGCCGTGTCACATCCAGGTTGGAATCTGATTGGTTTAAATGGTCACATGATCCTATGAAACCAGTCAGATTCCAATCTGGATGTGACACAGATCTGATTCAGGCTGGATTTGGCTGCAGTGTAAATAAGATAGACATCAAAAGGGACTTGAGCACCTGCCCTTTTACCCGTATGTAAAAAGTGCCTTCTCCAGAAGACCAGGCCATGAATGTAGTTTTTACTATGGTGAAAGAAATGCAAATGCCCTCTTGCCATGCCATACCTGAAGGCAGCATTCCAGAGTATTTTGAATGTTTGGACCTTGTCCAAACTCTCCTGAAACTCACCGAAAATAGCAAACCTCCAACTAAGCTCACAACGCTTAGCGCTGCGATGCGTTGCACCGAAAGGCTCTTTTAGAGATTTCAACCCCTGCCTCTCGAACATTCTCTGCATGTCCCTGACATGCAGGTACAAATGTGCCATTTCAACTCTTCCATATTTATAGAATAATAAAATAGATGATCAACAAGCTTAATGTTCTGCCAATCCACTGGAAATGTACTGTCTTGCCAATGGCAGGATTTGTGAAATTTTGAAATGGCACATCTGTAGCTAGAGTGACTGAGGAAGACGCAGAGAACAGAAGCAGAGAGGAGAAGAAGAAGAAGAAGAAGAAGAAGAAGAAGAGAAGGAAGCCAGTTGAATATTGAACATTGAATGGTACATTGGAATAAATGTATGACCTCCCTAGACAAACTGCTTGACATCTACCTGCTGTATCATTAGATAGACATTCATTTCAAAGTTATATTGCCTATCCAACACTTTGTAGCTTGTATTTGAGGTGTGATTGGTGGTGCAGTGAGTAGTTGGATACATACAATGTTCAGTGCTGCCCCATCCAGAGGTGACACACACCTTTCCATCGGGGAAACGCTTGTTTGGCAGACAGGCAGTCTTAACAAAGACAGATTCCTTGGCACAGAATGGGCTGTCGGTGACTTTCAGCTGGAGTAACGCTGAGACACAGTGGATGGAATGGTCAGAGATGGTCAGCATCTCTGACTTAAATGGTACAGTAAATGGTGCATTTAATTATATAGCGCCTTCATCCAAGAAACTTTACAGAGATTGTGCATTACATTCACCCTTTCACTCACACATTCATACACCGACCAAGACAGAGTGTGCAAGGCGCCAACCTGCAGTTAGAGGTTCAGTGTCTTGCTCAAGGACACTTCAACACTAACTCTGGGGGAGCACGGGATCGAACTGGGAACTTTCCGGTTGCCAAGCCGCCAAACCTGAGCCACTGCCGCCCCAACTTGAATAGATGTCATCATTTATTAAGTGATGATAATATTAATAATAATATTGATGCACCTCCATCAACGTTAGGAGCAAATATCGACCAATCAGAAAAGGGAGCAGAGCTAAGTAACTCTAGTGAAGGTATTTACAACCGAGTCCAGTGAGGCGACCCTATGAACTGTTCAAAAGTTAATGGTGGCCACTAATTTGCATTCTTAATCACATTGTCACTCAGAACAAAGATATAGACTATTTTGCTTGTCTTGTTTCAGAGCTACTGAAGAAATATGTCTAAATCGGCAATTCCAGCAGCCATTTTGTTATGCAAATTAGAAGTATTCTTTTTCTTTTTCGTTTTTATCCTTGCTTGGGAACCATGTTTTTCTGATTCTGCACCCTTGATTTGTGTTAAATGGCCTGGTTCACCACATTTACCCCAAAATGCCTCTAAACCTCCTTATAGATGCCTTTTATCTGAAATCTCGCCTGACTATCCCACAAATGCATGTATCTCATAAATAGGGGCTCCATTTAAAAGGGACATAAACAGGCTTTTTCTAATGGTATAAAGGTTCTTTACTGTCTTGATCATCCCATGTGCTCTGGACTCTTTATAAAGCCTCAAAGAGGTAAGTTATGTAATTAGAAGGATATGTAAACAATCACCCTAAAGCTGCTCTGAATGGTATACATTCTACATGGGGTTACCTAACTGCCTAAGCCAAGGAAGGCTATTTAGTTGGGGGCATTAAGGATTTCTCGCGCTAATCAGTCTAAAAGCGCGAAATTTTGCACAGATGTAGCTCAGGGCATGCTCTAATGATTTAGCTAGGGCGCCCAAGTCGGCGACCTTCGGGGTCGCCACAGCGGCCAAATCAAGTTGGGCTCCCATTGACTTTCTATACAGGAGGAAAATACCCCCCAAAAAATCGGTATTTAAGTAGGATCTGAGGGGTCTAACTAGGGGTTTGTCATCATGCTGAATCCATTGCAAGCATTTGTTTTGCACAAAAAAACATTCCTTGGGCTAGAAATGGCCTCAGAAAACGATGCATGTATGGGTGAGCATTCATGTTAGTCGGAGGCCTTAGGTTTTTTTTTCTCGTGCTAATCAGTCTAAAAGCGCCAAATTTTGCACAGATGTAGCCCAGGGCGTGCTCTAATGATTTAGCTAGGGCGCCCGAGTCAGCGACCTTCGGGGTCGCCACAGCTCCAGAAAACACCCAAAAAACTCTGAAAAGTGATGACTCATCACTTTTCATCACTAAACCATCGTTTTCTGAGGCCATTTGTGGCCCAAGGACCCTAACCCTAACCCTTTTGTGCAAAACAAATGCTTGCAATGGATTCAGCATCATTACAAACCCCTAGTTAGACCCCTCACATCCAACTTAAATACCAAGGAAAAAAAGGGGTTTTTCTCCTGTATAGAAAGTCGACGGGAGCCCAACTTGATTTGGCCGCTGTGGCGACCCCGAAGGTCACTGACTCGGGCGCCCTAGCTAAATAATTAGAGCATACCCTGGGCTACATCTGTGCAAAGTTTCACGCTTTTAGACTAATTAGCGCAAGATTACCATGTCATCTCCCTTAGGCCCCCGACTAATTGAACACGTTGTAAACTTTCTTCATACTGTGGTTATGTCAATACATTCAGAACTGTCTTGAGAGATAACGTGTGGCCTCACCAACGTCATTATGAGCAGTGTTGTAGATTGTTTTCCTGTAATCGTTGTGAGGGATGGCTCTCTCCACACGGATGACCTGGACGTAGTCTTCATGTTTCGTAATGTCCACTGCCCCCAAGACCACCTGCATTTCCGTGTAATCCTGTCTGGAGAAACAACCAATTCAACCCTCAACTCGATTAAAAATGCTGTATTTACAGTATGTATACAGTATACCTAAATTAACCCAATTAAACACTATTACAATTTTGCGAGCGTGCAGAGGTGGTGTCTACACCTGTTCACAACCCGATCAAGTGGAAAAGTCTTCCATGTTGTATTATATACACATTAACCCAATTACTATCAGATTTTTTTTAATGTGCATGCTTCCTGGCCATGTATTGTAGCACTTACACTTTTCTTTGTTTGTGTTTCATAATATATTTTAATTCATCAATAAACTTACGGAATCTCTGTTTACGTGACACACACAGGCTATATTCACACAGGCTATATTCAATAAACAAACCAATTGTCTCCAATCCACAATCCAGTTAGCCAACACTACTTCTTCAGTAATGGCAGTTTCTGTGTGTGTTTTTGTCTAATTTGATTCAAAATGCAGTTATTAGTGTACAAGTGAGACAACAGTTCAATGTATTGCATCTTAATGACCCATCATAAGACCATTTCTTTCAGTCCTGATTCCGTTGAGAAACACTGTATTCTATTCACGATGATTCAGTTACAATAACACGCCACCTCATTACAGGTTTAGAATGATTTGTGCAGAACTAAATTGCATAATGTGATTGCATACACCCATTAAATCTCCTTTAGTGCAGCTTACATGCAATGAGCGGCAGTGAGAACCCAACAGGATGCAATGAGGACGCCTCCACAGGCGTGTACGAACGGATCAGATGAGCCAGTGGTTCTGATCTGCAGGGATGCCTGCCATGGATTAACTCCGGGTCGAGACACCTTGCCAAAACTGATCCTGGTTGAAAAGCCAAGGTATGGCCTGCCACACTGGGAGAACTGGGCTGGCGTTGCTGGAGACATAGTAGGACCTTGGAAAGAAGGTTGTGTGTGTTAAAGGACGACTTCAGACATTTTGGTAACACTTTCTATGAAGCCCACATGTATAATGCATTATGAGGGCATTCATAATGCATTATAATGCATTCATAATGCTTCATAACTACACTCATAAACATACATAATACTTTATGATGCACTATATCAACAGTCATACAACATTATAATGACACTTATAATGACTTAAGTCCAAGTGTTCTATGGATGCTCTTGAATACTACCACATCTATAAAGCATTATGAGGACACTCATAGTGCATTATAATGCACAATTGACTGACTGCTTGTAATACATTATGATTACCTATACACAACTGAAGTAAACTGTAGTAACGACTCAACTCATGATACTGCATGGGATATTATAACATAATATGAGTTGTTACTACAGTTGACCTGAGTTGTGTATAGGTAATCATAATGTATTACAAGCAGTCAGTCAAGAGTGTATTATAATGCACTATGAGTGTCCTCATAATGCATTATAGATGTGGTCTTCATAAGTATTCAAGAGCATCCATAGAACACTTGGACCTAAGTCATTATAAGTGTCATTATAATATTGTATGACTGTTGATATAGTGCATCATTAAGTATTATGTGTGTTTATGAGTGTAGTTATGAAGCATTATGAATGCATTATAATGCATTATGAATGCACTCATAATGCATTATAAATGTGGGCTTCATAGAAAGTGTTACCAAACATAATGTTAACACTTTCTGTACACTTTTCTGTACACTTTTTTGGAGAAAAAAATCTTCCTCCTCCTAGTATAATCATAATACCTGATGATCATATTTTAGGGAGGGAAAAATCAAGGCACCCCATCTTTAAGGTTTGTTATTTGTCCTCAGTAAAAAAAAATGTTCAATAAAATAATTTTCATGAACTTTACTACCTGGCCCAGGAGCATCATCACAACTGGGGACAGGGCAGTACTCCCAGCGTGTCTGTGAGTCAGTGGTGTAGCACCATGGCATCATCTCACTGTCTGGATTACGGCAGTAGTTTTTGTCCAGGCCTCTGACAAAATATGTAGATAGGTAGAGTAGGTAGGTAGTAGAGGCAGACCAACACACAGAGTCACAGACAGATGGCTAGATAGATAGAAATATAGACGTTTGGTTGTGTTTTCTTACTTGTGCGGGTGGTTTTCAGGTGTGCGGGTGTGTTCATGAGGTCTCTGGGTCGACCATCCCTGGCAGGTTTTACCAGAGATCGTTCTGGCAACCTCCCCACGATAGTTTACGCCATCACCGGTGTAGCAAGTCAGCTCTAGGCAGGAAAGGAAGAAGTAGGTGGATGGAGATAGTAAAAACAAGGACCAGTGTTTTGTCCTCTAGGAAAATTCCTGTATGTGCAAATAGACAGTAACATAAATACCCCAAAGGAATAACCAAACGGAAATTGGCGAAGTCAACTCATTTACTCTATGTTGAACCATCCTATTCAAACCAGAGCCATAACTATGCTGGCTTGAAAGCCACCATGAAATATATACTATTACGTTTAAAAAGAGTTAAGGGACTGTATGTAATTCCTACCAGGACGGTTGACTTGTCCGCTTGCTGTGATCAAGTGCTGATGTAAGTTATGCTACATACAACTCAATGGTGCAGCTGTTGTGTCCATGGCTAATATGATCTGCACCACAATGTTATTTGTGCAGATGTGACATCATGCTATGCTGCCTATGGTCTGTTTATCAAAGAGCTGGAGAGACAGGGATTCTCCTGTTACTGAACAAAGACTCTATAGCAATAATTACGGTCAGAATGTTATACTTCTTAATGAGTGGATACACACTTTCCCTCAGGCAGGGATACTGCTAATCTGTAACATAACAGTAAACTGTAAGTTTGGGAACATCGACTAGCTAAACGCATTGCCACTTTCTCTGCAAACAGTACAGTGAGTCACATAGAAATGAGGGTTTATTATACATCCTCAGCAGAAATGTACTGAAAGTAATAAATAAAATCATCATAGTTAATATAAGTTGTCAAAGCTACCTGGCCCGGGAGCAACATCACATAAGGGGACCGGGCAGTACTCCCAGCGTATCTCTGAGTCAGTGGTGTAGCACCATGGCATCCGCTCATTGTCTGGATTACGGCAGTAGTTGCTGTCCAGGCCCCTGACAAACATATTTAAGTAGGTACAGTAGGTGTGTGGTAGACAGGCAGGTAGACGGACGGACAGACGACGGACGGAGAGACAGACAGACAGACAGACAGACAGACAGACAGACAGACAGACAGACTGCTAGATAGATAGATAGATCGATATTTGGCCAGATGCTCTTACCTGTGTGGGTGGTTTTCGGGCGTACGGGTGTGTTCATGTGGTCTCTGGACCGACCATCTCTGGCATGTTTTCCCAGAGATCGTACTGGCAACCTCCCCCCGATAGTTTCTGCCATCACCAGTGTAGCAGGTCAGCTCTGGGACGATGGTAGGTGGCCAGGAAGAAATCGATGGATGGAGAGAGTTAAAATAAGGACCAGTGTTTTTAGTAGAGAAGACTTAAACAGAAGGTTCCTGGTCTGGGCTCTGTGTCAAAGTGCCCCTGATTAAGACACCTCCAACTGATCCCTGGGTGCTGTATTAGCCTAATTATATTCACTGCTCTAAAGTTAAATAAATGCAGAGTACAAATGTCCTGTGTATGCAAAACAAATATACAGTAACATAAATACCCCAAAGGAATGGTCTAACCAGACAGGGAAAGGGACAGAGACGCCTGCTAACCACGCTATGAGACCAGAGCCGCAATTTGCTGGCTAGAAAACTACCATGAAATCTATAATATTAAAAGTGGTCTTCTATACAGTATCTCAGTACACGGACAAATGTGTCTGACTGTGGCAAGACTTGTCCTTGTCCGTGGCATTTTATTTTTTCTTATTTTTTTTTTAAATTCTGCTTTTTATTTTTTACTTATATACTATTAACTTTACTGTATGTAATTCCTACCAAGACGGTTGACTTGGCCGCTCGCTGTGATCAAGTGCTGATGTAAGTTATGCTACATACAACTCAATGGTGCAGCTGGTGTGTCCATGGCTAATGTGATCTGCACCACAATGTTATTTGTGCAGATGTGACATCATGCTATGCTGCCCATGTTCTGTTTATCAAAGAGCTGGAGAGACAGGGATTCTCCTGTTACTGAACAAAGACTCTATAGCAATTATTACGGTCAGAATGTTATACTTCTTAATGAGTGGATACACACTTGTCTTTCCCTCAGGCAGGGATACTGCTAATCTGTAAAATAACAGTAAACTGTAAGTTTGGGAACATCGACTAGCTAAACACATTGCCACTTTCTCTGCAAACAGTACAGTGAGTCACATAGAAATGAGGGTTTATTATACATCCTCAGCAGAAATGTACTGAAAATAATAAATAAAATCATCACAATTAATATAAGTGGTCAAAGCTACCTGGCGCGGGAGCAACATCACATAAGGGGACCGGGCAGTACTCCCAGCGTGTCTGTGAGTCAGTGGTGTAGCACCATGGCATCCGCTCATTGTCTGGATTACGGCAGTAGTTGCTGTCCAGGCCCCTGACAAACATATTTAAGTAGGTACAGTAGGTGTGTGGTAGACAGGCAGGCATGCAGACGGACGGACGGATGGACAGACAGACAGCTAGATAGATAGATCGATATTTGGCCAGATGCTCTTACCTGTGTGGGTGGTTTTCGGGCGTACGGGTGTGTTCGTGTGGTCTCTGGACCGACCATCTCTGACAAGTTTTCCTAGAGATCGTACTGGCAACCTCCCCCCGATAGTTTCTGCCATCACCAGTGTAGCAGGTCAGCTCTGGGACGATGTGGCCAGGAAGAAATCGATGGATGGAGAGAGTTAAAATAAGGACCAGTGTTTTTAGTAAAGAATACTTAAAGCCATACTGTGTAAGTTGCCCAACTAGTGGTCATTAGCCCTATAGCAAACCGCGGTCGCGTCCGCGTCTTTCGTCCGTTTTTCGTACCTTCAGACCCCCGCGTCTGCCTCCACCTCGCTGAGATCTATCTTTTAAGGGGTCCCTTGTTCCTGTGCGTTCAGTAATTCCAGAGATACGGACTCCTTCACCCTGCCTGGTAGGCGAAATTACCTAGAGAAGGGATGGTACAAACGGGCGACAACAAATATGGCTGCCATAGCGACCCCACTTCAAGATGCGCTGTGATTGGCCGGCAGTTGTATAACCCTCGCTGTGATTGGCCGGTAGTGTGATGACGCAATTTTGGCGCGAGATCCGGTCCACGGCAAGGATCTCAGTTTACATATAGAGAAGGCTTTACAGGCTGAAATTCACGGCGCGGATCTTCTAAAACTTTTGTGATTTAATAGTTAGGAGAATTTTAAGATTTGTTTTATAAAAAAAGTTACATAGTACAACTTTAAACAGAAGGTTCCTGGTCTGGGCTCTGTGTCAAAGTGTCCCTGATTAAGAAACCCCCAACTGATTCCTGGGTGCTGTATTAGCCTAATTATCACTGCTCTAAAGTTAAATAAATGCAGAGTACAAAGGTCCTGTGTATGCAAAACAAATATACAGTAACATAAATAACCCAAAGGATATGGCTAACCAGACAGGGAAAGGGACAGAGACGCCCGCTAACCACGCTATGAGACCAGAGCAGAGCCGCAATTTGCTGGCTAGAAAACTACCATGAGATCTATAATATTAAAAGTGGTCTTCTATATCTCAGTACACGGACAAATGTGTCTGTGGAAAGACTTGTCCTTGACATTTTTGCTTTCACACAACATTATAATGTTCTTAGTTTGGATACACCCCTGAAGAAGGGATAGGCTACTGCTATGACAGATGCTCACTAACATCTAAAC
Source organism: Nannobrachium achirus (assembly GCF_963921795.1). Taxonomy (NCBI): domain Eukaryota; kingdom Metazoa; phylum Chordata; class Actinopteri; order Myctophiformes; family Myctophidae; genus Nannobrachium; species Nannobrachium achirus. The sequence continues at coordinate 13,518,344 of NC_137832.1, forward strand.
ATCTAAAACTGACCAGAACTCTGACCACGGGACTCTGGTAATAAATTAATACATTTGTAACCACTATTTTAATGGCAAGTATTCCACACAGCTTCATGTCAAAAATAGGTGAACTATCACTTTAAGTGGTCAAAGATACCTGGCCCGGGAGCTACATCACATAAGGGGACCGGGCAGTACTCCCAGCGTGTCTCTGAGTCAGTGGTGTAGCACCATGGCATCAGCTCATTGTCTGGATTACGGCAGTAGTTGTTGTCCAGGCCTCTGCGAAACATACGTACAGTAGGTTACAGTTTTTTTCCGTCAGGAGCTTCAAAAGGGCACCTCTCTGTCCCTATCAGTGGCTATAGGTACCTCTCCAGCCACTCCCCCAGATTTTCTCAGCCGCGCCCCCTGGCTGTATTGTATCTTATTTCAATGTGTAGTGTGGCTATTCAGCCAGGAGGAGGCACTTTTTTTTAGTGAGCAAGGGACGGGAGTTAAGCAAGCAGATTTCTCTCTGTTGATTTCTTTCTGAATTCTAAAGTTGACAGAGCCTTAAAGTTTTCTAGATGAACATTTAAACTGGAAATTAATACTATATGTACAGATTAATACTATATGTATTCAGTTACATAGCCATCTTCTCCTCTCTTTAAATGTTTTTAAAACTTCTTTATTTTAAATTTTAAATTTAGATAGATGCAAACAAGCCATTTGTTACTTCTAACATTCACTCCTACCCCACAAGGCAAAGAGATGATTTAAATGTACCTTTTTGTTGTAAACATAAATCATTCATCAAATTTAGAGGCCTTCATTTAGAATAGATTCATCACTAAGTCATCACTATCCTTGCCAATGTTTATGAACAATCTAAAGCAATATGTTATTTCTTCCTCACTGATGTAATTTACTGATGTGACATCTTTCCTAATTCGTTTTTTGTCAGTGTTGTTGTTTTTCCTTTCTTTTGCAGCAAGAGCCGCTGATACAAACGACCTACGGCCTGGTCGCGACTTAGGCCACGACTTGGAGGTCGTAGGTCCCGGTTCTGGAGGTTTTGCGCGATCTCGGTCGTAATTCAGCGACCTGGGAAGTCCGCGATCGAAACTCTACGCTTGCTAAGGGAAGGGATGCGAGTTTAGAAACTCTACGCTTGCTAAGGGAAGGAGCGCCGCGATCGAAACTCTACGCTTGCTAAGGGAAGGGACGCGAGTTTAGAAACTCTACGCTTGCTAAGGGAAGGAGCGCTCGTTTTCAACAGCGTCGGCAGGTTAGCTACTCAGTGTCGGCAGGTTAGGGTTAGGGTTAGGGTTAGGGTTAGGGTTAGGGTTAGGGTTAGAGTTGGGGTTAGGGTTAAGGTTAGGGTTAGAGTTAGAGTTGGGGTTAGGGTTAAGGATAGGTTTTGGTGCACCTCGCGCGGTCCAAGTGACTACAATGGAGCGCTTCCTACCTCCGGTTCAGCCAATCACAAGCTTCAAAAGGTTGAATAGCGCTGCTGCTCTAGAATATTCTGCAAAAAGACGGCCCGGGGACGACCGAGGTGGCGCAACCACGGCCGGGGGTCGCGAAACTAGACCGGCCGCGACCTAACAAGTATGTACCGCGAACTACGACCTCCAGAACCGGGACCTACGACCTCCAGGTCGTGGCCTAGGTCGCGACCAGGCCGTAGGTCGTTCGTATCAGCGGCTGTCTCTCTTCTTTTGTGCGGTTTCTTTTTGGGACAGCTGCTCACCTTGTTAACTTGTATTAGTGCAGGGGTCTTCAACAGGGGGTCTGGGACCCCTAGGGGGTCCTCAGAGTTACTACAAGGGGTCCTCCAAATCTTTGTGTGATAGAAACCTTTATATTAACCACTTGAATCCTAGTCCTAGAGTCCAAAATAGCAGATCGTCTATTTTCGGCAAAGACTTTAGGTGTAGTAGTAGACTGACAGGAAAATGGGGGAGAGAGATGGGGAGTGACATGCGGCAAACGTTGTGTAGGCCAACAGGTGCCCCGATTCCACAGTATCTTACTTAAGGTGTTAGACTCCCCTTCCCCCTCTTCACACCTCATACAGACCGGGTCTCTCTTTGCATTGACCTATTTGCTTCAACATGGCGGGCTGTACTGTAGGTAGGTAGGTACAGTAGGTGTGTGGTAGACAAGCAGACAGACAGACAGCTATAAGCTACATAGAATGATAAATACTGTAGATATATGTTTTGTTGGGTCTTCTTACTTGTGCGGGTGGTTTTCAGGCGTGCGGTCGTGTTTGTGAGGCATCTGGGCCGACCATCTCTGGCAGGTTTTCCCAGAGATCGTCCTGGCATCCTCCCCCCGATAATTTCTGCCTTCACCAGTGAAGCAGGTCAGTTCTGGGACGATGGTAGGTGGACAGGACAGGAAGAAGTAGATGGATGGAGAGAGAAAAACACAAATACCAGTGTTTTTGATAGAGAAGCCCTCTAGGAAATAGAAGGTCACCAGTCCGCACTTTGTGTCAGTGTCCCTGGGCAAGAAACCACTAACTGATCAATGGGTGCTGTATTAGTCTAATATTGTTCACTGCTCCTAATAGGATGGCTACATGCAAAGGAAACATGTCCTGTGTGTGCACATACAGTATACAGTAACAAAAATACCACAAAGGAATGAGGTAACCAGATATGTTGAACCATCCTACTCAGACCAGAGCTCCAACTTTGCTGGCTGGAAAGCCACCCTGAAATCTATAATATTACATTTAAAACAAGTTAAACCCTAATGTGAAAGGTGGCTTCTTTACTCTAATAAATATGTAGATTGTATTTGAATCCAGTTTGCCTATAATTCGTTATAATAAGACGTTTGTCTGCTCGCTGTGATCAAGTGCTGATGTCAGTTATGCAACATAGTGTACAACTCAATGATGCAGCGGCGTCTTACATGCCTAATGTGATCTGCAACACATTGTTATTTGTACAGATGTGACATTATGCTACAAAGTCATGCTATGGTACACCACCATAGGGTTTATGGGGCGTTGCCTATTAGCATACAGTAGGTAACAAACTCACTACAATGCTGCTCCAATGTTTGCACCCACAGGAATCCATGGTTGCTGTATAAGCCTAACACAGCACTGCCCCTAATAGGTCAGCACTGCCCCTTATAGGTCAGCACTGCCCCTTATAGGATGGATACATGCAGATGACACTTTTCCTGTGTGTGCAACTATACTGTACAGTAACAAAAAAGGAATGGCATAACCAGACAGGAAAAGGGTCCGGAGTGAACTATCCTACCAGAGCTGCAACGTTGCTGGGTCAAAAGCTGTCAAGAAATCTACAGCTAATCAACTTCAGAATTATTTAAATTTCATGGGGAAGCGTGGCTTTGTTTGCCATAAATAAATATGTTGGTTTTATGTGAATGCATTTTGCCTCTATAATGACATACAATTAATATCTTCATATAAGGGAAATATGAGGTACATTTAAGAGAGTATTGCTGCATGAGGCCCACAAGCATAAATGTCCCGACAGTAATAGATAGAATCATACAAGTGGTTAAAGCTACCTGGCTCAGGAGCAACATCACATCTGGGGACCGGGCAGTACTCCCATCGTGTCTCTGAGTCAGTTGTGTAGCACCATGGCATCAACTCATTGTCTGGATTTCGGCAGTAGTTGTTGTCCAGGCCTCTGAGAAAATATGTAGATAGGTACAGTTGGTAGGTAGTAGACAGACCAACACACAGAGTCACAGACAGACCGATGGCTAGATAGATGTAGAAACATAGATGTTTGGCTGTGTTTTCTTACTTCTGTGGGTGGTTTTCGGGCGTACGGGAGTGTTCGTGAGGTCTCTGGACGGACCATCTTTGGCAGGTTTTCCCAGAGATCGTCCTGGCAACCTTCCCACGATAGTTTACACCATCACCAGTGTAGCAGGTCAGCTCTGGGTCGATGGTAGATGGACAGGACAGGAAGAAGTAGGTGGATGGAGAGAGACACAAGGACCAGTGTTTTGATAGAGAAGCCCTCTGGGAAAATTACCGTAGGCCTACGGTATGTGCAAATAGACAGTAACAGAAATACACCAAAGGAATAACCAAACAGGGAAAAGGGGCGAAGTCAACTTGTTAACTATGTTGAACCATCCTACTCAAACCAGAGCCATAACTATGCTGGCTTGAAAGCAACCATGACTATTAACTTTAAAAATAGTGTACTGTATGTAATTCCTACCAAGACGGTTGACGTGTCCGCTCGCTGTGATCAAGTGCTGATGTAAGTTATGCTACATACAACTCAATGATGCAGCTTGTGTGCCCATGGCTAATGTGATCTGCACCACAATGTTATTTATGCAGATGTGACATCATGCTACATAGTTATGCTATGGTTAACTGCAGATAAACACCAGCATAGTTTTTAAGGTGCGTTATGTATGCTAATAACAAAAAAAAACTTCAATGCTGTTCCAATAATGGAGGGCAAGTGATTTTCTTTGGTTGAAAGATGTTTTAAATAGTTCTTTATTCTGATAGTATTCCTAAAGAGCTTTGGTTCAGTAACAGTCTACATGTCCCTGCAGCTCGTTATTAAACACACTCCATTTTAGGCCAGGATAAAAAATGTATCCAGTCAGGAACCACAACTCAGCCAGGATACAGATTAAACAAGTGGAATTGGAATTGATGACACAAAGAAGTTAGCAGACATAATTGGAACTGGAACCCTATAAAATAACTACACTCTCCTGATTGGCTGAAATTGTGTCTCCTACCTGAAAATGTATGTTCTGTTTATCAAAGAGCTGGAGAGACAGGGAGACTACTGTTGTTTTGGACCCCAGGAAGACTAGCTGACGTTAATGGCGTCAGCTAATGGGGATCCGTTTAAATAAACAAATAAACTGAACAAAGACTCTATAGCAATAATAATGCATTATGACCAACACTTATAATACATTATAAACTTTGTTATAAGATGTTCATGGTCAGTCTTGCTTTATTTGGTCAAATGTTAATCTTACCAAATGTCAGGCTCTCCCGCCGCCTATGGCATCACACAAACTGGTTAAAATTGTCAAGTTTACGCTCAACACATTACATCCAATCTAATTAACGGGTGCCTTACCTTCAGCATTCACTGAGTTCAGAGTATGCAGCCACACGAAGAGGAGACAACACTGTATTATCACAGGCATCTCTGAACATTAATCTTTGAAAGTGTAAAATGAAGTTGGGAGCAGTGAGGACAGTAGAAGGGAAATGCCTGTTGTGTTCTAGCCTCCACCACAAGGAAGGGTCAAAGGTCGAAGTGATATGACTCAGGCACATGCACACATGGACATCAAAGGGGGCTTGAGCCTGTGCCCTTTTATCCCTCTGTAAAGAGTGCCCTCTCCAGACCACAAGTGCAGTTTTTACTATGGTGAAAGAAACACAAATGCCCTCTTTCCATGCCATACCTGAAGGCAGAATTCAGGAGAATTGCCTTGTCCAAACTCTCCTGAACTTGAATGCAGCATCTTATGTTGAAAGAATTTCTCTCTGTGTAGAAATCCACAACGTACGCCACATGTCCAGTATTGACTTAATTATGCTTAGTTCAGTGTGGTATCAGGTACCAGACATAGCCCACCTCCAAACGTGTTGTGCTGCGACGCGTTGTGAGCTTGGAGGTCTACTATTTCACCAAAAGGCCCTTTTATAAATTTCAGCCCCTGCCTCTCAAACATTCTCTGCATGTCCCTGACCATGATGTCAGCACTTTAGATTGGATGAGGGATGCCATGTTTACATACAGAGGGATGCAATATTTACATAGCTCTTGTCTTATAATGCATAAGCCAGACTAAGCTCCAAACCTCCCAAAACAAATTGATTCGACTACTTCTCGACCTGGGGCCCATGACTCAATAGGGTTAAACAATTGAAAATGGGACTGACTTTCAAAATAGTCAATGCAAATCTGCCATCAACCCCTACAGTGCTCTCATATCTGACCAAACTCCTCCAAAAAGTAAGCGACACCCACAATTACAACACCAGAGGGAGCGCACACAACGATTTGATAATACAAACCCATAGTACAAACATGGGAAATTCTCCTTTTACAATACTGCCACTGAAGTGTGAAATTCCTTGACTATTTCCCTTAAAACGCTGGCCTCCTTCAAAACAGACCTGAAAATTCATCTTTCAGGAGGACAGAGGCATAGGTAGTCATCACTTTCTCCCTTAAGACAGGCAAGAAGTGAGACCCCCCCAATCCCCCCCCCCCCCCTTTTTTTCTCCCATGCACCAAACACATAGTGAATTATTTATATATTGCTTTATCACCAGTGTTGTAGTGCTAAATTTCGAAGTGGGGGGATGCCCCACGCACGTCAATGTGCGTGTGCAACGTTTTCATATAGGCTAAAAGTAAATGACAAGGGTGCAATTATATTCAATATTTAATTGTTTTGTAGAAATCACTACATAGCTCATCAAGCTTAATTAAAGAGTCTCACATGATGTTGCTTTGTGTTTTTCATTTGGACAGAAGAGATTTAAACAATGTAGTCAATATTCAATCATTTATGCATTATATAACAGACAGTGAAAGTGTTAAATGTAAAACAAAAAGCATTTTACCCCACAATTTCTTTTGGAGGGGTGAGAGAAGTGTGGGAACGCCGTTCTCCCGCGTTCCCCCCACTACATCCCTGTTTATTACTGTTGCCATGTTCTGTAAATTGAGTGCCAAGGACTTCCAATGGAATCAAGACTGTAAAAGGACATATTGGGATGTTCCTGTTGAGCAAAATGTTTTTAGCCGGTGCTGTGCTGCATTTTTTTTTAAATGTGTCTAATGTAGTTGTTGTGTGAATTAATTGTGATCAATCAATCAATCAAAAGCCAGTGCCTAAAAACATATATAATAAAAATCAAACAGCAACTCAGACACAACTGGTGTTTCAATGTTGGTATTTTATTGTAGAACACTTTGAGACTGTGATATTTATGTTTGTAACTGACTAGAGATATTCCCTTAAAGTCCTCTCTCTCTCTCTCTCTCTCTCTCTCTCTCTCTCTCTCTCTCTCTCTCTCTCTCTCTCTCTCTCTCTCTCTCTCTCTCTCTCTCTCTCTCTCCTGTTAATCATTTGCAGTAATCAATTAAGCAATCAAACCCTTTGTGCTGACCCAAAAAAGTCATGGCTTTTGTGACTCCTAAGGATAACTTGCATGCTTTGTGGTCAACAGCTGACATAAGAAAAGAAAAATTAACAACACATGAATAAAGCCAAACTGGAATGAAATGGGTTGCTCCAATGTAAAGATGAACAAAGTAAAAATGTGGTACTACTAATAATAATAACATGTGGCCCCCACAAGCCAGTGTTGATTTTGTCGACTAAAACGATGACGAAAAATGTTTGTCGACTGCGTTTTTTTCACTGACGAAAACTAAATAAAAACTAAACTAAGCTGTGATGACTAAAACTGAGACTAAATATATTGACGATTTCGTCAACAAAATAAAAACTAGACTAAAATGTTAGGGAGGGACTAGTGGAGAAGAGAGTAATTTTATGTTTGGTTGCTCTCAGGTGTTGCGTGCTGAAAATAGCAGATCTACAAGCTCACAACGCGTCGCGCACAAAATGTAAAATCAGTCATTATGATGCCATCAAGGCCTGCCAAAATACATTTCAGTTGACTAAATCAACTGTAGATTTAGTCGCCTAAAATCTTATGATATTTAGTCGACTAAAATTAGACTAAAACTAATACTTTTCAGGTGACTAAATTATGACTAAAATATTTCAATTGACTAAAATCTTCATTTGATGGCCTTCCTGCCCTGACAGTTGGCCAGTTGGCCAGAAGGGACTTTGAGGACTAGTTTGTAGATTTTGATTATTATTACAAAACCATGTCATATGCTTTGGCTATTTGAAAGTAGCCAATGTACAAGCTCACAACACCTTGCTTTGCAACGTGAGGGGCCCCTGGCCTGGACAACACAAATATTGTCGGAGGCGTGGTCAGCGAGCATGCAGTAAGCTGTGTTCCTGTGGGGCTCCGTCCCAAACATTGTTAATTTACTGTTTTTAAGGAATTATACCTACCTCAACTTTTCTGCTCAACGCTTGATTTAAATGACGGATAAGAAGAAACACCACCACAAATACAACACTAGAGTGAGCCCTTTGGTAATGGACGAGGATTTTACCGACGTTCTGGACGCCGACAGCATGTCCCTGGGGGGGAAGTCGGTCGGCACGCCGTCGGCTGCTAACCCTTCCACAGCTGATCTGATGAAGGCTATCACCACCTTCCAAGACAAAATGGAGCTTAAACTCACTAAAATTCTCTGTCAACGGTCACCGAGAAAGTGCGTGATATCGAGGAAGCCGTGACTAGACACGACGACGAGTTACAGGCGCAGGTCGTTGTTTATCATCTTGTCTGGTAATATATTAATTCCATATGCTTTCTGGTTAATCAAGTGTCCTTTGCTGCTGTGCATTTATATATGGTTTACAGCCGCAGCGCACCGCTATGTTTAAGCATGGTGGTCAGGTGGTGTCGCGCACTAAACATAAGCCCAGAATGCAAGCCATATGAACACGTTTTGGGTTTATAGATCTGCCGAGCCAGCTGCCTGTGTTTGATGCGTCACCGTTGAAAGGTCGAAACATAAATCACGCAGGCAGCGGCAATGCGAGGGAGAGAGAAAAAGAGACTATGAGAGCTGTATGATTGAGATTGACTGACTGTTGACAACAACGGGGATTTAACGTTAGCCCATTTTGTGCAGAACCTTCAACCTAGCATGTTTCATGAACAATTTAACACGTGAAGTTGCCATTTCGCCAACTATTATATGTCCATTCTCTCACTGTTGTAATTTGAGACACTGTTGCTGCCTGCTTGGGAGGCTGTGCAAACTGTGCAGTCCATATTGGCCAGTCCATAAGGACAACTATGTTTTTTTTAAAACAAGGTTCATATTTTAGATTGTAATTAGAGAAAAGAAAAGATGGTTGTTAAAATGTTTGCATTTACTGCTTTCTATTGTTTTAGTTATTTTAACAATGGGCGGGGGCAATTCCCAAGATGCACTGCAATCTTTCATGTGACTTAAGGGGGCTAGCAGTGTTACTGTAAATAGTAATAAAGACATTGCAGGCTTATTGTGTCTAAAAATACATATTTAGCCACTTGTACACCAGACGTTGAGTATATTATGAAAAGCCTGGCATTATATGAACACACACCATCAGCAGGGCTATGCTCTGGGCCAGTGGCAAGGCAACAGACTTCCAAGGGATGATAGGGATGATAATGGGGAGGGATGTTAGAAGATGTCGTACACAATGGAGGGTGGTGAAGACCAGTCAGGCAAGTGTGTAAGCCTGAAAGTCTTCCAGTTACCGGATGGTGTTGATGTATTTCTGATCGGAGGACTCAGGTCCGGGATCACAGAAAAGCAGAGTTCCCAAGAGCAAGGCCAAGAAATAGTGAAGCTCGTGGCTGATTACAGTGCACAGAGTGTAGCCGTTACCCAGCTGGGCCCCACCCACAGTGCACTGGACGATGAGCAGCTCTACCAGGATGATACAAGGAGGCTGACCGTCGATGGGAACCTGACCCTGTACCTGGACAGCAAGTCCTACTCGTTCACCCTGTGCTACTATTCTCATAAGAGGTCACTGGAGAGCCCATGCAGTGAGAGACAATCAGGGGAAACGCCAGAAGACCAAGCAGCCATCTACATCAGACTCACCAACCAAGAGCACCAAGCTTAAGAGCAGCTTGGAGCAGATATAGGAGCTGGAGAACTGATTATATACACTCCAGATGGAGTTACGCCCAGCACCAAGATTGCTGAGTTTGATATGGATGAAACAATCATCCATACCTATGGAAAAGGGACAAGGTTGGAGTTTGCTGTTTGACGCGGTTAAACCCAAGCTGAAGACGCTGAAGGAGAGTGGTTGTAAGTTGGTGTTCTTCACCAACCAAAAGAACCTAAAGAAAAACAAAGACATAGGCCTTCACAGTTAAAGTAGAGGCCATTGTTCAGAAACTGGATCTACCTGTACAGGTATTTTTTGCAGCCGGTCGTCAGTCAGGGCTATATGTGAAGCCAATGACGGGGATGTGGGATCACCTGCTCAAGAAGGCTAACGGGAAATTGGAGGTTGATATCAGTCAGAGTTTCTTTGTGGGAGATTCAGCAGGCAGACCTGATAACTGGGCTGATGGAAAGAATACGGACTTCTCCTGCAGTGCCCGACTGCGCAAGCTGGACCGGTGGACCCCAACGGCAAGCCGTACGACCCCTCCTCCTCCCTCACCTCATCACAACCTGAGGTCATTGTGGCGCAGGGCTTTCCATCTTGTGGAAAATCCACATTCATCCACACACACCTCGTCCCAGAAGGCTACGTCCACCTCAGCAGGGATGGAAAAAAGAAGGAAGTTATGTTGAACGAACTTCAGGAAGCTCTGCAGAGCGGTAAAATTGTCGCGGTGGACGACACCAACCCAGACGCGGAATCACGCAAAAGATACGTGGAAGCTGCAAAGAAAGCTAGAATCAGATATCGCCGTTTCCATTTCACTGCCCCCACACATCGACAGGTTCCGCAGGATGACTTCGGAAAACCTGCCTGGCGCCGACTTCGAGAGCTACGAGAGCTCCTAACCAAGAAGAGGGAGTTGATGAAATTATTGAGGGCCACTTTGTCCCCAACGTTGATGATGATGCCAATTTAGCTCAGTTCAGACAGTTTAGCAAAGGCTGATTGGACAGCCTTTGGGGGTTCATTTTGTGAAGAAAGTTTTAAAGTTGATTTGAGTTGTTTACATAAATCTGTTTTGACTACTGTCTCTGTGTCTCCAACTGATCATTGTAGTCATACTACTCCTCCACTAGGAGGAGACAAAGTGAAGATTTTATATACTTTTATGTACTCTTATTGGTTTCCTAGTAAGCTCACATAGGCCTACTGTATGAACAAAAATATCTTTATACATACAGTATGGTTTCAACTTGGAAGGAGCACTTAAGCAGTATTCTGAATAGCTTTTAAGGTCATTTAATGGGACAACGTTATACACAGATCAGTGGAGTTATAGGTAATAAAACAAATCAGCCTGTTATAGCTCCACCATGGGGCTAGAATGTGTTGAAGTAAACTTGTTGTTTAAAGAATAGAATGCCCATGTCTTTCTGTGGCTCTTTAATGTCCATTATCTTAAAACTACACTTTAGAAGCGAAGATGGAGGCAGATGCTCGCTTATAAAGCACATGTTGGAAAGCACCGATCCGATCCGCCATGACACCACGTAAACAATGATCGATTCCGGTGAAGGACGCGATGACGTCAGACCGGAAGTGTTTACGCTGTGGACTTCTGGCCTTCAAAATAAGACAACGGGAGTGAATGCAGCCTGAGGGTGGCATCGTGGACATTTTAATCTGTTAATGTCAGGGGCTCGGAATTGTCATGATACTTTGTTGGTAATGATGTATCACAAAAGTTTTAAATTGCTAGAGGATTACATTTAGTTAGTTGTATGGGTTAATTCATTTGTTTTCATCTACAAAGAACGGCCCGATCACGCCAAAAATAACAGACAACAGTCAATAAAATTTTACTTGTAGTTCTTGGTGTGAACAATCTTAATTTAAGCTTTGAATACATGCATTTAGATCACAGATGTGTCAGGTCTGGACCTATTGCCCAATCAATTAGTATTCAACCCTAAACAGAAAACGTCCACCATTATGCAACAACACATTATAAAACAATATAGTGGTTTAAAATCTAGGTTTGATATAAAGTAGCCCTGAAACATGGCGGTCATGAGCGACCATCATGTTTCAGGGCTAGATATGATATATGTTACAGATTTATATAAGGACAATTAAGCATAAGTCACAGGCGAGATGGCTGCCAACATGACTGATTTATATGGAAATGGTTTAGATTAAGTCAAAGATATGGTGAGTGTTTGTACATTGACATAAAAAGGATATGATTAGTTCCTTCCACAAAAATAAAATGAGGACAAAGGACAAAGGACAATACCAATGTTAGCATTGCTAAATCCATTCCTATAGTCCCACTAAATCATTTTCATTAAAGTAAAATGCAAAAGGCCGAAAACATTAACAAGAAAACAAGTTAGGGTTTGGGTCAGGTTTGGTTGTCGAAAAGATGACATGTAGAAACAGCGAAACGCTCCCCTAGTGAAGCTGTAGAAACTGCAAGAAAACAACACATGAAGACACTATATGGACTCACAAAGACACTATATGCAACAAGAGACCCAGACAGAGTACAGCAGTACTAGACAAGGATGGTAACCACAGAACACTTCAAGGAAGTGTTTAACAGACGAATAACTGAAGATGACGAATGTGATTTCAACGACAAATAGAAGAGATCACAGTAAATGAACTAACAATAGGCGAAGTCAAAGAAGCAATAAAAAGACTACAGAATAGTAAGGCACCAGGAATCGACTCCATCATAGCCTCTAGACTAGAGGCATAATCCTACTCTCTGAAGTGGGCAGGATTATTGTAGATCGCATATGAAGTGGAATTGACTGCAAGCTGAGAAAAGAACAAGCAGGTTACAGAACAGGTAAGGGAACAACAGAGAACAGGTAAATGTGTGGCAAGCAACACTATACATGAACTTTTTAGACTTTGCATTTCCTTGTGTCTTGTCTCGTTTGTGTCATTACCTGTGCCTGTGTTTCTTCTGAAACCGTCTTTACTGCCTCGGCATAACTGGTTTCTTGAACCAACTTGACTTGCTGTACTTCTTTTGCCTTCTTACGATAAGCTGACATTTAAAGCATCTGAGTGGTGGTGGAATGTACACTCACATTATAGCATATACAGTTGCGATAAAAGGTTTACATACACTTGAAATGTGTCATGGCAGATTTGACTTTCCAATCATTTCTACAATTCTTATTTTTCTAAGATAGGTTGATTAGCAAATACTTCTTTGTCTCACAAAAAAGAATCACCCAGTTTAAATTATTTTCATGAATTTATTATGGGTTTTCTGAAAATTTGACCAAATCTGCTGGGTCGAATATATATATATATATATATATATATATATATATATATATATATATATATATATATATATACAGCAATCATCATCATCATCATCATCATCATCATGACCTTTATTTAAACTCGGAGTACAATTGAGGGCAGACCCTCATTTCCAATATAGCTGAGATACAACACAATAATCAGGAATATACATACATACAGCAATAATACAATATAAATCAGACAGAATACTCCAAAAATACAAATATGCAAGGAACTAAAACATATATTAATACAAATTAATTAAAGCAGTTACAATCTAGAACATGTGTTAGGTATTGGCTTTCTGACATGGACTCCTCTTTCATTAGAGGAGGATTGTGCCATGCATTCATCCATCCATCCATCCATCTTCAACCGCTTATCCAGAGTCGGGTCGCAAGGGCAGCAGCTCCAGCAGAGAGCTTCAAAGCAATATTATCAACTTCCTCCAGGGGGATTCCGAGGCGTTCCCAGGCCAGTGCGGAGATGTAATCCCCCTATGTGGCCCTTGGTCTGCCCCGGGGTCTCTTCCCAGTAGGACATGCAGTTTATACTTAACAATTGCTTCACAGTAGCTTATTTGATTTACACAACTTTCTATATGGCAAAGGGACATTAGCATTGCTGTTATATTCCCTGTCAGAAAATATTTTTGAGGCGGCAGGTCCACAGCCAAATACATCAGAAGAAGAAGATGTTGTATTGTGTAGTCATATTACCTGTGCTAATCCAATGTGGAAACAAAACAGCATAATTTTATGCAAAGACATTGTGATGCAGTCATGGTGGAATGCTTGATTATGATTGGTCAATCACTTGAATTCAGCGGTCTGTTCACTAGTAAGAGACCACGCCTCTGCTCAAGTTGAACAAGTATATTAAACGAAGTGAATGTGAAATGTTGAGGTGAATGTAGTGTGATGATGACAGAGCCCAGGGAATGGTGAGACTGAGTGTGGGGGAAGTCTCTGGAGCGATGGTCGGTGCCACGGTAGTGGGCCATGACTGCTCTAAACAAATCAGCGTTGCGGTCCGTTCGCGAAAATGGAATGCAGGCCGCTGAAAAAACATCCTGCAGACCGGCGACCGGCCAGTTTGAAATGGTTTGCAGAGGCAAATCAAGCCGCAGGTGATGGCTGGCTAGGCGAGGTGGCGACCAGCTGCGCTGGTGGAAGAGGGCTTTGGAAGTCGGCTGCACTGGAACGGCTGCTTTCAGCGATTGAAAAAACCGACGCGTCGGAAAACAGCTCGTCATCCGAGGCATTAACGAAAAGCTCATCCATAGTGGACGGCCTCGAGCCCGAGCCTACCCTATACATATATGCACTTACAAAACGCATAAACTTAAACAACAAAAAATTCTATAAACTAAATTAAACAACGCTTGAAGGACAAGGATTTACCTTGAGACGAAGGATTTAGCTTTGAAAGCGAGGGAACTTACGAGCAAACAAGCATCAAACACTGTAGAGTTTGAGACCTACTATTGCAGATACAAACAGGTAGGGGAGGCAAACACAGTTGCTTTTATACTGTGGTGAATGTGATGTGGATTGGCCAGGAGATAGTGAGGCAGGTGTGTGTGATAAGGTGATTGTGACAGGGGAGTGGCAAGGATGAGCAGAGGTGGGTCTCCACTCCTGAACCTACGTTGCCAGCAACTACATTTATTTTTGAATAATGACCGCTGAACTCAATAACAGACTACTCTCTAACCAAAGACTCAGAGCACCTGACTCATGTTAACCTGCGTTGCTTGATTTTGTGTTGTATCCATCACGGCAGCACATAAACCCACAATCATGTAGAGCTAAACATCGCTTACAAGAATGTTTCTGATAACAGTTGAAGCCAGAAATAGATAATGCACTAACCAAATATTGATTCTAATTTATCAACACTTCCCATTGTTTTCCGAGGTGACTGCGTTGCACTGGACGCACCCGGCATAATTGACTGAAATGCTTTTATTTACTGTATGAAAGTATTCTATTAATGTATACATATACGATAAGCAATGGAATCCTTCATTTTGTTTTGGTTCAATGATTACCTGCTCCCCAAATGATTATTCCTTGCATATTGTGTCATTGTTACATTATGGTGTTGTTGCTGCATGAAGTTAACCTTTAACTTACAGCATGCTTATGTTCACACCCACAGAATAGATTTCTAAGAGATTGTTTGATTAATCCAGCCCACATATCTAAGGACATCGGCGTAGAAACCAGGAAGGTTCTGATGACCACCACATTCCGCCGTCCCCCAGCTCACCACGCCTGCGATGTAGTGAACTCCGTCTTCTTTGCACAACAGAGGTCCGCCTGAATCACCCTGTAAGGACAAAGAACGAGTATGAATAGCATGATAGCCAAGCCCCACCCTGCCAGCGTGTGATTGGCTGAAGTCCCTTTGAGCCGCATTCGGACGCAGAAGCAGTCCCCAGGACAATATTTACTATTCTGTCCCCCAGTATTTGTAACTCGAACGGTGCTGAGTCGGCTCATGTGACCTTCGCACCACTCGGCCCGGCGACTTGCTTGCTACCGCTCGGTCGCCTGAGACGTTGCGCCACAGTTGTCCGTGGTGGCGGAAAAAGAAGTGGCACAAGTGGGATGCGAACTCGGAGTGTATGGATAGCGAGTCATGACACTAGTCCACTAGTCCACTGAGAAGCCAGTTCTGAGAAGGGGCATTCGGTCTGTATTAGTAGGGGAGGAAAAGCCCAGCGTAGGGGAGGAGCCTCGCGAGGTTGTCACTCAAAGTGACGCCAGCTAATCACAGCGTGTCTTTTCCGGGACCAGGCAGAATGCAGCTCTTTCGCTAGTATGCGTTCCAATAGGCTCTATGCACAGCAGCCATATTGGAAAGACATTGGGCCTCTTCCTTCAGGGGCTACCAATGATTTGGTGCTTAAGGCTGTTCTGGTCACACAGAGTCAGGGTGCTGATATTGTTTATGTTGGCTCACTGGAAACACTCTGCTACACCAGTGGGTCTCAAATGTGGGACTCATGGTTCTTTGAGGGGCTTCCAAATGACCCCTTATGTTTGTGTAACTCTGAGAGTGTACAAATTGAACCAAATGGACCTCCGCATTTCCTTGAGTGCGGAAGAGCCTGGGATGTCTCCGTACCCTTCCAGTCAGACGGTAACATACGGTATGTCCCAATAAGTCACAATATGCATTTTAAGGAGTGAGAATGTTGTCTGAATATGTGGCCATGAGACATAAGGCACAAAAGGCGTGTTTCCATTGTGTTCTTTCTCTCAACATGCACGTACACGCATGCGGGCACACATGCACAGTTGCACACACGCACGCACGCGCACGCACGCACGCACGCACGCACGCACGTGCACACACACACACACACACACACACACACACACACACACACACACACACACACACACACACACACACACACAAACACTAACCTCGCAGGTATCGACTCTTTTGACCAAGTCTCCTGCACAGATCATGGTGTCGTCCAGTAGGCCAATATCCAGTGGTTGGCCGACATACTTCTCCACACATTGCTGTTTAGACATCAAGGGAATGCGGGCATATGACAGCTTGTCTGGCTTGTACACTGAGGGCAGAGGACACAGAGAGGCAATGAGAGAAAGACTGGACACAATGTTGCGGATCGTTACTCACACAATACATGTACGTTAAACCTAAGGTTAAGGAGGGAGGGGATCAGAAATGACTAGGCTACATTAGGATCGGCCAAGAGAGGCGAGGTTGAGATGGATTGAAATGTACAACGGAGGGTTAAAGGAGTAGTTCACCCCCAAAATGTATGTGTCGCATTCCTAGGACAAAAAATAGTTTATTGTAAATGTACCCCAAATTGATTCTGGATTGATACCCATCCGGACAAATCATTGTCTTAGGAATGGAATTAAAAACCAAAACATATTATTGAACTCAAGTCTCCATGGCGTGAGTAATCAATAGGGATAAAGTCATTTTGGGGGTGAACTACTCCTTTAAGTGGTCCATGCTGAAGATGGAGCTAAAAGAAGAAGAGGACGGCCAAAGAAGAGGTTCAATGATGTTGCGAGAAGCATGACATGCAGGTACAGTAGCTAGAGTGACCAGAGGAAGACGCAGAAAACAGAAGCAGACAGAAGAAGCACAGAAGGAAAATAAGAAGAAGAGAAGGAAGCCAGTTGAATATTGAACATTGAATGGTACAGTGGAATAAATGGATGAGCTCCCTAGACAAACCGCCTGACCAACTCTACCTGCCATATCATTAGATAGACAGTCATTTCAAAGTGATTGCCTATCAAACACTTTGTAGCTTGTATTTGAGGTGTGATTAGTGGTAGTGTAGTGAGTACTGTAGTTGTAGCTTGTATTTGAGGTGTGATTAGTGGTAGTGTAGTGAGTAGTTGTAGCTTGTATTTGAGGTGTGATTGGTGGTAGTGCAGTGAGTAGTTGGATACGTACAATGTTCAGTGCTGCCCCATCCAGAGGTGACACACACCTTTCCATCGGGGAAGTGCTTGTTTGGCAGACAGGCAGTCTTAACAAAGACGGATTCCTTGGCACAGAATGGGCTGTCGGTGACTTTCAGCTGGAGTAACGCTGAGACACAGTGGATGGAATGGTACATCAGCGTCTCTGACTTAAATGGTACAGTAAATGGTGCATTTAATTATATAGCACCTTCATCCAAGAAACTTTACAGAGATTGTGCATTACATTCACCCATTCACTCACACATTCATACACCGACCAAGGCAGAGGATGCAAGGCGCCAACCTGCAGTTAGAGGTTCAGAGTCTTGCTCAAGGACACTTCGACAATACCTCTGGGGGAGCACGGGATTGAACTGGGAACCTTCCGGTTGCCTAGCCGCCAAACCTGAGCCACTGCCGCCCTAACTTACACGTACATATATGTCATAATTTATTAAATGATGATAATAATAATCATAATAACAATACTAATAATAAAAATAAAGCTGCAAGCAGCCATGATCGGACCATCGCACCTCCATCAACATTAGGAGCAAATATCGACCAATCAGAAAAGGGAGCAGAGCTAAGTAACTCTAATGAAGGACAAGTAGTCCAGTGAGGCGACTCTAAGAACTGTTCAAAAGTTATCACAAAAGATAGGCCACCTGAAGACTGGAGTCACCAGCATATTCACACTGGAGAAAAACCTTTTCACTGTAAAGAGTGTGACAAGAGTTTCAGTCCGTTAGGTGAACTGAAGACACACCAGCCTACCCACACAGGAGAAAAGCCTTTTTCACTGTAAAGAGTGTGACAAGAGTTTCAGTCAGTTAGGTAACCTGAAGATTCACCAGCGTTTCCACACTGGAGAAAACACCTTTCTATTGTAAACAGTGTGACAAGAGTTTCAGTCATTCAGGTGACCTGAAGTTTCACCAGCGTTTCCACAGTAGAGAAAAACCTTTCATCTGTAAACTGTGTGACAAGAGTTTTAGTCGGTTAGATGTAGTGAGGATTCACCAGTGCATACACACTGGAGAAAAAACATCTGCAAATAGAAGAAAACACCCAATGTGGTCACACAGAAATATGGCTGTAGGCTGATAAATAGAAAAAAATAAAAGCGAAGCTTTGCGGCACAGACATACGTACAAACAGACAAAGCCAGATGTAGCAGCGGTAGCACCGCTCAAAAAACTAGACTGCACTCTGTCGAGTTGCCGACAGAGTGCGTAGCACAAGTAGGTTGATGAGTGCTGATGAGTGCTGATGAGTGCTGTCTGCTAATTGGTGCAACACTGCTCCCTCATTGGCTAATTGGTGCCACATACAGACAGCACTCTTCACCCTACTTGCACACTCTGTTGGCACAAGTAATAAGAGGTGTGTGGCCACTAATTTGCATATTTAGGAGCACTTAATCCATGAAAAATTGCCTTGTTATAGAGCTACTGAATATGAAAATATGTCTAAATCAGCAATTATTTTGCTTGGGAACCATGTTTTTCTGATTCCACACCCTTGACTTGTGTTAAATGGCCATGCACAAATGCATGTATCTCAGAATGCATGTGTATCAGAATGGTAACTGGCTTGGTTAACACATTGGCCTCACCAACGTCATTATGAGCAGTGTTGTAGATTGTTGTCCTGTAATCGTTGTGAGGGATGGCTCTCTCCACACGGATGACCTGGACGTAGTCTTCCTGTTTTCTAATGTCCACTGCCCCCAAGACCACCTGCATTTCCGTGTAATCCTGTCTGGAGAATCAACCAGTCAGTCATTAGCTGCGCTTACATTGACACTTCTTATCGTGTTAAACCCTCAACTCGATTAAAAATGCTGTATTTACAGTATGTATATATGCACCTAAATGAACCAGATCAAACCCGATTACAATTTTAATTGCATGCAGAGGGGGTGCCTACACCTTTTCACAACCCGATCAAGAGGAAAGGTCTTCCATGTATAGCCTACACCTTAACCCAATAACTATCTGATACTTTTTTTTTTACTGCACATGCTTCCTTGTCATTTATTGGTGTGACTTTTTTATTTGTGTTTCATTAATTATTTTATATTGACAATGTTTTAATCTATATATCTATAAATGTACGGAATCTGTGTGTACGTGGCACACGCAGGCTATATTCACACAAGCTATTTTCAATAAACAAATATAATTGTTTCCAATCCAGTTAGCCAACACTGCTTCTTCAGTAACGGCAGTTTCTAATGCGTTTTGTCTAATTTGATTCAAAATACAGTTCATGTATTATTAGTGTACTGGTAAAAAAAAAGTGAGACAGCAGTTCAATGTATTGCCTCTTAATGACCCATCTTGTGACCATTTCTTTCAGTCCTGATCCCTCTGGATGAGGAAACACTGCATTATATATTCATGACGATTCAGTTACAATAACACGCCACCTCATTACAGGTTTAGAATGATTTGTGCAGAAATAAATTGCATAATGTGATTGCATAAACCCATTAAATCTCCTTTAGTGCAGCTTACATGCAATGAGCGGCAGTGAGAACCCAACAGGATGCAATGAGGACACCTCCACAGGCGTGTACGAACGGATCAGATGAGCCAGTGGTTCTGATCTGCAGGGATGCCTGCCATGGATTATCCCCGGGGCGAGACACCTTGCCAAAACTGATCCTGGTTGAAAAGCCAAGGTATGGCCTGCCACACTGGGAGAACTGGGCCGGGGGTGCTGGAGACATAGTAGGACCTTGGAAAGAAGGTTGTGTGTGTTAAAGGTCGACTTCTTCAGGCATTTTCAACCTATTATCATTGGTCCTCTGTAATGCTCATTTATACCAGTGGTTCTCAACCTTTTCAGGCCGCGACCCCAAACATAATCATGTTTGAACTGGGAGCACAAAGAGTTGAGGCATTACATTTATGGTTCTATTGTGAGAATAGCACAGTGGCAGTGGCATACCAGGTTTAGGACCATAGGCGGACTTTGCCATTTGCCCTAGGGGGGCAGGTTTGAGCAGCAACATGCCAATTGTCAACCAACCCCTCAACACTAACTTATCACACTGTCCAACTACTGTTATTCATTGTGTCCACCAGACCACTAGTGTACCAAATAAAACAACAATTATGTGTGGTTAGAGCAGTGTCATTTTACAAATTGTGTTCATTATTAAGTAAAATAGCTACTTTCATTATTGGAAACACAGTTGCAGCTTACAAGAAATGCCAATAAGAATAAACCATTTGATAATCTCAGCTATAATTTCTAAATGGCTACAAAACATTTTGTTTGATGCAGGACAATAATTATTGTAATTTAATTTATTGTAAGTAATGAACAATAAGGGAATATCAGTGAATAATAAATAAAAAATATATATATTTTTACATTTTAAACCCCTTTTTAATTATGTTTCAAGCCTAATATGTGTAATCTTTGTGTAATCAGTTCGGATATTGCAGGTATGTTCAGGTATATTCATAGTCTGACAACCCCCATTCTTAGCAATGCTATCTTCAGACAGAGAGGCTCTGATCACTTAACATTCCAATCAATCAACTTATTGTCGCCAGCTGGTCTCTGTGTGATGGGGAGAAACCAGTGACTATTAGTTGGTTAATTCTTTAAAAAGTCATAACTCTTGACAGGAATGGGCTAGAGACTTACTTTTTTTTCCTAAATGCTCAGAAATGCCTGGGGGTGCAGTGCACCCCCTGCACCCCCATAAAGTCCGCCTATGTTTAGGACTGCAACCTTTCAGAGAGTAGCCAGTAGCCCTTGTACCATTCACCCAACACTGTGGGTGTGGCTAACTTCAGCTGGGTCACCACCCACCAGACAACCAGGCATACTTAATGAATGGGTGGGTGTGGCCACATAAAAACATAATGTTAACACTTTCTGTACACTTTTTTTGGAGAAAAAAATCCTCCTAGTATAATCATAATACCTGATAATCATGTTTTAGGGAGGGAAAAATCATGGCACCCCATCTTTAAGGTTTGTTATTTGTCCTCAGTAGAAATTCCCTTTCAAGTAATCAATAAAATAATTGTTATGAACTTTACTACCTGGCCCAGGAGCATCATCACATCTGGGGACCTGGCAGTACTCCCAGCGTGTCTGTGAGTCAGTGGTGTAGCACCATGGCATCCGCTCATTGTCTGGATTACGGCAGTAGTTCTTGTCCATGCCTCTGACAAAAATATTTGGGTAGGTAGAGTACAGTTGCTTGAAAATATACAAATGGACAGAGAGACAGACCATTTACAATTTAGGCATTCAGCAGACACTCTTTATCCAGAGTGACTTACAGTAAGGAAGGTAAACACACAGATGAAATGCAGAGAGACAGTGTAGTAGTGCGCACACCAAGATCATAGCTTCAGTCTAAGCAATATCATATTAAAACAAGTACTTACTTACTTTTGCTTATGTTTAAACTATAGAAAATATAGGATGCCAGCCAGGTAAACAAATGAAGCATCTGTCTAAATAGCATCTAAATTACATTTCAACCTTTGCATAAGACTGCATGATCATCAAGGCTCGGTCCAGGTGGAGTGCTACGGGCTAAGAGCCCGTTTACGTGACGCTGTTTCCACGAGAAATCCGCAAAATGAAATGTCAGATGTTATGACTTCCGTTCAATGGCATTTTCGAGGGTTTGAAACGCAGGATAGTAAATCCGAATGAGTGAAAATCTGTGAAACGATCCTCCTCGCGTTTCCATCTAAACGGGCAAGTTACAGTGTTGGGGAAGTTACTTTGAAAGCGTAAAAAAGTCACATGCCAGCAGAAATATGCCTCTCAACTGAGTTTTATATTTTATTTCAAAAAGGTTGACATTTTCTTTAGTAAACATCTGTTCCCAAAATAAAGTTAAAATTATGATCTGTTGAGGACACTGTTATATGAGTCAATCGTATCACATCGCTATGCATATTAACTAAACTACATGACATTTGATCGTAACAGTAAAACTATACTTAACTTTGCTGTAAAAAGAAATTGGGCCTATGCCTCTCAACTGGGTGTTATACTTATATTTAACAAAGGTTTACATTTTCTTTTGTAAACATCTGTGTTCCTAAAATAAAATTCCACAAAAAAAGAGGATCTGTTGAGGATACTGTATGACATTTGATCTTCAATTTGATCACATCTCTAACTGTAACTTAACTGTAAAAAAATAAAGAAAAAGACTGGTGCCCTGTATAGTGATAGCTACACCTTTGCTATACCTATTAATTAAACTGTTACATGACATTTGATTGTCAATCTTAACAAAACTTAAATGTAAAATGATAACTTCGCTTGTAACTTCTTAATTGTAACTTGTAACTTGAGCCAAAAATGACCCAAAATGCATCTCAGTTACTTGACGAGTTACAGAATTATGAATGTAACTAATTTACAGCAAAATGTAACTTAGTTACGTAACTCAGTTACATGTAACTTTAACTTCCCCAACACTGGAAACCGCAAAATGTATGGCATGACTGACGCTGCAAAGCCGACAGCAGTGGAGTGCATTGGAGCCTGTACGCCGCCATGGTGATTATGTAAACAAATCACACAATAAGGAAGGAGAGCGTACACGATGTCACACACTGCCAGATAGTGTGTCACTGCCACCTGCACACTACATTGTTTCATTCTCTGGTGCGTGTTCGTATGAACCCGGGACCTCGTCGTTCTCTCTACAGACCGTTGTCGTCCGTCCGTCCGACAGACAGACAGACAGAGACAGACAGACAGACAGACAGACAGACAGACAGACAGACAGAAGGCTCGATATATGACTAAGGAGATGGATGGATACTGTGGCTGGGTGTTCTTACTTGCTGGGATAGTTTTCAGGTGTGCGCCTGTGGCTGTGAGGCGTCTGGGCCGACCAGCTCTGGCAGGTTTTGCCAGAGATCGTCCTGCCAACCGTCCCCCGATAGTTTCCACCCCCGCAGGTGAAGCAGGTCAGCTCTGGAACGATGGTAGGCTCTGATGCTGAGGATAGGACAGAAGTAGATGGACGGAGGGGTTTAATAAAGACAAGAAACAAAAAGAAAAAAGAAAAATATATATAGTATATATATATATATATATATTATATATATATATCCATACTATAATTAGAGAGAGAGGTCAGTCAGTCAGTAGGTCACAAAATGCATTATCTATTCACTCGCTTCATAACCCACACTCTGCACATATTTTGCAGCACATATATTCGAACGGGTAAGGTCTAGTACAGTATATATATACACACACTGAAAACATAAAGGGGTAAGTTCATGTGAACTAGTTTGTTGAAGCTTATTCATTATAATTATCAAAATCGATATGACCGTGCCAGGCCGTATACCGTACCGCGCCGGGCCGTACCCCTTGGGATAATAAAGGTAGCTATCTATCTATACAGCGCATCACTGCACCATGTCTATGCAAGGCTATTAATCTACTTTTCATTTCAACAAATATTCACTGTGTATTCACTCCATTGTGTTCCAAAAAGTTCCTATTTATCATGACAAAGCAAAAAAATTAATAAAAATAAATATAAATTTAAAACTACACTCTTTCCATTTATGTGAATGAAAGAAAGAGGACTTTGTCCCACTGCATAACTCCACTAGC
The DNA here is from genome assembly GCF_963921795.1 of Nannobrachium achirus. Taxonomy (NCBI): domain Eukaryota; kingdom Metazoa; phylum Chordata; class Actinopteri; order Myctophiformes; family Myctophidae; genus Nannobrachium; species Nannobrachium achirus. Next base: position 13,542,538 of record NC_137832.1, read on the forward strand.
CTGGGTGCCAGCGATCTGTTTTGTCTCTCCGCATCACAGTCTGGAAAGCCTTGTATCTCCAACGGCTTTCCAGCAAACCGCAGCTTCCGATTGGTCTGTGGTGCGCAGCAACCCTAACCCTACTCTGATTCGCTGGAACAACACCACGTGGCTTTCCCATTCATTGGAACCACAGATATAAAAAGCTAGATACCTCCTCCGCCGCTGCAGTTCATTGGCGCGACTGGTCAAACACCGCTGGCGGAAGTGCGTAACTGTGGAACTGCGGAAGGCACTCTGCCCCCTCCAATGGGAAAGAGGGAGTCCTGCCAGTCCTGCATCTGATTGGCCTACCGAGCTTCCCATTATTCCCGAACAGGCTGGCACCCAGGCTATAACTCCAACCCCGGTAGCAAAAGATAATGATTTTTCTGGTTGGCCAGTCATGGACCAATCAGAAGGCTGACAAAGGGTGAATTGTGAACACTTGTGAGGCTTGTTGCTCCAACGCGCACTAAAGTTGGCACAAACTCTGCCATGACCAATAGTGATGGGTAGGGCTGTCACGATTATGACATTTTACATGACGATTAATTGTCACTCAAATAATTGCGATTGACGATTTAATTGTGTTTTTGTCGCTGACAATTACATTTCTGTTTGGCTTTTAGGCTTTGAAGTTGCACATGGTAGATATGACACATGAATATACAAAGAAACTACTGACATATTTGACAACTTTATACTTAAAAAAGAACATTGATAGTGGAAATAGCCGATCTACAAGCTCACAACGAGTCGCGATGCGACACGTTGTGAACTTGTAGATCTGCTATGTCCACTATTTTTTTTCCACTACATTGACATCAAGCTAAACTCATAGTCAGTTTCTTTGTAAACAGTACAACGAGTCCCAGAGAGATGAGGGTTTGTTATTCGTCCTCAGCTGACATTCCCTAAAAAGTAATCAATACTGTCATAGTTGGTCAAAGTTACCCGGCTCGGGAACGCCATCACATCTGGAGACCTGGCAGTACTCCCAGCGTGTCTGTGAGTCAGTGGTGTAGCACCATGGCAACCGCTCATTGTCTGGATTACGGCAGTAGTTCTTGTCCATGCCTCTGACAAAAACATGTACAGTAGATACAGTAGGTAGGTAGTACAGAGAGAGAGAGAGAGAGAGAGAGAGAGAGAGAGAGAGAGAGAGAGAGAGAGACAGATGGCTAGAAAGATGGATAGATAGTAAGGCTGGGCAATATATCGACATTGTACCTATATCGAGGTATCAACATGCGAGGAATACATATTGACAAAGACGGCTTGAAATTAGGTATTGGTGTACCTGTATGTGTCAAATTAATTAACAGACACGCTATGCATGGACGTAGCACATGCAAAAAAGCAGTCCATCGGTAACCAGGTGTGGTTATTTCAATAAAACCATGGTTGCAAAATGGAAGTGAGGCATTTAATGTCTTTATTCTATGTGTACAGTGCAATGTTTATCTGGGTTAAGCAGACAGTGGACCTAAAGCAGAAAAACATTAAAAAACGATATAATGCAATTGTTTTTACTAATATCTTGAGTAATATCGATATCAGGTATTCAACAACGTTATTGAATATTGAAGGTTTTCCTACTGTTTTCTACTGTAAATAGGTAGATGTTTGTCTGGTTGGTCTTACTTGCATGGGTAGTTTTCGGGCGTGGTCTCGTGGCTGTGAGGTGTCTGGGCTGACCAGCTCTGGCAGGTTTTGCCAGAAATCGTCCTGGCAACCGTCCCCCGATAGTCTCTGCCGTCGCCACTGTAACAGGTCAGCCCTGGGATGGTGGTAGGTGGACAGGACAGGAAGGAGTAGATGGACGGAGAGAGAAAAGACAAGGATCAGGGTTTTGCATTTTGCTAGATATAGGCTAACCTTCACCTTAAGATATTACTGTGTTAGTATTAGTGTTGTAGATGCACAAGATGCTGGGAATTCTGTGATAATTATTCAAAATCAGTGGTGTGTGTGTGTGTGTGTGTGTGTGTGTGTGTGTGTGTGTGTGTGTGTGTGTGTGTGTGTGTGTGTGTGTGTGTGTGTGTGCGCGTGTGTGTGTGTGTGTGTGTGTGTGTAGGCGTTACCTATGCTAATGCTCTTACAAATAAGCTCATTGACCACACCTTGGTAAGACCCAAGTATAGCCTATAATTAACTAGAAATTCTTTGCCTGGCATTGCCAGCCTCTATCACACACTTCGTTTTGGGAAGAGAGTGATTTTTGGGTTTGCCCCAAACCACGTGCCCCAAGCCTACAGAAACCACGTGCCCCAAGCATACAGCCCTGATTTGCCAACCCTTGAAGCTGGTTGAGGAAATAGAATCTCAATGGATCGGTGCCAGACCGTACTACAACACCACTACCGCCAGATGGTGTTGTTGTGTTCGGTCTGGTTTATTAAGCAGGCAAAGAAATACTGTTCCTATGAAACAGTGTGGGCTCGCTGCTCCCTCATTGGCTAAAGGCCCTGCCTTTGTACTGTCGGACAGTTTTTTGAGGAGAATAACCATAGTACATAAAGATTTGTGAGAACATAATACAAAATATTTCATGTGTTGTTGTTATTTATATCAGGTCGCACTTGTTGGTGATGATGTCACCTAGATGTCACGCCCTGTCGTAATCGTTTCTTTTTTCTTTTTGAGGAGAATAAACTTGACCTATAAAGATTTGGTATAACATACTGGTCTCGGCTTCCACAATAAGACCAATAGCAATACAAGATTAGTGCCTTGCAATAGTATTCAGGCCGTGACCAATTCCCCAGATTTTCACTTTTATACCTCAAGTAACACCATCCCGCAGGTGTAAACCTCATGTCCATCACCTAGGAGAATTAAGCCTCTATCATAGTCCAAGGTGAAGAGCTACCTCACCGCAGTGTAGTTTTCTAGCTATCACCTAAACATGTATAACAAAGCCTAGGTGATATCTAGAAAACTACACTGCGGTGAGGTGATAGCTCTTCACCTTGGACTATGCTCGAAGCTCACATGCCTCAACCCAAAGGCCTGTCCACACTGTCTCCGACTCTGTCACCAACTCCCCGTCGGAAAGGTCCGGTTCAACTACAAAATGACATCACTCACATCTTTTGAAAAGCATTTCCCCGAATTAGAGTTCAGAAAGTTGAACTCTCAGACGAAAAGAGGACAGGCCTCCAAGCCAAGTCACAAGAGCTGGCACTCAAGACAATCAGAATACAGCACTTTGATCCTTGAAACAGGAATTCTCAGGTTTAATTAAAAGAAAAAAAGAAATTTAGTTACCTTTGAGTTACCTGGGCATACAAGCTCACAGCGCAGCACCGAGTGCCGCGCTGCGAGATTGTAGATCTACTATTTTTGAAAAGTCGTGAAATTGTGTGCAAATCTTTGAATGTATGTATTTTTTAAGCGAACATTTTAACTCAAATTTTGCCTCTGGGGGTCCCTGGAACAAAATATTTTGAGATGGGGGTCCGTGGCCAAATACATATCATTTTGGGGGTCCTTCACACATGAAAACATTTGAGCACCACTGACATAGAAACATAGGTTTTTCAAAAAACCTTAGAAGGATTTGAAATATTCAAAGACAAAGAATTTTCACAATTTTTCAAAAATAGCAGATCTACAAGCTCACAGCGCAGCACAAGGTGTATCACTGTGAGCTTGTATATCTGCTATTTTTCAATGGTTAAAGCACAAAATAATGCATAATAATGTGTTCCCAGTCTAAATGGGTTAAACCCCCTCCCCCTATGAAGAACATACGCAGTGAATCCTTGTACCCAGGGCCCAGAATATGGTGTGACACCCCTGCCTGTCGTACAGTGTATGGGCACCTTAACACAGAGCAGGGCCAGGTCCACAGTGGATACGGGAGCAGGGAAGTGGAGGGTAGTCAATTGGTCAAAACCAATTGGCTTAGGTTTGTGGAAGATGGTGGGTTCATCTACTTGCTTTCTGTAGGCCAACAACTTTCTTTTTTTTCTCTTTCTTTCTTGCAAAATGTTAGCAATGGTATCTCTCCCCCTGTCTGTCGCTCTCAACATAAATCCTAACGTAAGCTATACTTAGTTGCGTGCAGGCATCACGCACCGGAAATAGCAGATTCTGTATTTTCGCATATATATATTTTTTTTCATGAAACCTGCGCGCGACTAAGTATTAACCAGGAATAACACCCTCCCATGGCAATCCACTCCTATCACGTTACTGTCTCCACCCCTCAATGAAAGACCGTCTGTCTCCAGCGTTTGTCGGGGAGGAAAGGCCAGAGGCAGTCGGTGATGGCGGCATGGAAGGGCCGAGGCTGCACGCCAAGTCCTAGCAGCTCAAGTCGGGAGCACTCCAACTGGGAATTCTGCGGCCGCTGGGCCCCTGCACCAACTGGCTGCTCTGTCAGCGGTATCAGATGATTAGTGGGTAAGTTGAAAGCCTGGGCAATGGCAACGGCCATTTCATATTTGGTCATCTGTTCTTTAGCCGAGCAGTGGAAAATTCCGCGGATAGATGGATCCTGTAGCCGCCCCTCCGCTAGCTTCCGACAGACTGCAGCCACATCCCTGACATCGGTTGGAAACCTCTGCTGGCAGTGGTCCAGCGTACAGCTCTCTGCTGCCCCCTCCTGGACTCGATTCCACAGCACAGTCACGGCACTCTCTGACACACGCTCCACCTCTCCATAGAGGATGGGTATGCGAAGGATAGCTGCACCTGGACAGTGTCGGAGCGTCTCCGTCTCACCCTCCAGTTTACTTCTGCCATAGAGATTGAGTGGGTTTGGCGCGTCGTCCTCTCCATAGGGAGGGTTACGGCCGTCAAACACGTAGTCGGTACTGATGTAGATCAGGAATATCCCAGGGATTGATGCTGCCTCCTTGGCCAGTGTTGCCGTGGCGTGCACGTTGAGTTTGATAGCCGCCTCGGTGTCTCGTTCAACCACATCCGGTCTCCTCTCGGCAGCACAGTGGACGATCACGTCTGGCTGGAAGTCCTGTACGACCGCCTTGACTGCGTCCTCGTCCAATAGGTTACAGCAGAGGAACCTCGGCCGGGCGCGGCTGTAGCCCGTCCCCAGAGTGTGCCAGTTGTTGTCGTGGAACTCCTTGTAGACGGCCCGGCCCAGCAGGCCCGTGGCACCAGTCACCAGGACCCTTCGACACGGGATGGACACATCCTCCTCACGACCGCCATGCTCAAATCCAGGCATTCTTTCCCCGATGAGGAGATGACAGAGCAGAATAGTGGCAAGACACACACAGAGATGCTAGCAGTGCAGTACTACACAGTGATGCCACTACACCACAAGTACTGCGTTCGGATGCGTATGTACGTATGTAGGTATGTCAGTGTTTGTTTAAGCCCATAACCCAATCAGGGACTGGTAACGTCATTATTACCAGAAAATGAGGGATGTCGCATGGCTTGGTGCATACATGGAGCTCCGCTTGGCACCGCTGCTCTGCTGAGAGCAAGATGGGGTGGTGGTTCATCATCAAATCTGCATCTATACATGGACTGTGACTGACCTCACTCACAACACAACCAGTTGCTGTGCAACACCGATGTGCGCAGGCTAACCGCCCCTCCATGTTTGGGTAAGAGTGATGTCATCAATATGGAGATCGTTATGGAGAGATCCACATAGATGCCATTCCATTATTAGACCCAGTTTATTTATTTTAAGTGTTAAGGCAACCAGACTATAGTACTTCTCCGACTTTCTTCCTTCCATCCATCCATCCATACTTTATTTTTGCTGCGCTACTCCTCCCACAGTTTTGGTGGCACACACTTGGGCCTTATGTCAAATCAACCGACCTGAAATAAATAACAAGTTGGCACTTCGACAGAGTGCCAACTTGCCCACCCACATACAGTACATTGTACATACTGTACATACAGACAGCACAGAAAGTAATACTCGTGCGCTCTGCTGGCACACAAGTAGGCCATATATGGCCACGAGTGCACCAGGCGCAAGTTGGCGCCTCGACGTGTGGTGCAGTCTATTTTCTCTCTCAACAGCATAGTAACCAACATGCAGTAGCAGTATACGTGTATATGGGTATCTGCACATTTGTAAAGTTACAACTTAATAACTTTGACTTCAATGATAACACATTGATTGATTTTCTGGTGTGGGCAACTTTAATGATAGAGACACTCACCCCAGAGGGACACTATATTTCCACACTCACTCCAGAGGACCACTATATTTCCAAACTCACTCCAGAGGACCACTATATTTCCACACTCACTCCAGAGGACCACTATATTTCCAAACTCACTCCAGAGGACCACTATATTTCCACACTCACTCCAGAGGACCACTATATTTCCAAACTCACTCCAGAGGAGAGAGTAGAGAGTGGAAATATAGTAGAGAGGTAGAGAGTTTGTCAAAAGGTCCCTGGTTTGATCCCTGAGCAAGAAACATAAACCCAAACTCTTCCCAAGGTGCTATATTGATAGCGTTTACTGCTCCTAATATTTAGCATGCACATATATGCAGAGGATACGTTTCACATATATGTGCACCATGAGGCCGATCTGAAATATTCTGGGTTGAGGTTCTTCCTTGTCCTGCTGTGAGCCTGCTGTGAACATCAATGACCACTGTATTTTTGAAACCCTGGCTATGGGCCTACCCGACTTCAGTCGGGTTCAGCAGTAACTGTGTACACTTCCAAGACAGCAGACCAGAGGTGACTTCTTGGGACAGACGGCCCAAAAAGTCAAACGTTTGACTGGAAGTTACGATTGAGTGAGCTACGATTCTGTCCCTATTTTGATACTGCTACTACTGATGCTCAGTAATAGAACAGTAAACCGTGAGCTTGGGAACAGCGACATCATGCTTAATGCATGGTCAACAGTTTCTCTGCAAACAGTACATTGAGTCACAGAGAGATGATTGTTTGTTATTCATCCTCAGCTGAAATGTCATAAAAGTGAGAAAAGAAAATACAAATACAAAATCATTCAATCATAAGTCATGAAAGTGGTCTGAGCTACCTGGCTTGGGAACATCATCACATCTGGGGACCTGGCAGGACTCCCAGCGTGTCTGTGAGTCAGTGGTGTAGCACCATGGCGCCATCTCATTGTCCGGATTACGGCAGTAGTTGCTGTCCAAGCCACTGACAAAAACACATGTAGGTAGGTACAGTAAGTAGAACATTTAAGCCCCTTTTTGCAGCTTAAGCACCACACTACACAACACAACACTATACTCCACCCCTCCACACCACACCACACCACACCACAACACACCACACACAAATATCTACATTTTCCATTACACAAAGGTACCCCTATCAGTAAGAAACACATTGATCCTTTTAACTGTTTAAACTGTATTACAACTATCCTAATTAGATAGTTATTATACACTATAATGGATTATAACTGTGATCATAACACAATAGAATCTATATTATCATGTATTACAACTATATCCTGGTGGTTTAGCTCAGACCTCTGGAGTGGATACTTTTTAGTACCACTCTGATACCACTATCACTCTACCCAGGTCCTTGTAGTAGAAAACCTGGCACAAGTGGGAAGTGTGGAGTGGTGGGGTGTTGGGCCATTTCAGTCGAAAAGGGGCTTTAGACAGACAGAAATTCGGCTAAATAGATGGCTAGATACGGTAGAGAGGTAGATATTTGGGTGGATGTTCTTACTTGCGTGGGTGGTTTTCAGCTGTGAAGCTGTGGCTGTGGGGTGTCTGGGCCGACCAGCTCTGGCAGGTTTTGCCAGATATCGTCCTGGCAATTGTCCCCCGATAGTTTGTGCCATCGCAGGTGATGCAGGTCAGCTCTGGAGTGACGGCAGGCTCTGATTCTATGAGGACAGGACAAGAAGTAGATGGATGGAGAGAGCAAAGACAAGGATCAGAGAGAGAGGGAGTTCCTTTATCTTATTTGAGTTTTCTTTTCTTAACAGGCAATTAAGAGAATATGACAAATATAATAAGCATTTAACAGAGTGTTGCTGCATGCATGAGGACCATAATCGAGAGCTGTTTTGCTATTTTCTGTAGGACTATTAGGATTTACAGTACCTAAGTTGTGAAATTACTAAGATAGTATCTGGTATGTACTTTGAGTGGGAACCGGTTGTAAGAAAACTTTGTTTCACTAAAACCAGGCAGTATATGTGGTCTTGAAGAGAATCATACAGTGAGTCACAGATGAGTCCTCAGCAGAAATTTGAAATGAACTTCACTAAGTGGTCAAAGTTACCTGGCTCGGGAGCACTATCATCACAAGTGGGGACATGGCAGTACTCCCAGCGTGTCTGTGAGTCACTGGTGTAGCACCATGGCATCCTCTCATTGTCTGGATTACGGCAGTAGTTGCTGTCCAGGCCTCTGACAAAAACATGTACAGTAGGTAGGTACAGTAGGTTAGACAGACAGCTGTGTAGATGCATAGATACTGTGTAGATTAGAAAATATCTGTGGTTCCTTACTTGCATGGGTAACTCTCGGGCGTGCGCTCATGGCTGTGAGGTGTCTGGGCCGACCAACTCTGGCAGGTTTTGCCAGAGACAGTCGTGGCAACCGTCCCCCGATAGTTTCTGCCGTTGCCACTGTAACAGGTCAGCTCTGGGACGATGGTAGGTGGACAGGACAGGAAGAAGTAGAGGGATGGAGAGAGTAAACACAAGGATCAGTGTTTTTGGTAGAGAGTTTGTCAAAACAGAAGGTCCCTGGTTTGGTCCCTGAGCAAGAAACATAACCCCAAACTCCTCCCTGGGTGCTGTATTGATAGCGTTTACTGCTCCTAATATTTAGCATTGCAAATATATGCAGAGGATACGTTTCACATATATGTGCACCATGAGGCCAATCTGAAATATTCTGGGTTGAGGTTCTTCCTTGGCCTGCTGTGAGCGTGTATGCAAGTGTAGAGTGACTCACAGCCTCAGTCTGATGGCCTCAAAAGTCTAGCATCTCCCTCTGTCCATAGGGATATCCCTTTAGAATCAATCGTTAAGATATTGGACTTTCACGTGGGAGACCTGAGTTTGAAACCCGGGCGTTACACAAGGTTTCCGGCTGACTGGTCCAGAGGTGCCGGAGATTAGCTGTTCACAAACACACCGATGGACGCACGCACACACATGCGATTATCTTGGTGGTTCCCCAGATGATTAGCTTTAATGTTGATAACATTGTTTTCTCACAAACAAATCAACACAACAGTATACTTGTATACAGGGTATCTGAACATTTCTAAAGAGTCAAGCCTTAAATTGCAATTATAAGACCTTTTTTATACTACACAAGAAAGAGGCAAACATTGTGAAAATAGCTCATGAAAACATAGCGCTCATGACAGACAGACAGAGCTGATTTGGACATAAATCATTCATACATTCAAGTGCTCTGATTAATAGATGTGATATTTCAAGTGACTTCCTTTTCCTTCCGTTGCTGTTTAGTTGGTCAAATGATAATCTTCCCAAATGTCAGGCTCACCTGCCCGCCTATGGCAATGTTTATCATTTGTTATTATAAATACACTTTATAACTATAATGTGCTGTTCCACTAAGCTTATAGTGCATTATGACCAACACTTATAATACATTATAAACCTTGTTATAAGATGTTCATGGTCAGTCACGTCGTATACTAGTTGGTCAAATGTTAAAGGTCAAATGACATTCTGTTTTTACCAATCATAAAAGTCTTTGCCCTGGTCCTAAAAACATGTTTTAAAATGTTTAAACTTGAAAATCCACTCCATGGAGCCATGGTCTCTCTCTCTGTTTAGGTGTCATGAAAAACGGTCTGTCACCTGAAATACTCTATAATCACCACCAGGGGAGCCTCTCTCTCCCACTCATTCTAACAAATATTAGTATAGCTTGAGTACAATTTTGAATATTTGTACTTTACTTGAGTATTTCCAATTTTCAATTCTTATACTTCTACTCCACTACATCTCAGAGGCAAATGCACTTTATCTCTCCACTACAATCATTTGGATTTTGATTATTAATACAAATCACTCACTTCAGCCCTTATAGGCCAGCAGTTCTCAAACTATGGTACCCAAAGTGGCCACTGGCCACACACACGCACACGCACACGCACACACACACACACACACACACACGACACACACACACACACACACACACACACACACACACACACACACACACACACACACAGAGGTCCGCCCCGGCTCCAACACTGACCGAGAGATGCATGCTCGCAGACGCGATGCATGTGTTTCGCTGCTTTGCTTTGGTACAAGACACACTGTGACACACACACACACACACACACACACACACACACACACACACACACACACACACACACACACACACACACACACACACAGAGGCTGAGCTGAGCCCTGACGAGGCACACACAAACAGCATCGAGAGTCGCGAGTGTTTTTTTCTTACCCCGGGACCGAGGTTACCGGATCTCTGTGGTTACATCTGTACCCCCGCGGAGTTCAATTTAGACCGTACGCGGTAGCGTTTCAATAGCTCCGCTCCGCGCTGCAGAAAAACTTCACGGTCCTTCTGTAGTTATTATAGTAACATATTTTGGCTAAATGCCTCCGTTTAGAGAACCACCTATTGCTTGTGTTATCATAGCGTTTTACTGTCTGCTCGCCGAGTCGCCGTGCCCGTGTGTGTGGGGGGGAGGACAGGGCAGCGTGGAGTTATAGTCGGCTGCTCCACGGAGCTCTGCCCCGGGAGTAGTGCGCTGTCCTCGGACTCGGTAATGAGGAGGGAGGCGCTGTCCACAGACCCAGCCAGGGCGGAAAATACATAGCGGTACATAGCGATTTTCATTATTTCACAAAAGCATAAACTGACTACTTGATATGAAGGATATTGATGTAAATAAGATATCCCAATGGGTAAATATATTTTATAGGCCCGTATTTGTTATTAAAGGACAATTTATGTAGAGGTTCCTCATATAATCTTGGGCTGCGGTGAGAGGGTGGAGGAGAGAGACAGTATGAGACCATGACGTAACAGCCCGAGGGCAGTGGATCCACGCGTCAGAGCCGATCAGAGCCTAATTATGCAGAAAATACAAGACCACAAAGAAACCACTGCATGTTGAAATCTCCGTTTTTTTTGGTGTAATTGAGGCCAGATAAGATAAAAAAAAACATAAAAAATAGAAAAAATATTTTTTCATGTCATATCCACTTAATCTTACCAAATGTCAGGCTCTCCAGCCGCCTATGGCATCACACAAACTGGTTAAAATTGGCAAGTTTAGGCTAATTTAAAAAAAAAAAATATATATATATATATATAAATATAAATATAAATATATATATATATATATATATATATATATATATATATATATAATCATGAACTCTGGGAGATCCCAGGATCAAACCACGAGGTTCCCATCCGGACGCTCTATACCGGCCACTCTACCTCTGAGCCACTGCCGTCAAACCGTGAGATCTTCAACACATATTACATCCAATCTAATGAGCCTTACCTGCAGCATTCACAGAGTTCAGAGTATGCAGCCACACGGAGAGGAGACAGCACTGTATTATCACATGCATCTCTGAACATTAATCTTTGAAAGTGTAAAATGAGAGCAGTGAGGAGAGTAGAATGGAAATGCCTGTTGTGTTCTAGCCTCCACCACAAGGAAGGGTCAAAGGTCGAAGTGATATGACTCAGGCACATGCACACATAGACATCAGAGGGGGCTTGATCCCCTGCCCTCTTATCCCTCTGTAAATGGTGCCCTCTCCAGACCGTGAATGCAGTTTCCACTGGTGAAAGAAACGCAAATGCCCTCTTTCCATGCCATACCCGAAGGCAGCATTCAAGAGAACTGCCTTGTCCAAACTCTCCTGAACTTGAATGCAGCATCTTATTATAAAACAAACATTCTCTCTGTGTAGAAATCCATAACATACGCCATATCTCCAGCATTGACTTGATTATGTTTAGTTCAGCGTGGTATCAGGCACCGAAAATAGCCAACCCCCAAGTTCATGTGTTGCACTGCGATGCGTTGTGAGCTTGGAGGTCTACTATTTTCATTATTTTCACCAAAAGGCCCTTTTAGAAATGTCAGCCCCTGCCTCTCTAACATGCTCTGCACGTCCCTGACCATGATGAAGTCAGCACTTTAGATGAGGGATGCAATGTTTACATACAGCTCTTGTCTTATAATGCACAAGCCATACAGTGCCTAAAAATATATAATAATAATCAAACAGAAAATCAGACACAACTGGTGTAATTCAATGTTGATAATTATCTACAATTGAATTGCAATCGCTGAAGTATTTTATTGTAGAAACATGCACTTTGAGATTGTGATATTTATGTTTGTAACTGACTAGAGAGATTCCCTTAAAGTCCCCCCCCCCCTCTCTCTCTCTCTCTCTCTCTCTCTCTCTCTCTCTTCTGTTAATCATTCGCATCGCAGTAATCAATTAAGCAATCAAACCCTTTGTGCCGATCCAAAAAGTCAGAGGAAAGTGTGGAAATGTCCGGACAAACAAATAATACATACAACATACACGTTAAGAAACATGTTAATGTGATATTATAGCAACATCTGATGTTGAGTAAAGAGGTTTGTGCCCTATCAGTTGTTTTAACTGAACTACACTGCTTAGCTTGTATCATCTGTGTCACTGGTTCATGTCAATGACCCCCAGATCGATTAACCCGGGGCCACAGACCCCATTCGTTGAGGGAGATCAAACATTAAATTAGCCTGAAATGGCTTTTGTGACTCCTAAGGATAACTTATATGGAAGCTTTGCAGATGTTTTGTGAGTATTGATGACCCGACTGAGAGGTTTGCATGCTTTTAGGTCAACAGCTGACATAATAAATTGAAATACACGTGCTACAAAAGAAAGAAAAGGTAACAACAGATGTGAATAATTAGTATGTCCTTAAAGGAGACCTTGCAAATAAAACATTTGAGAACCACTAGTGGACTCCTAATATGCAATAGTGTCATTGCAAATCAGTGTCACAAATATTTATTCTAAAGAAAATCTGGAGACTTATGATGTATTTTGTATTGATGTTGATGTATTGATGTATTACCTTGCTTTTTGTAAATCGCTCTGGATTAAGAGCGTCTGCCAAATGTCTAAATTGTAAATTGTACAGTAGCCTGTTCAACAACAGGCTACAACAGGGTATATTGATACACTATTGATACTTTTTTTCCACTTACATTTATCTTTTAAGTAAGACATGTGAACACTTATTCCACTACTGACGTTATTATATTCTTTTTTATAATTTTGAGAGCACAATTGTTTCGGCCAGCCGTATTTAGTGTTTTTGCATTATTAGATTACATACTTTTGTACTGCTTGTATTGTATTATTTGAGGCCTGTATTATATTGTTTTCCTTTTGTTTTCCTTATATTATAAGGTGCTGCATGCTGAGAGAATGGAGAGAAGGGTGTGGTGCTGATAGGAGTGAGTGTGAAGTGAATGATTGAAAGCAGACTTGATTGCAGATTGACAGGCCCAGCCTCTGGACCTGCCCTCCCTCCTCATTCGACAATAGTGTCCACACCCTAGCTGTGATTGGCTGTGTGATCTGCTCTACATCTATAAAGCTCAGTCTGACCTGACTCTGGTGGGGGACAACAGCTTTGCCTGCAGAGCCGCTGGTCCTGCAGGCCCTTTCTAGCCTTTTAGTTTGTTTGCTTTGCTAATTTGCCATGTTGCTTTTAGTTGTTCTTTGAGTATTTTGTATCCTGTTTGATTTTGGCCTTCAGTAATTTTCTTAAGTTTGTTCATTTGTTCATTTATTGCTTCCACTTAACAACCGTTATTACCCGGCTTGTTTGGATGCTTGATTCTGATTGGTCGAGCGCTGAAATCAGCGGTGAATTATAGGAGAATAATGACCGCTCCGCTCTATAATTCACCGCTGCCTAATCAAGGGCTCAGAGCAGCTGCTACATTCAGGCTGCACCGCGTATCCAACATGTCTACCATGTAAACAAACACACAGCGTCATTTACAACTAAACATTGCTCTGAAGAATGTTTTTAAAAACATTTTAGGCGAGAAATAGACGACGCCGTAACAGAAAATGATGGATTCTATTTGACCAGCATTTTCCAAGGCGACTGTTACGCTGGGGGGGACGCACTTTCAGCCATCTGTAAACAAGGAAATACTTTGTTTGGTTTTTAGTTTTGAGTCAAATTATTAATTTTATTTAGTAGCCGGGTAATAAGCGGGATAACATCTCGCTCAGCAGTGATTATCGAGTGATAGGAGCCCTTCAGGTTGATATGCCACCTCCACTTCGCTGTCGGGCTCCTATCACTCTATAATGACTGCTGAGCGAGATGTTATCCCTTACGTATTCACCTCGTAGGGGTGTTTGGTATATTTTGTTTGGTTCCTGGTTTACTGTCTTTTTCTTAGTTGGTAAGTTAGGTTAGTATTTGTATTTTTTTGTTTGGTTAGGTTTAGGATAGGGCTTTCTTATCTTGCACTTTGAAACAGAACAAAGACTAAAGTCAATAACTCTCTGCCTAAAAACAAGAGTAAATAAAAACGTGTCTTTTAAAAAATGCTCTGTCCTCATTATTATGTTGTGATCCCTACCCTAGAGGGGGTCGTAACAACAGTACAATCAAATAAATCACAGAGGCTACTTTCACAAACCTTTTTTTTATTAAAACAACATAAAGATGCAAATAAGAAATAAGATCTTTATTGAAATAAAATTAAGTACAATGAAATTCAGAGTTAAACCAAAAAAATCTTAAAGACACACACACGCACACACACACACACACACACACACACACACACACACACACACACTGTATTGAAATTATTCAATACAGTATTATGGTCCTCAAATTTCTTCACTTGACTCACCTCAAATGAAATGTCGACTGGAATGTCAGACTGCGTCCCAATATTCATCGACAGTCAACACTCCATCCAGGTATGGACTCTGGTCTCCTCCAGACGTCTCCACCTCTCAGCTGGCGTAGGACCGGCTTCTCCGCTTCGGGGCAGCATGAACGCTCAGCTCCGTGTTTTTCTGCACCATCTTCAGTTTTAAGATGAAAACCCATATAGATTTGGGTGACGTCTGTCCAACATACGATTAAATGGAATGAAATGCTACAGTAGAAAAAAGCATGCCGATAATGTTTCCATAATGGGCCACCGTCAGGAAGTCATCATGCTCAATGGAGATGAGGCGCCACATGACAGATGGTGTGGCAAAGCAGGTGCCAGGGACGTGCTGGCCATTGGGAAAATCGGGACAACTCCCGAACGGCCGGTTCATTCCCGGACCGGCCGGCCATTAGGAAAAAATTCAAAACAAAATGTCGGCGTTCTTTCCAGTTTGGGGGCTGGGCGGCCAACAAAGTAGATCGTCACTGTCGGGCAGAAACCTTGTATCTCCAAGTTTCAAATTTCATCATACAAGGCCGTCGCACAAAAGTAGTGAAAACAGCAGATCTACAAGCACACAACGCCTCGCACCCGCGAGGCGTTGTGTGCTTGTAGATCAGCTGTTTTCACTAGTTTAAATCATTTTTAAAACGATACATATAAAACCAACGGTTTTGGACATACAAGGTTTCCACCCGACGACGACGAAATATAACTCATGTAATTGGCCCACTGGCTTGTCACTTGTCATGATCTGAAATGGCGAATCTTTGAGTAGCAGCAGCGCTATAGAGAGATCTCTCTCTCTATAGCGCGCAATGAGGGCCTCTCCAACTCTTTTCCCCGGGCTGATCTAGGGGCCCAGCACGTCCCTGCCAGGTGCACACGTCATCTGTGGCGCTGAAGGGTGTGAGGTGAGGGAGGAAGACGGACTGCTGTTTACACTGACCCCACATGTACATCCTGTCCTCTCTGGGTCTTGGCTGCTGACGCGTGCGTTGAGTGACACGCAGCGATTTCCACAATTCTCTCCTTGTTGGTCATTATGCGGAGGGGGGAGAGCCGGTTGTTCCTGTTGCCAACTCCAGTTCCCAGCTGTTGGTTCCCCAGCCGTACAGCAGCCCCTCGCCCGTCAGCGCCAGGCAGTGGCCATAATCTGTTGAATACACACAGTAACGCAGCAGGGGGTCAAGTGGGTTACGTTGGTTTCCGACAACTAGCTCACCATTCCCATTATAGCCCCAGCTAATAAACCTCTCCATTGTCCAAGAGGGCCAGAGAGGAGATCTTTCACAGGCTATGGCCACGGCAAAATATACAGACAATAAAGTACACCCATTATACACAGACATATACACGTAACGTAAAGACTTAAAAGTTACTTGCACTTAAAATGAAGTTAACTTAACTAAATTACTTACGATACAAAACATACAAAAATAAAAATAAACAGTTGTGAAATTGTGTACCAGTCACTTTACTTGAATTGAGAGATACCGTCTTTGCCATAGTAAAATTGTGTACCAGTCACTTTACTTGAATTGAGAGATACAGTCTTTGCCATAGTAACACTGTTAATCTGTTTCATGATAGTGTTTTATTACAAAATGATATAATATAACATGTTATAAAAAGGTGGGAAAACCATACTATGAGTTGTCAATCATATGAGATGGAAGAGAAAGGGTGAGAAAGGGTTGCCAAATCCCATACAACATCTGTATATTATTTCTTGAAGAGTAAGTTATACTGGCATACTTCTGGCTCTGCTGGGAATGTAGTCATGGATTGTTGATAGTGCGTTACATAATCTTTGCCAAACGGGTTGTAGCTTATAACGGTGCCAGGTGGAATGTATGAAGGTACCTTCTGCTGTACCGTATCTAAAACAATGAGGTGATATGGTCGGGTTGTACCTGCGGAAAAATGGGAGGAAAAAATCTATTTATTAAAGAGCTAGCGAGACAGGCAGACCCCTGTTACTCTTTAGCACTCCAATTATCACTATATGAAAATAGAGCTTTAACATTTATTTATTTTTTACCAAAAATAAAATAAATCACGTGCGACTACCTTTGAACTGGGCATTTGAGATGCTTCATCTCTTCTGAGAGAAGTGACGATAAAGCACACCCACTTTTTTTAAAACAGTGTTTTCAGAGCACTTAATTGTTTTGAGGGACATTTCAGTGCAAAGTGAGTCTTTTAAATGGGAACTTTAAAATGACTTATAGCCCTATTCAATTCTTACATTCAACGCAGTTGTTTGTCCTGTTATCCATGTCTCTATCATAAACATTCCACAAGGACGGTGGGAAGACACAGCCTTGCCCCAGGTAGCTCCTTTCCAGGTATGCAATGAAGTCGCCCAATCTTCTGTACTGTCAGATGAGTCGGCGAGTAGAGACTTCTTGGGACAATAAATAGCTGGAAATTCTGCCGCACTAATGGTAAAGGCAGATACCTATAAATACATCCAAATAACAAAGGATTAAACTATTAGATCTTTTAACATAGGTAGGCCTATAAGACATTGCAGCAGCAACAGTAAAATGACATTCTATTTTTTTTTTATCACAAAAGGATTTCTAAATAACAAAATGAATTTAAAATCTGGTTTGTTTAAAGGATGGACTCAATTAACCATTACTTAAGGCTTATTGTTTTTACCCCAGTCATGAATTTGCGGAGGCACTTTCGGAGTTCATTATCTGCCCGATATGCGGAAGCCATTCCGAGCTTCTGCAGAAGTGAAAGTTGCATCCACTCCTTTGGCCTTGAGGGAGTTCGGTTTCGATGGCCACCAAAAGGGAGCTCTCGAAGTCGGTGATGACCCTTTGCGGTGTCCACTCCTGCCCCGTTATCCGCAGGCCCTGGCGTTTGATGTGCATACTGGTATTCATTGAGGATACTCACATTTGTTAAGTTAATCAAACGTACCTTCCATGTATTGTCACAAACTGATAGTATGGTCGTGGGGCGCTTTTGAATGTTCCGTCGATAAAAATATCGGTGCAACTGTGGATAAATCAGTCAATTATTAGAATTATAAAATATTCAATTAATTAAAAAAGAAAGAAATGGATGTCTTCTCAGTGTTTTTTCTTTTCTTTTTCAAACACCATCAATGGCCACTGCGCCAATGTTTCTGGGCGAACGTATAATTTTTTAGCACGCCATCTATTCAACATACGTAGATCGCATTGTCCTGAACTCGTGGACAAGTTCCCGCCTCCCATGTCTTGCATCCCTTGCGGCCTCGGTGTACGCACGTCTGATGGATATGGTACCGTTGTTTCCTGTTGAGATTGGCACATTTCACCCAGGTTTTTTCATCTCACTCACATCACTTTGTCTGCTGACCTCACTCAGCAACAAAATAAATAGAAAATAAACAAAAATCCAAATAAAACAATTCACATGAGGCAAGCAGTGATTACACAATGATGTGCACTGCAATGTACTGTAGTTTCAAATGCACTACATTGCAGGCGCTTTTTGAGAGTGAAAAAATAAGAAGACACATGTGACGTGTGATCTGGACAGCTTGCCCCAGGAAATGTGCCAAGCTCAATAGGAACAACGGTAGGGTCTCTCTCTATGATGCTGAACGTACCGGTATACAGGTATGTCGGGCTTTAGGTTGGGTCGGGATTTTGTAATCCGGTAGACAAGCGCAGCATGGTATCATGATGTCTCTGTGACTGTGTAAACTGCGCGCTCATAACTCTATGGCTGCACCGCTGCGCTGTTGCACGACTTGACATTTGAGCATGTGTGTGTGTGTGTGTGTGTGTGTGTGTGTGTGTGTGTGTGTGTGTGTGTGTGTGTGTGTGTGTGTGTGTGTGTGCACGCTGGTCGAGCAGAGCGGAGGACATAGTTGAAACAGTCCACACAGACACTTTTGTATATCCTAATAATAATAGACGTTGTGTGAAAGTTGTACCTATAATAGCCATTACGCCTGCTGCCTGATTTAACGGCGGCCGTCAGCTATGTTTTCCAGCGAGGCTCCGATGTTTATTTGTTCCATAATTAGGACGGTGCTTGCTACAATGTCTTATATATAAAGACAGTTGGAAAAGGACTATGTTCTTAATAAATCACCAAATGAGAAAAAAGGCTGCTGCAGCAAATAAGCTTGTTTATAATGTCGGGCTGCAGGCTGTGTCGGTCTCCAATTGTCAATTATGTATCGGGCTTTGGGTCGGTCCCAGGCTGACGTTCTGCCGGGCTGGGCTGGGCTGGGCTGGGCTGGGCTGGGCCAACTACGCAGTACATTGTAACTGTGAGGGCTGTGTAATGGCACACACTTTAGATGTCTTGATTATAGGGGGTCAAGTATCAGTATTAGGGTGTCAAATATCTTGATAATAGGGGGTCAAGTATCAGTATTTGCTACAATGGAGAAACATTTACTAAAAAACAATATTGGTGAGCCTGAGCCCGAGGCCACCAAAGAAGGAGGAAGTGAGGAGGTCAATTCACCCTTTGTTAGCGTTCTGGTTGGTCCCTGACTGACCAACCAGCAGGTTCTATCTGCCCTGTCCCGCCCTGGTTCTGCCTTTTTTATGTTGAATTTGCTAAAACATAATTTTTGGATAAATCTCATTTAAAACATGCTGATCGTCACTATACTGCCACTGAGCAGCTCCATTTTACTGAAACCAAGTTTGAAATTAGAATTGAACACACAGAATAACAATATGAAGCAACTGAATTAAAATGGTAGGTGTCCCACCGAGTGTCCCACCAAGACACAGAAAGAGGGGCGGGACAACGGGCGGGCTGACAAAGGGTGAATCATGAATGGAGTCAACCAGTGGCGATGCCAGAACAGAGAAATAGACACGCACGCACGCACGCACGCACGCACGCACGCACGCACGCACACACACACACACACACACACACACACACACACACACACACACACACACACACACACAGGCAGGAGGCAGTAGACACAGAGCTACACACACACACACACACACACACACACACACACACACACACACACACACACACACGCACACACACACAGGCAGGAGGCAGTAGACACAGAGCTACATAACCGAAATGTACTTCTTATAAATTCAAATAATGAACAAAAAACTGTTAAATTGGTGTGAAAGGGCTTCAGTCAATGAATCAAAGAGTCTGTGACCCATGCATTGAATGGTTAACTCCCGTCTGGGAGATCAAAAAAACAACTGATGATGATGATCGCTCATTCAGCAGCACAGACTTACTTCAAAGCAGTGGAGATGGGGCCGGGATTCACATTGTGTTGAGACGCACACGGTATGGAAGGATCATTGGAAAATGAAGCTGTTCAGGAGGTTCCGGTGGTCAGAGGTTTCTCAAGATGCACACAGCGCGTTGCACGGGTGAAAGCTTGGTTTGGGGATCTGACATGGCTGTTTAAATAAACGTCCTCCGCGACCACGACAGACAAGCTGCCATCCAATCATGATTGGGTGATCGGATGATTTCCCTTTGAGTCTTTTAACAACTTGTACATTATGTTGTTATTTACTTGTTGTAAGGATGTGACTACAGTTATCAAAAAAAATATAATAATAATAAACAAAATGGGTGGGCCAAGGCTCCCAGGCCCACCCATGGCGTCGCCCCTGGAGTCAACTGGCAACAGGAATGTCAGCTGCAGGAATGCTACACAGTGGAAATCCAGAATTCAGTACAGGTTTCTTAACTGACTGAACCTTTTTCCACACAGTTTACAGAGAAAAGGTTTTATCTCCTGTGGATACACTGGTGTCTGTCTCTTCAGGTTACCTAACTGAACAAAACCCTTGTCACACTGTTTACATTGGAAAGGTTTTCATCACTGTGGACACGCAGGTGTGTCTTCAAATTATTCAAAATACTGAAACTCTTGGCACACATTTTTACAGTGGAATGGTTTTTCTCTAGTGTGGATGCGCTGGTGTGTCTTCAGGTTACCTGACTGAACAAAACTATTGTCACACTGTTTACACTGGAAAGGTTTTTCACCACTGTGGATACGCAGATGTGTCTTCAAGTTAATCAATTGACTGAAACTCTTGGCACAACTCTTACATCTGAAAGGTTTTTCACCACTGTGGATACGCTGGTGAGTCTTCAAGCTGTTCAAATGACTGAAACTCTTGTCACATTGTTTACAAAGGAAAGGTCTTTCACCACTGTGGATACGCAGATGTGTCTTCAAGCTGTTTAAATGACTGAAACTCTTGGCACAACTCTTACATCCGAAAGGTCTTAGACCACTGTGGATACGCTGGTGAGACTGCAGGTTACATAACAGACTGAAACTCTTGTCACATTGTTCACAAAGGAAAGGTTTTTCACCACTGTGGATACGCAGATGTGTCTTCAAGCTATTCAATTGACTGAAACTCTTGGCACAACTCTTACATCGGAAAGGTTTTTCACCACTGTGGATACGCTGGTGAGTCTTCAAGCTGTTCAAATGACTGAAACTCTTGTCACATTGTTTACAAAGGAAAGGTTTTTCACCACTGTGGATACGCAGATGTTTCTTCAAGCTGTTCAAATGACTAAAACTCTTGGCACAACTCTTACATCCAAAAGGTCTTAGACCACTGTGGATACGCTGGTGAGTCTGCAGGTTACATAACTGACTGAAACTCTTGTCACATTCCATACAGTGGAAAGGTTTTTCTCCCGTGTGGATACGGTGATGGATCTTCAGCACACTTAAACTTCTGAAACTCTTGTTACACTGTTTACAGATTTTCTTTCCTGTCAGTTTACATTTGTTAACTTCTATTGGTGGTGCTACTAAGGCTGCAAACTGTTGTTGACCGAAATATCTTGGTTCATCTATGTCCTCTTGTTTCCGATTGGTTAAAGAGCTGGGTATTTGATGACAGGCTACTGAGGAAATTTGCCCGTTTCTCATCATTTGGGAGTAGCTGTCATTGTGGCTCCCCTTCATGTCAAAGGCCTCAGAAATGAAGGAATATGGACACTGAACAGAATGTCTAAGTTTCATAATACTGGGTGCCTCTCTTTCTCTATATACCTCTATCAATATTATATATATATGTGTAAAGACATCTTCACTTTATATAGGCTGTTTAGAGTTCTGGTCTTACATCACACCCAACACAAACTGCTGCCATGCAATGTGGATTTGTGCAGGCACTTTAGCAGATCCCCAAACATTGTGCATTATTATAACTAGAAGCTCGGCCGCCCTTCGGCCGGCCGAGCGTCTAGTCGGCGACCTGGCCAACTCGGGAACAATGTAAATAGGGAATGAATGCCCCGCCCTTTAATGCAAACCCCATTATACCTGTTGTCATAGGATCCGTTTTGACCATCTGTTTGCGTGTGTCCATTTATGCCCATATATGGAGAGATATGTCTGTCTACGTCCATTTTCTGCCCATATATGGAGATCTCTGTAGGACCTGGTTTGACCATCTGTTTGCCTGTGCCCATTTATGCCCATATATGGAGTTTGCGACCTGGCCAACTCGGGAACGATGTAAATAGGGAATGAATGCCCCACCCTTTAATGCAAACCCCATTATATGGAGATCTCTGTATCTGTCTGTGTCCCTTTTATGCCCATATACTCTATCTGTGTCCATCTTTTATGCCCACATGCCCATATATGGAGATCTCTGTATCTGCCCATATGCCCATATATGGAGATCTCAGTCTGTGTCCCTTTTATGCCCATATATCTGCGTCCATTTTATGCCCATATGCCCATATATGGAGATCTCTGTATCTGCCCATATGCCCATTCTCTGTATCAGTCTGTGTCCCTTTTATGCCCATATACGGAGATATCTGTCATGGAGATCTCAGTCTGTGTCCCTTTTATGCCCATATATCTGTCTGTGTCCCTTTTATGCCCATATACGGATGCAAACCCCATTATATGGAGATCTCTGTATCTGTCTGTGTCCCTTTTATGCCCATATACTCTATCTGTGTCCATCTTTTATGCCCATATGCCCATATATGGAGATCTCTGTATCTGCCCATATGCCCATTCTCTGTATCAGTCTGTGTCCCTTTTATGCCCATATACGGAGATATCTGTCATGGAGATCTCAGTCTGTGTCCCTTTTATGCCCATATATCTGTCTGTGTCCCTTTTATGCCCATATACGGAGATATATCTGTCTGTGTCCCTTTTATGCCCATATACGGAGATATCTGTCGGGTCGAGGCAAGGCCCCTGTATTGCCCATATATGGAGATCTCTGTATCTGCCCATATGCCCATATATGGAGATCTCAGTCTGTCGGGTCGAGGCTAGGCCCCTGTATCTGCCTGCAGTGATGTCACAATGACTCAGCGCTTGCGCCCGGCACTGCAGTGATGTCACAATGAGTCAGCGCTTGCGCCGATTTTGCGCCGATTTCCGCATAAGGAGATTCCGAACGTTTCGCGCCGGTTAGGGAAAACCGCGCGTCGGGTCGGGTCGAGGCCCGGCACTGCACTCCGTGCCGCGGCGGGGAACGCGCGTGCCGAATCTGAAGCCGGTGGGACGAACGGTTCTCGAGATACGCGGATTACAAACACACACGCAGAGACTTCGGCGGGGAACGCGCGTGCCGAATCTGAAGCCGGTGGGACGAACGGTTCTCGAGATACGCGGATTACAAACACACACGCAGAGACTTCTCGCATTTATAGATAGATGATATTATTATCATGACAATGGAGAATTCTGACCACCAACGCAATGTTACAAACAAAAAGGGGGAAGATGTGTACCTGGATCAGAGCCCTGCACGGGTCCAATTTTGACAACCCGCGCCCACCCGTCCCGTCATTAATCAGATCCGTGGACCGCCCGCTACCCGTCATTATTAAAAAATCAAAACCAGACCCGCCCTGCCCGTCAAAAAATGGACCCGTCACCCGCCCCGTTACCCGTGATTACATGCATTAAAGTAAATAGCCTACAGCCGTGCGTGCGTTCTTTCAATGGCATCGCACTCCATTTTCACTCCATAGTTGAGTGAAGTATTATTAATAGGTCTATTATTATTTGGATAAAGTAGAACAACCTTTAAAACCAATCATACTAATTTAAAATTGTATCATGATCTGACACTGTCGCGACAGCTTGTTGCTGCTGCTGCTTTCTGCCTCCGCTGCTTTGTGCAGTTGTATTTGTCATACGACGGTGTCGCGCATTGAAAATATCAGAGCTACAAGCTCACAACATGTCGGAACTTGCAGCTTTGTGAGCTTGCATGTCTGCTATGCTCGACACGCACCGTCATACGGCGAAGCACATATCCAGCTTTTCACAGCTGAAGGGAACGCCACTCGCTGTCTACTGTCTGTCTTGGTTCTCTCATGATAAACAGCCCGAGGTAATCTAAACCAAACCGGACGCATGATGTGACGATAATAAAGGAACTCCTAATAGTCGTGGAATCACGTGGATATTATACAATCATGCACCTTTCAACTACATCGCGCGCTAGGCAAGCAGATCACTCGCGGCCACTTTATTCAGTTGTGTGTCGGTGTCCTCCTCACTGTGAGTGTGTGCGCTCCAGCCGGCTGCCGCCGCTCCATGTGTGTGACTTGACGTTTAGGTGGAAACAGTGCTGTATGCATGCCGTGGTTCTGTCGTCCTGCTGCTCACTGCATGTGTGCGCTCTTGTGACGTTGTTTTAGGCAGAAACAGTTGTCTGATTTTCACAGTAAAATGTCATCCACCCATCACCCGCCCGTGTTTAGTCGCGCACCGCCCGTCCCCGTACCCGCACATTTATAATAGTAAATATTCCGCACGTCTCCGCCCGTCAAACACGGGTACCCGTCGGGTACTCACGGGGCCCCGACCCATTGCAGGGCTCTGACCTGGATGTCACCACATTCCACATGTGCACCCCCTTGTTTCCCCTATCTTGTACATAGTGGTTTTATAACTGCGATGATATTGAATGTTTTCTCTGCTTGCTATTTGTTATGTCCATGAATTGAATACCAAGGACTTCCAACGTAAAAAAGACCATACAAGAACTTATTTGGAATGTTCCCTTTAGGCAGGGGGTTCAACTGTACTTGTACTGTACTACTTTTTTTATTGTATTGACTATACTTGTACTGTTCTCCATTTTTGTCTAATACTATTTTCAATCAATCAATCAAGCAACACGGCACCAGATTGACTACATCCTAACATGCAGTACATTGAGGATCATATATTGTCAATAACAGCAAGGAATCTCCTCAAGATTATGGGGGCTGTAAAGAATGTTTCCGGTTATGGACCATTGAGGGTCAGACCATGTTCAGATGCATGGAACCCCATATTTGGAGATAATTTACCTATTCAATTCCAACATCAGCCTGATGGCCTCAAACGTCTAGTATCTCCCTCGGGCCTCGCCATAAATTACAACTCTTGTAGAGTACTTTTATTTTGAAGAGTTATAAAGAGGAGCGGGGAATCACTGCTGGTTGAGCCCTTTTGTCCTCTAGCTGCTCCAAACATGCACAAATGCAATACCTACAGTAATAAGGTGCTCACCACATTGACCAAACTGTTCTCTACCGACCCAAAGTGTTTTTACTCCAGATTGTCCCGGAATCTCAGAGCATTTCCTCATTTCCCGCTGTTGCGCAGTAGCGCAATAGTTTTACTGAAGTTAGCTCCTTTCGGAACCACTCACTCCACGGGTATGCCGCTCCGAGATGTGGTTCCTAGTCACTCCATGCCCAAATGAGGCGTCGCCGGGGGTAGTTCGCCAACTTCGCCAGGTTTTCAACAGCTCTTACCGTCACCAAGCGTTGTATCCAAAAAGCAATGGTCCTGTACCCGTCTCTTGCATCTTTACTTTTTTAGCGGAAAGGGTAAACAAGCGTTGTGTTGAAACAATACTTTAAAAACGCTCACTTTGTCAGCCCGGTCTGTGTTTTCCCAGTGAAATGTTACGGAAGCAACCACGTGACTCGCCATTAATCTCAAGCGAGAAATGGGAACGTGTCGCGAGATTTCCCCGCAAGAAATGGCAACAGGCTGACAAAAAACACAGACCGGGCTGACAAAGTGAGCGTTTTTAAAGTATTGCTTCAACAAATCGCTTGGATTACCCCCGCCGCTAAAAAAGTAGAGATGCAAGAGACGGGTATAGGACCATTTCTTTTTGGATACAACGCTTGGTGACGTTAAGAGCGGTTGAAAACCTGGTGAAGTTGGTGAACTACCCCCGGCGACGCCTCATTTGGGCATGGAGGGACTAGGAACCACATCTCGGAGCGGCATACCCGTGGAGTGAGTGGTTCTGAAAGGAGCTGTACTGAAGTTAGGGTTATCATTCACCAGGTTGACATTCACCTGGTTAGCATTCACCAGTTTAGGTTTAGGCATAGTTTTACTGAAGTTTGGGTTAGGATTAGGGTTAGGTTAAAGCATAGTTTTACGGGGGTTAGGTTAGGGTTAGGATTAGGCATAGTAGCATTCACCAGGTTAGCATTCACCAGCGTGGGACTAATGCAGTCAAATGCTCTACCACTGAGCAGCTCCCCAATGACATAGGCTTCTTCCAGGGACTGCCCATAAGGTGAAGTAAAACAAGCGCTCCGGTCCCAATCTTACTGGTACCTAAAAAAATAAATAAAAATAAAATAAAAAAGTAAAAAAGTGTGTGTCTGTGTGTAACAGAGTTGATTTCAGCCCCTGCCCTAATATTCTCTGCACGTCTCTGTGTAGGCCTACTGTACAGTTGTGGTCATCAATATACTGTCTGTCTGTACCGTAGCCATATCTTACACACTCAATTATGCAAATATAAACATCCATTGCCCAAATCCAGTAATCCTACAGGTCAATTTTACAGCTTGTACAGTTACAAATGGACAGTTTATAACCTACATACATTAGCAGTAGTCTATTATTATTGTTATTATTATGTGAAGATCTAAATAATGGCCACATACTAGGACATCGGCGACAAATAATAGATCACGATTTTATGGTGATAATAATTGTTTTCCACTACTGAGTACTAGTTAGAAAGAAAGACCATACTACCATCTAGTGTCCCGTTTAGGTCATTACATCCGACCATTTATTTATTTCTCCCGGTGTTACAGTGAATGTTGTCTGTGTACGTGTGTTTACTTTATATTACATTCACTATTTATTTTAACAAACTATGATAAGTTAATTGTACCACCCGTGTCCTCACTTTAATTTGACGGCTTAACACAAGGTAGTAAAGTCTTTACATGATGTTTTGAAGACGTGGAAAGGCGTTCTCGTTGCTGTCACTTTGATCGCCACACGTTTCCTGTCGGACTGATTAAGGTAGAGGACACAACTCACACTCACGTGGGTGTGAAGGAAGCAGATGTTTGTGTGGAAATAAGAGCTATTTATTATAACTCTATGAATAAATAAGACTGGTGAGTTTGTTCTGTTTGAAATAGAAACGTTTTTTAGACGTTTAAAGTTGTTGAGAAGGTTTAAACTCAACTGCATGTAATTTATGAGAGCCATTCTTAATCTAAACTGTCCTATTTATGGAATAAGCTTATAGCTCCTTACTCCAGTGAGTGGTTCCGAAAGGAGCTAGAATAAGCTAGGTTTTTGAGGTTTAAGTTGCATGTCAGAGAGTGTGATCATGCTTTGGTTTCTGTTATGAGAGGCAATCTTATTAATCTAAACTGTCCTGTTAAAAAAGAAACAGTGTAAAAATACTGCTATGGAAGAAGCTGCTATAGTGAGTGATGCAATTTAGATTCATGTTTTTATGGATTGATATTTAACCCTGGCCTCAATCCGACTGTATTTACTAAGGTTGAGTCCCATGCAGCAGCTCCTATTATTTTGGAGGAAATATCTGATTACATGAGATAAAATGAAATGGAATATTGTTCTATATTGCACTAAAATAAATAAATAGATACTGTGAAGTTGAATATACTAACCTGTTGCACATAGAACATGCTGTGAAGTTGTTTACAAAAAAGTTAATTACAGTAGCAACTAACTGGGGAAAAAAAATGCTGTTGGTGTATGCACATATGTACAATTGAGGATGCTCTTTTATTCACTCGCTTTCTTTCCCCAAAATCTTTTTAGATTATTATTATTTTTTTGCATTGTCTGAAGGAAGCCAAACAAGTTTTACTCTTATGTACCTGCACAGAAGACGTAACAAGCTTGTAGATCGTCTATTATCTTCTTAGAGGTTTGATGTAGAGCGGAAGTGGTTCATATCTGAAGATGCACATTAACACCAATCCAATCCGTCATGTCAGTAGAAAAGCTAATGTGTAAACGAAGGAAACGTGAAACGACAAACACAGATGATGACCGTAATTTCAAGTCTGAGAAGCTTTCTATGAAATCTATTACAAAGTTTAATCTGCTATACAATTTTATGTGTTGCGGAAGAACGCCGCTCTGGTCTTTGTTTCCGGGCAATTCTAGCTATTTCGACTAAGGGTTAGGGTTAGGTTTTAGGGTTAGGTTTAGGCATAGTTTTAGCATTCACCAGCATCAGCAGGTTAGCATTTCACCAGGTTAACATTCACCCACGTCGAACAAATGGAACGTCAAATGTTATGTTGCAATATCGACACACTCCCTTTGGTTCCATGATTGGTCACGATCAAGGAATCTACGATCCGACCTCATGGACGTTTTATACGCGAGCGCGCATTCAGCCTGCCTTTACGATCCTCGCTCGACAAAGTCGCTCCTTCTCAGCCTGGCTAGGCCTTAGTGGAACGGAACAAACCAGGCTGTACGGAGCTGGCTTTGCCAAACCTGGATTTTGGCTTAAATCCTGGCATATTTAATTCTGCTTTTGTGAAACAGGCCCCGCCAGCTCACCACCTGCACTATTCTCTGATTCTTTTTTTCCCAGATTAAAAATGTCAAAGGAAGGAAAAGCTGCCGCCAAACGCCCCGGCGAGGAGGAGGTGGAGGATGCAGGTAGGCCTGTCACAATTATTACATAATAATAATCGTCTAATCGCAATTATTTGATATAATCGCAATTATTTGATATAATCGCAATTATTTGACATAATCGCAATTACAGTTGTGAGCTTGTAGATCGGCTATTTCCACTATCAATGTCCTTCTTTTAATTCTAAAGTTGTCAAATATGTCAGTCATTTCTTTGTATATTAGGTTATCTGTAATATAACTGCCAGGTGCAACTTCAAAGCCTACAAGCCAAACAGAAATGTAATTGTAAACGACAAAAACAGAATTGAATCGTTAATCTCAATTATTTGAGTGACAATAATTGGTAAAATGTCTTAATGATGGTGGCAGCCCTAGACGCAGGTGTTGAAGCCAAGCAGAGAAGAGGCTCCTCTCCTCCTCCTCTGTGCTTCGACTCGCCTGGCAGCCTGTTCCGAAGCCTCATCGCCCCCATGGAGCCCGACACGTTCTTCCAGGAGCACTGGGAGAAGAAGCCCCTGCACCTGCAGAGGTCTGATCCCTCCACAGCCTCCTGCTACCAGAGCCTGTTCCAACTGGCCGACCTGAAGGGCCTGTGTTCCCAGGTAGAGGCCTGTGCCAACTATCAGTTATTTTCATTTTTAGCAGTTATTCTACAGACCAGGGGTGGGCAATTTTGACGACGATGAGGACCGGGTACTGCCCATAAGTCCTACATCTCATTAGTGCTAATTTGGTTAGGGTTAGGTTTTAGGGTTAGTTTAGGCATAGTTTTACTGAGGTTAGGGTTAGCGTTTGGGTTAGGTTTAGGCATAGTTTTTCTGAGGTCAGGGTTAGGTTTAGGTTTAGGCATAGTATTTTCACCAGGTTAACATTCACCAGATTCAGACTAATGGGATGTAGGAACAATGAAATGTCGGACCAATGCCATGGCCACTATATTTCACATTTGAGGGCCATATTACATGACATTGTTATTATAGTGTTGTTACTGTTCTTTTAATATTATAACTATGTTTTTGCTTTTACTCTCTTTTACTCTCTTTTTCTCAGGGCCTGGAATACGCCAGGGACCTGAACGTGTGCCGCTGTGTGCAGGGCAAGAAAAAGAGCCTGAACAAGGAGGGCAGAGTCAAATACAACGTCCTCAACAGGGACTTTGTTCAGAAGAAAGCCACCATCCAGTTCCACCAGCCACAAAGATTCAAGGTGAGAACCAGCGTTGCCAGTGTTTTGCGAAAGAAAGTGTTAATAACTTGACAAACGATGGTCTTAGACTAGCACTGTCTCCATGTCTTTCTCAGGATGAGCTGTGGAGGATTCAGGAGAAGTTGGAGTGTTTTTTCGGTTCTCTGGTGGGATCCAACGTCTACATCACGCCCCAGGAGTCCCAGGGGCTGCCCTCCCACTACGACGACGTAGAGGTACCATTATTGTTCAGGGGGTCACCAGCACAATTAGTTTATGTAGCATAACAATAACTTTAAACACTCGAACAATATTTTATACTTATTATTCAAAAATAGCAGATATACAACCTGCGGGACACATATCTTTGAAAATGTTTATAAATGTGTGGAAATATTTTGAATATTTGAATAATATGTTTTTTTAAACATATATTTAACTATCATCTTTGTTTTCACATTGTGTGTGACACCATTGAGATGACAATTTGTGGTTGGTGGTTGTATTCCATTCTCTAGAGGATGTTTGGCCATGTCATGGGCTTTTGTCTCTAAAGTGATGTGTTGTAAATGTGTGTGTTGTAGGTGTTCATTCTGCAGCTGGAGGGTCAGAAACACTGGCGTCTGTATCCTCCCACGGTTCCCCTGGCCAGGGAGTACAGCCTGGAGCCCGAGGAGCGCATCGGCAGCCCCTCCCACGACATCATCCTCAAAGTAAGAACAACAAAACTTATTAGTATTTCTTACGGTAATGCAACTATTCCATAAGTGTTGCGCTGGCTGTCCTCCAGCGCAACATGGACACAACAGGAAGTGTTGATCAAATAGAACAGGGTTCACCAATAGGCGGCCCGCAGGCCATTTGCGGCCCGCGGGGGGCTACTGTCTGGTCCCCACCAACCCCAGTAATAATGGTGGTATAAGAGCAGCAACAACACTAGTATATCGCCGTTATCGGGTGGAAACCTTGTATCTCCAAATGTGTATGTTCTTTCGCAAAGTAAAGCCCTGCTTCATCATAAAAGGCTGTCGCACAAAAGTTGTGAAAACAGCAGATCTACAAGCACACCTCAGCACGCCTCGCATCGCGAGGCGTTGTGTGCTTGTAGATCGGCTGTTTTCACTAGTTTAAATCATTTTTAAAATGATAAATGATAGACAAACGGTTTTGGACATACGAGATTTTCACCCGACAACGACGATATCTGAACTGTCGCTGGAGTAGTGGGAACGCCACCGTCGCCGCCTGCAATGTTGTGGCCCTCGGCTTGGTACCCTAGACATAATTCGGCCCTTGGGGAAAACTAATTGGGGAACCCTGAAATAGAAAGTATTCTTGAGAGTAATGTTTAGCTGTAAATGACTTTGTGTGTTTGTTTACATGGCTGTCATGTTGGATACAGCATAAAATCCAAGCAGTGCAGCCAGGTGCTCTAAGGCATTGTTATTGAGCGGAGCAGTCATTATCCAGAAATAACACACATCTGAATTCAGCGATTGACCAATCAGAATCAAGCATTCAAACAAGCTGAATAACTACGTTATGTTATGGTTATTGTTATGTTTATGTTAACAGGCAGGAGACCTGCTGTACTTCCCCAGAGGAACCATTCATCAGGCAGACACTCCGCTGGGAGTGGAGCATTCCACCCACCTCACCCTCAGCACCTACCAGAACATGTACGTCAACTATTCCTCTTCCACTTAACATTTGGGCTTCTTAACTTCTCCGTGTGAAAGACAAGATGTTGAACGCCCGTGAACGGGGGCCGCGCACACAACGTGTGCACGCCGCCACCGAAAATCTGATAAAAACAATGGGAAAGATGCATGCAGGGTTCCCACGGTCATGAAATTCCTGGAAATATTTTGAAATTAGAACAATATTTTTCCAGTACTGGAAAAGTTTTGGAATTGATCAAGGGTCCTGGAAGGTCCTGGAAAAAATAGCTATGCATTGTCTTTGGTTATTGATTTTGTTAATACCTCTGAAATGACAAATTAAACATTGGCCAAATTGTCAAATATTAGAGGCAGAAATTGTGAAAATAGCAGATCTACATGCTCACAACGCCTCGCAATGCAAGCATGTAGATCTGCTATTTTCACAATAAAACCGTGTTATACAAAATTCCTCTACTCTTAGTGCTCGTCAGGGTGGGGGGTCCCCAGTTCAAATATGATTATTTCGGGAGGTGAAAAGGTTGAGAACCACTGGCATACACTGCCTGTCTTTGGGAATTGCGCATATGAGTAAACGACTCGTTATTGAGCTGAATTATTGTTATATAGTCCTGGAAATTTGCTTAAATATTCTGGAAAAGTTTTGGAAAAGTTTTGGAAATTAATTGGTAAAAATGTGTGGGAACCCTGTCGTTATGGCAAAACTGTGGCAGCTCAAGTGTTAAAGTGGCCTGACATTTGAAGTGAGCAAGGCATCATAAATACATACTAAAATAAAACCGATTGATAATACTAGACCGGTAATAACCAAATTAGCCACTCGGCGTCGCACTTGACTCAGTGAAGAGTATACTGTAATTCCCATGAATAAAGAGTACAGGAACCACAGTCAGAAGGTGGCATGTTTCTATTTCT
The DNA here is from genome assembly GCF_963921795.1 of Nannobrachium achirus. Taxonomy (NCBI): domain Eukaryota; kingdom Metazoa; phylum Chordata; class Actinopteri; order Myctophiformes; family Myctophidae; genus Nannobrachium; species Nannobrachium achirus. Next base: position 13,575,201 of record NC_137832.1, read on the forward strand.
TGTAAAGTTTAGCGCCAACATAATGAATGCAATGAAAAATATAACAATAATGAATACATAAATAAAATGTGTTTTTTATTGTTCAAATCCAAAATGTTGCAGTGTTATTGTAATTTTTTCTCTACCACCTTTGTGCTTGTCTGTGATCCTCTCTCTCTCTCTCTCTCTCTCTCTCTCTCTCTCTCTCTCTCTCTCTCAGGTGTTGGGGTGATCTACTGTTGGATGTGTTTCCCACCCTGATGTTTGACATGATGCAGAGGGAGATCAGCATGCGGCAGGGCATGCCCCCCAGACACCTACTGGTGAGGAACAGGGTTGGCTTATGGGGCTTTTAAGCCGTGACATCATTTTGTAGGCAGAGGAGAATCTGCCCCCAGAGCATTTTCTGTCCCTCGCTATTTTCAACAGATCCGAGACAAAAATAACGACTAAAGTATAATTCTAACACTTTCCTTTCAACAACAAAGAGAAGAAAAATGTGTAAATAGTAAAAATAGTAAAAAGATTCACGGAAACTGGGGGCAGAAATTCTCCTCTGCCTACAAAATGATGTCATACTTAACAGCCCCATAACACTGTAGGGATGGCATTGTGGAGATTTAAATGTATCGTAAAATTATCCTCCCACCCTAGGTGGGGTTGGCGAAAGGGCCTTTCTGTGTGGAGTTTGCATGTTCTCCCACTGTCTCCTAGGGTAGGTACCCTCACAAAAACATGCAGTAATCGTGTTCTCTAAACTGCCTCCCCCTGGCCAGCCAGGGCGCCTGATGGAGGGGAAAGGAACTGGTTGGGATAACGTTTTCCTTCCACGCACTACGTCCAACCGGCGAAGCTCCCCCCTGTCAGGTGATAAGAAGTGGCCTGCTCACTCCTCATGCACTGAAGGAAGCATGAGCTCAGTTCAGGGCTCTCCCCAGGTTGGCAGAGGGAGAGCAGAGCCCAGGATTACAGCTTAGGCAATTGGCACTGGGTGAAAAATGGGTTAAAATTATAGGATTTAAAAAAATATGTATCCTCCGTCATGCACTGGGACCAATTCACCCTTTTATTGGCCGAGCTGCATATTCGGTACCATTTAAACTCTCTATAATTGGTAAAACGGACCAGGAAATAACGTAATTGATAGTCTTTTTCTTTTTTTACTCGACGAAATTACTCTCTTTGCCAAAGAATAGCAGATCTACAAGCTTGTAGATCGGCTATTTTTTGGTTAATGTTCCGCCTCAGGATAATGGATTTTGGGGATATTTTGATTGTTGCGATAATATCGATTCTTTGGTCACAGTAATCGTGACATGACATTTTCATATCGTCCCATCCCTACAACACTGATTCTCAAAGTGGACCCCCAGGGGTCCTTGAGGGGGTTACCACCTGCTCCCGTACGATTTGGGGGAGTCTGAAAAAACATAAATGCCATCTAGATAATTTGTATGTGTTTGTTGTGTGTGTGTGTGTGTGTGTGTGTGTGTGTGTGTGTGTGTGTGTGTGTGTGTGTGTGTGTGTGTGTGTGTGTGTGTGTGTGTGTGTGTGTGTGTGTGTGTGTGTGCGTGTGTGTGTGTGTGCATGCGTGCAGAGCAGGGGTGACAGTGGTGACACTCGCAGGTCCCTGTCGTCCTTCCTCAGACGCGCAGCAGATGAGCTGGACGCAGGACAACAGGAGCTGAGGTCCAACGACATGAAGAGAGACTTTGTCACCAACAGACTGCCTCCGTATAACGACACTGACATCACTCCATGTACGTATATGCCATCATATCACCCCATGTTCGTATATGACATCATATCACCCCATGTACTGTACGTATGTAATGACAGCATATCACCCCATGTACATGTAACGGAGGTGATCCGAACCTCCCCACCCGGCTTCGAACCTGTGTCTCCCGCGTGAAAGTCCAATATCTTAACCATAAGGGATATCCCTATGGAACAAGGGCAGATACTAGACTTTTGAGGCTTCAGGCTGGGGCTGTGACTCTCTCCGCCACACTCACCCCCCTTTGACCTCCTCCTACGGGGAAGCCCGGAGCCGGGTCACGGCACCAATGTAACGGAGGTGATCCGAACCTCCCCACCCGGCTTCGAACCTGGGTCTCCCGCATGAAAGTCCAATATCTTAACCATTACTCCAAAGGGATATCCCTATGGAACGAGGGCAGATACTAGACTTTTGAGGCTTCAGGCTGGGGCTGCGACTCTCTCCGCCACATACATATGACATATGACATCTTATCACCCATGTGCGGTACATATGGATTAAAGTTCTCAATTGCCGGTGACTGATTTCTGTCATTTGGATTCTGTTGAAGTCTTGGGCAGTGAAAATAGCCTATCCAACAAGGCTATTGTAGATGGGCTATCTTTGGTTATTATAAAGTGGTCAAATATAAAATCCTAAAAAGTCTAAAACTTTTCATATAAAAGCAGATGTTAAAGCCTGTCTATTACTAATTCCACATTATGGGTGTGCGTTGCTTGCGCGTGTGTGTGTGTGTGTGTGTGTGTGTGTGTGTGTGTGTGTGTGTGTGTGTGTGTGTGTGTGTGTGTGTGTGTGTGTGTGTGTGTGTGTGTGTGTGTGTGTGTGTGTGTGTGTGTGTGTGTACTGTAGGTGGGAAGATTCCTGCACTGGCGGACAGTGTGCGTTTGAGGTTCAAAGATCACATGGTTATTTCGGTAGAACCCAGCCAAGACAGAACAGTGAGTACAAATGTTACCATGCATTCATGAAAAAGTTTGAGATACACTGATATAGGAACATATCCTTAAAAGGATTTAGAAGACATTATAGAATTGGGTCAAAAATATTCAAAGACTTGCACAATTTTTCAAAAGATTGTTTATCTACAAGCTTGCAGCGACGCACTCGGTGCTGTGCTGTGAGCTTGTATATCTTCTAATGCAAGGGTCTTCAACAGGGCGTCCGGGACACCAAGGGGGTCCTCAAAGCTACTACAGGGCGTCCTCCAAATCTTTGTGTAAACTTGACTCTCCTTAACCATTTGAACCCTAGCGTCCATATTCTGAGAACTTTAGCTAAACATAACACATCTACAAGCTAACAAGCCTGGCGCTGCAAGGCGTTGTGAGCTTGTAGATCTGTTATTTTCGGCAAATAGGTCTGGTGTAAAGGGGAAAAAGAGCAGACTAAGTACAGAGTGAAAGGTCAAGTTTAAGTATAGACTGTGGTTATTGCGACCGTAGGTCGCATTTACTACCAAAACCTCCACAGGCTGTCCGTGGGTGAGTGAGTGAGTCAGTCCGTCCGTCCGTCCGTCCGTCCGTCCGTCCGTCACACTTTTGCCCTGCTCATATCTCCACAACCGTTGCCCCCATCCATGCCAAATTTTGCACACACACTCCTTGACTGCCAAACTACAACCTCCAAGGACCCCCGGAGCCCCAGTCCCTGGGGGACCCCCAGATGTAAAAAATGACCAAATGTGGTCACACGTCACACTTTTTCCCTGCTCATATCTCCGCAACCGTTGACCCGATCCATGCCACATTTTGCACACACACTCCTTGCCTGCCAAACTACAACCTCCAAGGACCCCCGGGCCCCCCAGCTCCCTGGGGGACCCCCAAGTGTAAAAAATGACCAAATGTGCAAAAATGACCAAATGACCACCCCAACGGGGCTGCTCACGGGGAATTCCCGGGGACCACCCACTCCTCGTGCTCCAGAACGGATGCAAAAGTGGTGACGCCCCCAGTGGAGGACCCCCTCCACTGCAGCTCACATAAAATGCCGATAAGCGACCTACGGTCGCTTATCTCCCGATTAGGGAGTCTTACTGGTATATAATATATAATATCTGAGAACATAAATTGACATGAATCCAAAATACACTGATGATTGTGCTGTCAAACAGTGAAACTATATGGAATCTATGAACATGTTGTGGAGGTCCTTGCTTCATCTCTTCTCTCTCAACTAAAGGGTCCTTGGCCTGAAAACGCAGAAGACCCCTGTTCTAATGGGTTAAATGTTTATGTGTGTGTGTAGGATGAGGCCACAGTGCTGGTGGTGTACGTACTGCATTCATTGAGGAACCTCAGGGAGGGTCACATGATGGGTGATGGCGTACAGGATGACTCGGTCTCTCAGGTAAGAAGCTACCTAACGTACGCCGTTCGTAGCTTCAAGATCAGCCTCGAAATGTTAACCTTTGTTTTTTGTGTTAGAAAGTTAAAGCTCAAGGTGCTCGGGTGGTGGTAAAAAGTAGCCCGCTGCCCGTTCGTATCCACTGCAGTGCATCAGGCTTTGTCGAGCGCCTATCTATATGAATGAGCAGTGGTTCTAAAAAAGGAATTGCTCAGGTCACCCCTGTAAATAAAGTTTTTTTATCCCCTGCACTCCTAAATGACATTGTCAACGGTATGTATCCTAACTAAAGTCATTTTAACCGTGTTCTTCCTCAGGGCCTGCGCTTCCCTCTGTCACACCTGCAGGCCATCAGACAGCTCCACGAGGCAGAAGAGCGCCTCCCTGTGGCCACACTGGAACTGCAGTCTGACCAGGACAAGCTCAACCTGGCGCTGTCCCTCTGGACTGAGTGTCTGCTGGAGGTCTGCTAGTCACGCTGCTTCTGACCATCAGGGGTCTCAGAGGGACCCTTAACGGGTCTGCAACTCTTGAGAGTGTATACTCTCGGAGTTAAATAAACACTGAATATTTTACAGTGTAAAGTGGGTTCCCAGAGATAGCAAGAGCAAGATACCCCTTATCACAATGTTTCTCAAACTTTCAAATTTCAAGGTCTCCCCTTAACTCTGTCAGTGTACAAATGGAACCAAATTAACCCTAATGGGTTCATTTGGTTCCATTTGTACACTGTCAGAGTTACAGACTTGTATGGGTCAATTTAGACCCCATAAAGGAACCCACAGAGTCCCTGGAATCCACTTTGAGAACCACTGCCTTATCGGACAACTTCACACTGATAAGAACCAGGATGTGGCCGGCACCAAATGAACCCCAAGTGGCCACAGCACTCACCTGTAAAAAATGCATCCCATCAAACTTTCAGATGCTGTTTTTCTTCCAGTATGAAGGAAGAATGCTTATGACTTTTACTGTGGTCTCTCGCTCTTGAAATAATTATATAATCGTTGGTTTCTGTTGGTGTGTAAACAATAATAGCGATTATAGTTGTCGAAATAGTTGTCCTTCCAACCCCACCTCCTGTCGCTGTCACTAGAACCCAGGGAGACACTCTTCCTGGTTGAAGACTGTTTTTACGAAACAGCGCTTCCAACGTCGCAGAGCTGAATAACACCCAACGAGAGACTAATGCTCTGTTAATGTGGTCCTCTGACCTGCGCAGCAGTAGTGAGTTGGCACCGTGATGGCGACACATAGTGAAAAACTAGAAAAAATGGAGTCTCCATCTGGAGAACTCCACTAATGCGACCAGAGCTAGGCTCGCCTCACTATCCAACACACAATGAACTGAAACCAGCGCTCCCCAAAACAACAGCTTTGGCGGTCTGTTGGGAATTGATTACATGAAACAGTCACCTGTCAGTAAACAAATAATTGGTCTATAGGCCTATGATCTATGCACAGTAGCCATACTGGAAAGAAATTGGGCCTCTTTCTTTCTTCCTTAATGTGTGTGTTATCTAAGGACCCCCATAACTCTGAGAGTATACAAATGGAACCAAATGCCTTACGGGTCCATTTGGTTCCGTTTGTACAATCGTACACATGCAGCAGAGTGTTTCCAGTGAGCCAACATGCACACTATCAGCACTGTGACGATTTGACCAGAATGGAACTCACATGGGGGTTCCTCGCCTTATGAATATCAATCAAGGGTGTCATTTAATAAATATTGCTTATGAAGGAAATATCTTGTTTTCTTTTGCTATTTCTTGTCAGTAGCACTTTGAACGGATCGGTTTAACCAGCCATGCAACGGACCCAAAAAGCAGACTGCACGCGTCTCCACTCGATCAAGCATGGCACTGGTTATACTTCTTTCAGTACGACGGTGTTGTGCGGTGCGGTGAGCATATAGACGATCTAAAAGCCCTCAAAGCCCTGAGGATGCGTCTAGTTGTAGGCTTGTAGATTAACGCGCAACGCGTTCGTACGGACAAAGTACAAACCCAGTTTTACCGTAATTCCTCCAACAGTCGTGCATGATTGGTTCTTTAGTTTACCGTATGACAATCACACCAGCAAACTGGCTGAGGTAAGATTTTTAGAAGCCACAAATGACAGTATAAAAATAGAAAGGATTGTCAAGCCAATTTCACCAGCAACAACAACAATATAATAACAATAACAATAATAATAAATATTATTATAAGGGTAATACTAATAGACCTGCAATAATTTATTATTTTATTATTATTATTTGGGACGGATTACATTCATTTGGGGACGGTTCAATTTGTATTTTGGGATGGTCCCGGGACGTAGGTGAAAAAAGTTAGTCTGGAGCCCTGCACCTGACCACCAAGATACCCATGTAACTAACAAAATACTTCCTAAACGTCAAAGATGTCCACAATTACAACACCAGAGGCAGCTCCACAACCCATATTTGACTCAAAAAATGTGTTCTAATCCCTAAAGGAGTGTAAATCCCTAACCTCCTTCAAAATCGGTCTGAAGTCACCTACGGATGGCTGCTACTCGAAACTTGTAATAGACTAAGCCCATCCATAACTTACCTACCATTTTCTACTGTAAATATCTTCCTTTTCTTTTTTAATTACATTTAAATTTTTTTCTTCTTTTTGAATGCTGTTCTCCCTTTAGGAACACAGTAGTAGGCTACTGTGTTGAGTGTGTTCTATCCGACTGTCTTTTCAGTGTTTACTAGGATCTTCTTTTAGTTGACCTTGTACCGGTGATTGGTACTGTCATGAAACTGTACCTTTTCCTATGCAACCTTCTAATACAATCTTCAATCAATCAATCAATCAATCAAACAAACCAAATGAAGCTGTAGGCCACACACGCGGCTCTACACACATTAACCAGCAGGGGGCGGTAAACATCAACTCATCAACACGTTCTCCTCAGTCTTGACAACGTTGCCTGGAGAACGCATGCGTGGGGACGTCGTTGACTGGGAAGTCGGTCCGTTCATTCTAAACAAAACACCACGGCACCACGGAGGGAGAGAGTTTTACATTATAGTTCCACTTTAGAATAGGATCATTAAACAGCTCCCGACATGACTCTGCTCCAGACCCTGAAGTCAGTGGTGGAGCAGCGGCTGTGTGCAGTAGCCGAGCACATCTTCATGGACCTGGAGAGGATTCTGACCGAGCTGGAGGAGCCTGCTGTCTGCTCCAAACAACAACAACACACCACACTGCAGCTGCACACTGCAGGTTGGTACTACCAGGGGCGTCACAAGGAGGGGGAAAGTGGGACTGAGTTTAGGGCCCAAGTTGGAGGGGCCTTAATTTTGTTATACTTATTGAAAAATAGCAGATCTACAAGCTCACAGCACGGGTGCACTTCGAGCTTGTAGATCTGCTATTTTTGAAAAGTTGTGAAAATATGTGCAAATCTTTGAATATAGGCCTATGTATTTTTAAGCGAACATTTGTAACTCAAATTTTGCTTCTGGGGGGTCTCCACCGCAGAACTAAATATTTTGAGATGGGGGGGTCCTGAGATAGGCCTACATACCATTTTGGGGATCCTTCACATTAAAAAGTTCGAGCACCACTGACATAGAATCATAGGTTTTTCAAAAAACCTTAGAAGGATTTGAAATATTCAAATACTTTTTTTTCAAAGACGATTTAAAAAGAATAGCAGATCTACAAGTATATCTGCTATTTTTCAATAGTTAAAGCACAAAATAATTGAAGTGAATCCTTGTACCCAGGGCCCAGAATTTTGTGCCACACCCCTGGGCGGGGTTGCACCAGCTGTTACTAAGTTATAACGTAGCCTAGTTGTAACGTAAATGGCTTCTAAGTCAAGACTTACGCATTACTAAAATGTCAGGTGTTGCACCACACACATTTGTTCTTACGTATCTCTAAGTAACAACTAAATATTTACACCACCCCTTGGGCAGCACTAAGTCTTTACTAAGTAACCTATCTCTATGGGAGACTGGGAGTAGAGCAACTACACTACTAACGTGGCAGACGGCATTATATCGGCTATTTAATTAATTCTACAATGAAACGACCCATCTGTTTAAAACATACATTAAGCCCAATATACATTTCGGCCATTTGAAAATAGCCGATCTACAAGCTCACGATGTGTCTGCTATTAATAGAGTATTTCTATATTGCAGGATTGATACTTTTTTAATTCATTTGAGTACTTTTCAACCACTGCACATACAGCACAACAGCGAATTGAGCGGTGCGCTCTCTCTCTCTCTTCTCCCCTGTCTCCAAATATGCGATGCCCTGCGTTACTTCACAACGGGGAAAAATGTATGAGGCCAATATAATTTGTGATACAATCCGTTTGCAGGGCAGTGCGCAGGGATGCGCTCGCACTGTGCACGCATAACAGTGACTTTGTACATGCCAGTGGAGAGACGAGACAGAGCTCTCTGTTGACAAAAGACGACAAGCTTTACTAGAAACAGTTCGTTTTCATTGGATTCGGGAGCTATGATGTCATTTTATGCGACTATACATTACTTTAGGAACAGTCTACGCATTACTAGTTACGTTATGCCTTAAGCAGTCGTGGTGCAACACCTGTTAGTAACTCATTTAGTTACAAACTAACTAGTTGTTACTAAGCCTCTAGTAAGGACTTTACTCCCTAACTTAGGGCAGAACGTAAGTTCTGGTGGTGCAACTGGCCCCTGGTTACTACTACACTAGTAGTAGTTCTCTAACGTTTTAATCATATTTGAACTGGGGACCCCCCCACCCACCCATCCTGACAAGCGTGCGGTGTGTGTGTGTGTGTGTGTGTGTGTGTGTGTGTGTGTGTGTGCGCGTGTGTGCGTGTGCGTGTGTGTGTGTGTGTGTGTATATGTTACAGGGTAACTGGGTAACTCAGGGAGACTGTGGTAAGAGCGCTCGTTTTGTAGTTCACCACACACTAATCACCACCAGATGGCGACGCAGCCATTCAATAGTGAAGGCGCTGACGTCACTCGTTTGCGACTCTCTTTCTTTATTTACTAGCCTAGCCTAGCCTAGCCTAGCCTAGCCTAGCTTAGCCATTAGCTCCATTGTAGTCACTTGGACAGGGCGTTTATCGTGGGCTTGCCCAGGCCTTACGGCCTGGGCATAAATATAACGATTGCATTCACCACGGCTTCGTAACTTCGCCACTTCGCCACTCGCGCCTGCGGCGCTCGGGGGCGAAGAGCAGGACCAAGGTCCGCTGGCCTTCGCGCCGCTTGCAATGTCGTGGACAATCGAGTGGCTCCGCCTGGAGGACGTTGTTGTGGCGACCGCTTGTTCCGCCCTGTGCGGCACGGCAAGCGCTCCGTTTCTCTAATTCTCTGAGACGCAAAAAAACCGTGACATATACACTCATTGCATGCATTACATTTGGATGTGTTTGTGTGCGGAAGGATGGTGTGTGTGCGTGCGTGCGTGTGTAGGGTAAGATTATTTTAATGCTCTATTTGTTTATTTACTTTTATTCTTAAAGGAGTAGTTCACCACTTTTCAACCTGTCTTCATATAATAGGTCCTCACTAATGTTCATAATAAAATAGCACAATTTTTTTCTATTCAGTCTGGGTCTCATAGGAGAGCTGTCAAATCCTTCCTACCGGTGACATCATCGTTTGACAAAAAATAATAATAATAATAATAATTTTGAAAAGAAAAACTAGATTTTTATTATCAAGAGAACAATGGCTTCCAATTTAACATTGCAACTTTTTCAGGAATAGAAAGCCTGCAGTTTCTATTAGCTTGCATTTCCCATTGATGATGTCACCGGTAGGAAGGATTTGACCCACCCACAGCTCTCCTATGAGACCCAAACTGAGTAGAAAAAATTGTGATATTTTATCATGAACATTAGTGAGGACCTATTATATGAAGATAGGTTGAAAAGTGGTGGAGTGCCCCTTTAAGTTATATTTTTTTCACTTTCTCTACTTTTCCCCCTTTTTTCAGTTTCTCATTCATTATTATATAATGGATGCAATTTAAAAAAAATAATAATCTCAAAGTTGTACCTCTTCTCATCTCTCCTCTTTTGTAGATGTCCCATTGCTAGCAGCAGAGTATAAAGAGGAGTTTTCCTCTGAGTATGAACAGCAGGAGAGGAGCTCCAGTCTGGTCTGGGAGGAAGCCATGGAGGAGCCAGAGCCTCCTCAGGTAGGGTGACCAGATTTCCCACATTTCCATGACTTTTCAGGCATCCCACAAATTAAGACGCTGTCTCACATTGTGACTGACATGCTCCAGTAATAAATCAAGCTAGACTGGACACATTTATTTTTTTGAGAGACAAATTATGTTCCAAGGAGCCCCTGCAGCATTGTTGATCTAAACAAAAGTGAAATAGACAGAGTAATCTACTACAGTATCAAGTTATAACACTTATTATTTTTACCAGTAAGACTCCCTAGTCGGGAGATAAGCGACTGTCAGGTCACATACACAAACTTTAGAAGGCAATGGTAGCCAATCAGGAGGGAATATGGGAAATGGGACCAGATCCATGTTGATGACATGACTTTAGAGATATTGTGTACCGCTTTGCGTGATTTTAGGGCAAGATCTGTAGGAGCAGTGTCCAAAAATGTGTTTTGCAAGAATCGACCTCATGGTGGTGCTAGAAGAGGGCCATGTGAGAAATGAGCCAAGGATTGTGTGTGCAAAATTTTGGCATGGATGGAGACAACGGTGGCGGAGATATGAGTAGGGCAAAAGTGTGACGTGACAGACAGATTGACTGACAGCCGGTGGAGATTTTGTAACATGACGGTTGCAATAACAGTTATTTAAGCTAGTTTTAAAAGCAAAATGAAACAATGTAATTGTTGCATTTTTCCTGCAAGATATGTTTTAATCTTATAAAAATCAAACCCAAGTTTGAAGTGAGCGGTGGTGCATGTGCGTGTGTGCGTGTGTGTGTGTGTACGCACGCACGCACATTCTTCTCCTCTCTCCAAAACAAAACGTGTGTGTGTGCGTGTGTGCGTGCGTGTGTGTTTTCACCCAGGTTTGTGTGTGTGTGTGTGTGTGTGTGTGTGTGTGTGTGTGTGTGTGTGTGTGTGTGTGTGTGTGTGTGTGTGTGTGTGTGTGTGTGTGTGTGTGTGTGTGTGTGTGTGTGTGTGTGTGTGTGTGTGTGTGAGAGAGAGAGAGACAGAGTGTGTGTGAGCCATATTTGCTCACTCAGGCCACCACTGGCATTGCAGTTGATGCTCAGGGCAGGCTAGACTCAACAGCACCTCTCTGGTCAAACAGAGGTAGGGTCAGGCTACATACACCTCAGGCTACATACAGACAGACAGACAGACAGACACACACACACGGATACACACACGGCCACGCTAAGGAGACGGTGTGACCACCGCTCAAAAATAAACATCCCCTAGGGCCTAGGCTACAGCTGGTTAATAAGAAAATTATAGGTAATAGTAATAAGTTAACCCGCCCGCCCGTCCCACATTGATTGTCCCACACAAGCGGTACTTCTGTCCCTCAATTGAACAATTGTGATCTGGTCACCCTATCCCCAGGAGGAACCGGAGCCTCCACAGGTGAAAGAGGAGGAACAGGAGGAGTTTCTCCTAAGACCAATGGAGGCTGAGGGGTCGACACTGACATTAGCAGAGTGGGAGGAGAATCTTCACACTCTCGCAGGTAAAAAAACACGTTAATACTGCTTATTATTGATGTTTTGTTGAACTCAGATGAATACAACCCTGAGGTACAACAAAGGATCTTGCATTCGTGGAATGACCAACATAGCTTACCATGTGGGTAGGGCCCCCTCCCCAAGGAAATGTGCCAAAATCCCCCCAGCTGCCCTATTGCAGTGGTTCTCAACCTTTTCAGCTACAACCCACATGTTTAGCTGTGTTGCTCAAAAATCTTTTTTAATTATCTGTAAAAAGTTACATTTTGCAGCTTTATTTTGTGTTGATTTTTGTTGATCTGCCTGCCAGCGTCTGTCAACAACACACAGACATTATCACACCGCAACCTGCCCTGCTCCAAGTCAACCAATTCCTACATTGCGTAAGTCAACATTTGTATTATGCTTCACCCATTTTCAACTTAACTTTATATAATTGGTCCTCATGAATACCATTTCTGTCTACTCTCTGTGGGGCCTTTTCCACCAAAAGAACCTTGGTTCAAGAACCAGTGGGGTGCAACTTTCTTGGAACCGTGGTTTGTTCGAGAACCGGTTTCCACCAGATTGAACCAGAGGAACCAAGGATTGTGTGGTTCCCGTTCCGAACCAACTTTTACGGTTCGGAACCAACTCAGTTCTCGGTGGAAAAGCTCACCTCTGGTTCATCCCATAGGCGGGAGAAAGAACCCGAACCGTTTTTTTTTGCCGGTCGAAAAGTGCCCTCTTATGTCTCAGAGGAGGTCTGTGGACAGTTCAGAAACCCAGCTATCAGTGACATTTTTCATTTAAGTTTATGAATGCTAGAACAATTACTTCTATTATAGCAAGCTAACTTTCCACAAAGAGAGGGCCTGCAGTTTCTATTAGTTTCGATTCCTTGTTGGGAGAAAAGGGGACAGACTTGTGTGTAGACGACTACAAAGAAAGATAGCCGAGCAGCACTGTTGCAGCACATGCAGTTACTGTTAAAGGCACACAATAACAATTATGTTTCTTGTCCATACAACAATGATGAAGGACTCATCTTTTATTTGGCAGGACAAAGTCAATTTTAATTGACAGTGCAACTGCTGTCTGGAACACTGGTTCTCAAACCTGTGAGTGATGATTTGCTTTAATGTGAGACATTGTTTTCTCACTCAACAGTAAACAAACCAACATACAGTATACCTTTTTAACAGGTTATCTGCCCATTTCTAAAGTGACAATTGAAGGACTTTTAAGACCTTTTCAATACCTCTCAAATTAGAGGCCTGAAAACGTGGAGAACCACTGGTTTAGACAGAGTATGCCTGGCCCTATACTATGCTTGGCTCGTCAGTGATCTCACTCCACCACACTCTTTTTTTTGTGTGATCAGGGCCAGAGTCCTCTCTGCGCTGCCCAGTCTCCCTGCAGAGGTGTTGGTCAGTGTGGTGGAGAGGCTGACGCATCACGGGGCAGTGACAGGGAAAGCCCTCCGGTACGTCGAAGAGGAAGACCTGGAAGGGCTCGCGATGACACCCATTCAGTGCCGAAAACTGCTGCGTGCCTGGAAACGTACAGGTAATTAATACTGCTAATGATTGATGTTTACAACAAAGGATCTTGCATCCGTGGAATGACCAACATAGCTAACCATGTGGGTAGAGCCCCCTCCCCAAGGAAAAATCCCCCCTATTGCAGGTGGTTCTCAACCTTTTCAGGCTGTGAGCCACCCAAAAAAAAAAAAACCTATTTGAACTGGGGACCCCCCACCCTGACCAAGCACTCTGAATTGTAGGATTTGAGGCATTACATTTAGTTTGACTCTTTGTGAGGTGTTAGATGAGCTATTTTCGTTTTTGCCTCTTGCTTATATTATTTGATAATTGTTTGACCAATCTTTTTGATCTAATCTTTATTTTAGTATTATTATTTTTTCATTAGATAGACATGCGCACGCACACGCACACGCACACACACACACACACACACACACACACACACACACATTGAGAACCACTGCCCTATTGCGCAGTCCTTATCCTGAAGGGACAAACGTGGCATCTTGATGCTTGAAGACACAATAATAATAATAATAATAATAATATTGCTACAACCCACATGGTCAGCAGTGTGCTCAAGATTCTTTTTAAATTGTTACATTTTACAGCTTTATTTTTGTTGATTTTTGTTGATCTGCCTGCCAGCGTCTGTCCTGTTGGAACCATGCAGTGATGTGATCAGGGCCAGCGTCCTCTCTGTGCTGCCCAGTCTCCCTGCAGAGGTGCTGGACAGTGTGGTGGAGAGGCTGACGCAGCACAGAGCAGAGACAGAGAAAGACCTGAAGTACATCACAGAGGAAGACCTGGAAGGGCTCATGTTGACACCCATTCAGTGCCGAAAACTGCTGCGTGTCTGGAAACAAACGGGTAATTCATTGATTAATGTTTCAGATTTCTTATGTCCAAAACAATTTTTACACAATAACATGCCGTTAAAGGAAATGTAATCACAATCAACAGAATAGTAGAAAGCACATCATGGAGGGAAATTATACTAAGAAATGATGCAATGCAATAAGAAAACCAAACATGCGGTAGGTAGAGAACACTAAATATGAGAACATACAATCTGATCGTGTGATGAGATAAAATTAAAACTAAATGTGATCATATTAGCAAAGCGACATTCAGATTGACTTGATATTGATTTTGATGTCAACGGTATTGCATACTCAGTGATTACTCATTATTTTCTGTGACTAAAGCTATGACTGACAAAAACAATATGAAAACGAAATAAAAACTAAGCTATGATGACTAAAACCATGCCTAAATTTGTTGACAATTTTGACAACAAATAAAAAGTAGACTTAACATGTTTGGGAAGGACTAGTGGAGAAGAGATCTAGTAGAACTAAGATATGACAATTATGTTTGGTTGTGTGCAGGTGTCGTGCTTCCGGAAATAGCCAGATGGACAAGCTCACAATTTGTTGTGAGCTTGTAGATTGGCTATTTTCAGCACACAGCCATGTATAAATCCGGCTGTGCGTGTGTGTTCAAATGTTTATTGTTTATCATTTCTCTCTCTCTCTCTCTCTCTCTCTCTCTCTCTCTCTCTCTCTCTCTCTCTCTCTCTCTCTCTCTCTCTCACATATCAAGGCCTGCCAAAATAGATTTTAGTCCGTAGATTTAGTCGACTGAAATTGTATGACATTTAGTCAACTAAAACTAGACTAAAACTAAGTATTCTATTCAAAAGACTGACTAAAACCAAAACCAAAAATGTTCTGTCAAAATTTACCATTGGATGAATCTCTCCATTCTAGAGCCTGTGTCCGTGTCTGCCCCACCTCGGCAGACGTCTACACGCGTCCTGCTGGACCAAAGCTCTTCAGTTTCAACAAGCATTCCCATGTTCCCTCCTCCAGCATCGCCCAGATACTGGCCTGAGAACTTCAAAGTGGACTGGGACACAATGCCCACGCCTCTACTCACAGCCCTCCAGAATGGAAAAAGGCCTTCGCCGGAAGATAGGCGCCTGATGGTCCGCCTAATCGTCGACAACATGAGAAGGATCGTGGCGAATCCACGCCGAGCCGAGTGTCTCGTCATTGCAAGGAACATAGTGGACCAGTTTCCCCAGTCGTTTATAGATTCAGTGGATGACGTTGACGTAACAAAAAAGAGGAAAACTAATCTGAAGGAAGACGCCTACGATAGTCTTTTATCTCAAATAAAGACACGCGTAGCTCATCTGAACAGAACGAACAATCTTGCTCGCCTTAGAAGGCCACGGAAGAAAAAACGGGCTAAGCCACAGCAAGGACCTCCAGACACGCAAAGGCAACCACGGCAGATGTCTACGTGCGTCCCGCTGGACCAAAGTTCTTCAGTTTCAACAAGCATTCCCATGTTCACTCCTCCAGCATCGCCCAGATACTGGCCTGAGAACTTCAAAGTGGACTGGGACACAATGCCCACCAATCTACTCACAGCCCTCCGGAATGGAAAAAGGCCTTCGCCGGCAGATAGGCGGCAGATGGTCCGCCTAATCGTGGACGACATGAAAGGGATTGTGGCGAATCCACGCCGAGCCGAGTGTCTCGTCATTGCAAGGAACATAGTGGACCAGTTTCCCCAGTCGTTTATAGATTCAATGGATGACGTTGATGTAACAAAAAAGAGGAAAACTAATCTGACGGGAGACGCCTACGACAGTCTTCTATCTCAAATAAAGGCACGCGTAGAACATCTGAACAGAACAAACAATCTTGCTCGCCACAGAAGGCCGTGGAAGAAAAACCGGGCTAAGCCACCGCGAGGACCTCCAGACACGCAGTGGCAACCTGAGCTCCCACCCGAGGAGACGGGAGAATCTCTGGAAAATAAGAGGCGAACGCTGACGGAGCTCTTTTCGCGCGAAGGTTCCTCGGGGACGGAGAGGGCAGACGTGTGCGAGCTGATGGAAACGACGTACCCCTTGCAACGGCGAACGATAAACGCCTACCCAGCGCCGGGTTTGCACGACGTGAAGCAGCGATGGCCCTATTTGTTTTTCCCGAGGAGCATGTGCGCTCATTTCGAACGGCTGACGGGCGTTCCGCTTCTCCGAAGGATCGGGGCTTTTCTGGAAGAGCGTGGCGGCGACGTCATGGAGCTCTTCAAGCGGAACCCTACGAATGGCGCCGTAGAGGCTGTTCTCCACAGGACAGATGGCGGCACGACGGCCGTCCACATCCTGCAGGTGCTAATGGCACACTTCGAGGAGCCGCTGGATGCCCTCGTCATCCAGACCGATGTACGATTATCTTTGTTACGGTGTCTGTCTTTAAACAGTATTATTATAGTTAGACATTAATCATTCTTTACATTAACTCAGTTATTTTATTATTATTCATTTTTATTCATTTATTTTAATATAACATTGTAGTTCATTGTCAGCCAGCATGCATCTGGAAGGATTAATAACTCATTATATGTATTTGTGCTATTTTCTTTCTTTCTTTTTTTAAGGAGTCTGCTACACCAGCCTTTGTGCAGTTGACAGTCCCACTTGTTGACAGCCCACGTTTGATTGTGGCGGGTGAGTATACGCAATGTTCGATTAGATTCAAAGATGGACAACTACACTCTGTTTACAAAGTGACTAAGACTACAAATTAATACAAACACATTCTAATAAAGCCTAGAATATAGTAGGGATAAATGCATTTTCTAATATTGAGATAAAGAGCGAGATAAATGATAAACATTTTAACTCCATAACATCCATAACATGAAAAAGTTTGAGAAGCACTTGTCTACACCCTCAGCAAACCAAACAGTGGGAACACATATGGGGTAATTATCTCGATAATCTAATTTAATTAACATATTTTCATACTTTCATACCATTTAAGCAATCAGAAGAGATTGATTCCATTATTTTTTGCCATGTGTATTAACTGCTATAGAGTTACTACAGGGGGTCCTCTAAATCTTCCAATCCTTTTTACATTAACCACTTGAACCACCGTCCATATTTTGAGAATTGTAGCCAAAAATAGCAGATCTACAAGCTCACAACACCTCGCACTGCGAGGCGTTGTGAGCTTGTAGATCGGCTATTTTCGGCAAAGAGGTGTGTGTGGTGTAGAGGGGAAAAAGAGACACAGAGTAAAAGGTCAAGTTTATTAAGTATTGACGGTTCAAGTGGTTAAATATCCGAAAACACAAATTGACTGGAATGCAAAATACAATGATGATTGTGCTGTCAAACGATGTATATGGAATCTATGAAAAAGGTTGAGGTTGTGCTATTTTACTAATCTGTAATTTCTGTCTGTCTGCTTTATTTCTGGTCAGGTCAAATGACCAATGAGTCAAACCAGCGCTGGATGCTGAGCATAGAAAAGCAGGTGTTGGTTGAAGGGACGTCCTTTCTGGAAGGACTTGCTGTGGTGTTTGCTTCCTACTACTGTTTCAACCTGCAGTACCAGCACGACGCAGCGTGCACCCTGGAATTCATTCAGAGGTTGGAGCTTTTTCCACACATCAGTGTTAATTTTGTCCACCTTTTTTTTCACCGACGAAAAGTAAATGGAAACTAAGTGTGATAAACTAAAACTAAGCTATGATGACCAAGACTAACTATAGTGACAATTTCATCAACCAAATAAAAAAGACTAAAATGTTAACATCCTAATAGTTTCCTATATCCTTTATGTATTGCTACCTAAGGTCGCAGTTTACTATGAGAAACGTCACAGCTTGCCCGTGTAGACGTGTACACATTTTTACAGTCTATGGTCTCTGACATTTCCCTGGTCTCCTTCCTCTGGCTTCACTGCGATGTCACACTTACAGAATCCCTTTTATGCCCATATATGGAGTTCTGTGACCTGTTAGAGAGATCCCTGTGATGCCAGGGGGAACAAATCCCTTTTATACCCATATAAGGGATATGGAGATCCCTGTGATGCCAGGGGAACAATCCCTGATGTCCACATGCCTGATGTCCACATCGCTGTGGCGCGACCTCTCCCTTTAGGGCGAGGTCTCTTGTCGCCCTGAGGCGTCTTACACACACACACACACACACACACACACACACACACACACACACTGTTTAGTTTCTTAGTTTACCTATGATCCTAGATTACTGAGGCACTAACTACACTGTTAGTTGCTCTGTGTGCTAAATGCCAACAAAAAAAAATGGTATACTTGATAGACATAATATGACGATTCAATATTCTTCACCACTACATTGTACTGATCAAGTTGCATTGGTAAATTGACGCCACCTGAAAGAAGAATCATTTTGTGGTGTTCTGTTTTCAGAAGCTGCGTTGACGTCAGTCCTGAGGGTGGCACAGGAGCAGGCCAGGTGACGATGGAGCAAGGCAAAAAGGGCAGGGAGAATGAGATGGTCAAAAAGAAGTTGACACCGGTGAACCCGCATGTCGCCGCACTCATAAAGCAGCTCAGCGACTTCAGGAGGAACTTTGTGTGAACTTTCAGCTGCAGTGCAATTTGAGCAATTTGAAAAGGAACTAGTACCACGGACAAAGAAGGGCGTAGCTTCCTGTGTGTGAACGTTATCACTCCAGTCAGGGATGGCTCAGCTTGCTCTATACAACTGTGGTTCCCAAACTGTTAAGCTCAAGACCCTAAATATCATTTTTTGATTTTTTTTTCTTCTTTTTTTTTTTATCACAGCAAATTATGTATATGAGACTAGTACTTCAATGGCAAGTGGATGTTAAAAAAAAGGTTTTCCACAGTTCTGTAACCATCTGTTAAAAAAAAGTTATTTTCGTATTGTTTATCTTCATCTTGATTGTTTGATTAACAATAACAAACTTGTCATATTGAGATAACGATTAAAACTAAAAAGAAAAGAGTAAGTAAATAGTAAATAGTCAGTCATTAATGATCTAATTTGAGTTTTGCCTGTGTTTCACTGGTGATATGTTGACATGTTTCATTGGTTTCTTTTGAATAAATAAATGCATAATGACTACTTTCCATTTGTTATTGCTGTGGTTATAATACTATTGTTAATAATTATTATTATTAGTATTAATAGTAGTGCATGTTGTAGTAGTAGTAGTAGTAGTAGTAGTACTACATTGACATTAATCATCAAATGCCGGACATACTGTACATTACTGTAAATATAGAGTAATTTACAAAGAATCTGCAGTATTGTTGTAAATTTATAGGAATACAGTAATTAACTACAATCATTTCTTGTATTGTACTATAATTCTAAAATGTAGGGAGAAACAAAGTCAGTTTTATAATTTGAAAAGTTAAACTTTCATGTATTCTAGTTTTGATATTCAAATCCAGCCAAAGTTCCTCCAACTACCGGTACCACTGCTACAAAACAGAGCAAACACTGCATGGGAAAAAATTACATTCAAGTAGGGCTGTCACGATTATGACGTTTTACATGTCGATTAATTGTCACCCAAATAATTGTGATTAACGATTTAATTGTGTATTTGTTGACAATTATATTTCTGTTTGGCTTTTAGGCTTTGACGTTGCACATGGCAATCATGACACATAACTTAAATATACAAAGAAATGACTGACATATTTGGAAATGTTATACTTAAAAAATAACATTGCTAGTGGGAGCTTGTAGATCTGCTATTTCCACTATTTTAAATGTTTGAACATAATAAACATCTTTAAACAATTATGACGATTATCACAAAATAACTGATTATGTCAAATAATTGTGATTAGACGATTATGTAATAATTGTGACGGCCCTACTTAATTGACATTACAATTCAGCCAAAGTTCCTCCAACTACCACTGCTACAAAACAGAGCAAACGCTAGATGGGGAAAAAATTCATTCAAGCATTGAATAGTTTGTTTCTGATTTGTTCTTTTTTCCTAGACCACCTGCACCTCCCTGCGTGTAAGGAGGTTTCCCCTGCACATGAGAGGAGCCTCATTTTGGTCCAGGAGGAACCAGAGCCTCCACAGATTAAAGAGGAACAGGAGGAGCTCCCTCGAAGCCCAGAAGAGAGTGATGGGTCAACGGTGACATTGCTATCAGTGAAAAGTGAACATGATGATTATGACAACAGACAGACAGAGCCTCTAACCAGCAGCACCTCAACTGGACACATGCAAACACACATCGATGTACAGCACTGTGGAAAATCACAACCAAGTAGTGATGGCCAGCTCCTCCCTTATCACCGTTCTGTACTTGACACTGTAGACAGTGACGAGTGGAAGGAGACCAGGAAATCAGATCAGTCCGCTAACACACTGAATTCACACGAGACACAACATGTGGAAGGACAAGGATTGTCTTTGATCAACACGTTGGCCCGAGACCCGACGCCGTCATCACAACATACATCCACGAGAAAGAAACCTTGTACTTGTACACATTGTGGCAAACACTTTAATTATGCCAGTTCTCTGAGGACTCACATGATGACTCATACGGGGGAAATGCCCTTTCGTTGTACATTCTGTGGCAAAGGCTGTGTGAGCACCAATGAACTGAAAGTGCACGTGAGGTCTCATACAGGGGAGAGACCGTTTAGGTGCACCGTGTGTGGCAAAGGCTTTAGTCAAATGAGTGATTTGAAGATCCACACAAGGACTCATACTGGGGAAAAACCCTATGCGTGCACTGTTTGCGGCAAAGGCTTTAGTCAAAAAAGTAATCTGAAAAATCACATGAGGATTCACACTGGAGAAAAACCCTTTAGTTGTACACTTTGCGGCAGAGACTTCAGTCAGTTTGGTAATCTGAAAAAGCACATGAATACTCATTCGGGTGAAAGGCCCCTTCAGTTGCACAGTCAATGGCAAATGCTTTGATTCAATTGTTACAGGTGTAACCCTTGGTCTAGGGATAGGAGTTTTGTAACAAAAATATGTGTACTGCACGACACACCTGGCTATCAAATGTATACTTTTCTTTTTAAATAGCAGATCTACAAGCTCACAATGTGAGCTATATCCAAATGGCCAAAATGTATACAGGCTAGAGCTGAAGTGGTATAATGTATGTTGTATGCAAAGTGTCTACAAAGTAACTAATAACTAAACTTTTGAAATAAATGTAGTGGAGTAAAAGTTTGGATCCGAGATGTAGCGGAGTAGAAGTAAAAGTATTGGAAATTGGATTTACTCAAGTAAAGTACAAATAACTCAGTACAGTACTTAAATAAATGTACTTAGTTACTTTACTCCACTGGTCTTTATTTTATTTTACTTTATTTATTTATTTAGGTGCTATTTCATTTTGCATACACTTTGCACTGTACTATGTCTGCATATACTGCAAATATTACAAGGTTAGGGTTAACACAAGTTAAATCAGTGGTTCCCAAACTTTTTAGCTCAAGACCCAAAAGAGAAATTAGACATTTTGGCTGGGACCCAAAATAGTGTAAACAGCAGATCTACATGCTCAAAACGCGTCAATAGTGGAAACAGCAGATCTACATGCTCACATCGCGTCGCTTCGCACTGTGAGCTTGTAAACCGGCTATTTTCACGAATTCTTGCATTTGTTTTCTAATTTATAGAATTGCTTAAATTTGCTTTTTTTTATTTATTAATGAAATTAATTGTTTGTTTTTATTCATGAAAATTAGATTTTCTTTTTATAATAATTAAAAACAAAATATAGGAAACCAAAATTAAGGGACCCATACAAATGTGTCCTTGACCCACAAATGGGACCCGACCCACTGTTTGGGAACTAGTGAGTTAAATGCTGCACTTTGTCAAAAATGACATGACTCGTTGAATTTTTGTGGGACTCACTGAACATCATTGTATCTATTAAAAAAAGAATACAAATAAACACGACCAGCATTTGCTGGTTTTATGTGAATAGCATAATGTATGGTTTATTTTGCATTTTGAGTAGTCATATCTGAAGTCCACTCTCCTTAGCGGCCATGAGCGACATGAACAAATTGACAAAATAGTGTAAAAAAAAAAAAGAAAAAAAATATCATTTCTGTTATAAAGATAAACTGTATGTACGTTTTACACAATATTAAAGGGAACATTTTAATTGATGATAAAAGGCTTTTAAAAATCGATTTTGATGATCCAATAGATAAAATACACGTTTCTTTTTTTTGCTTCATTCTCTCCATCTACCAATGGGGTGCTCTCAGATGCTGCCAGATGCTGGTCAGGAGAGGTGCTGCTGTTTTCCTTCTCAGCTGGCTTGGCCTCTGCTGCCACCCGCTGGTTGACACTGGTCTTGCCGTTTACCTGTACAGCTGTACAGCATAGACATAAAAAGGTAGATGCCTCCTCCGGCTCTGGGTCGTTGGTAAAAGAGGACTGGCAAGCTTCCGGAAATTCTGAAGAACACTTCCTTGTGCGTCACAGAATGGGATGCTCGGTAGGCCAATCAGATGCGGGACTCCCTCTTTCCCACTGCAAGGGGCAGAGTGCCTTCCTCAGTTCTGCACTTCCACCAGTCCTGTTTTACCAGTCTGCGCCAATGAACTGCAGCTGCAGATGAGGTATCTAGCTTTTTATATCTGTGCTGTACAGTACTTGGTCTCTGCTGCCACCTGTTGGTCGAGACTGGCCTTGCTGTTTTCCTGCTCAGCTGGGCTTGGTCTCTGTTGCCACCTGCTCATTGGAGGTGGCGTTGGTATGGATTGGAGATAGCAGCCGTTGCTGATACTTCCCCATCTTGAAGTGGATAGGCCCTATCTACTGCATCATACAATAACTGGTACTGCGCCTGTGAGGGATATAGAGAGGCGTGTACATCAATGACTGAAATCTATTTAAAGTAGTAAACATTACCATCCACATCACATAAATAAACACACTGACACAGAACCAGAGTTAATCCAATATAGTGTTTTAAATCTCTGACTACCAGTGGTGGAAAGTAAAGTACATTTACTGAACTTTTTCCAAGTTTCAATACTTTTACCTCTGCTCCACTTCATCAAGTATGGGTAACAAAGATGGCGCTGGAGCGGGGACTGGTGACAGCATAGAGGTATAATATAAGGGGGTGATGGACAGCGAGTGAGTGTAGAGTAGTGTTTCAGCAAATCCACCTAACAATTCTGCCCAATGATATATTTTCAAAAGACCAATCACACATGTACCCATGCCCACGTGTGCCATCACTCGCTGTCCCCACACCCATAGACCTTATTCACACTGCAGCCATCTTGGATCACATGACCACATCGGGTGGCAGCCTGCATTACAAACCATTGGAAACAATGGAGCGATGGTCCCAAAATATGAGTTCTGTTCAACTAATTTCTTTTGACCAGATCGACAAATGGGCAGATGACAACATCAACATCCCCAAAAGGATTCAAAAGAATCTGCATCCACAATATTCATGGTAGTCAGGTTGCAATGTTATTCTGTGCAAAGGCTTGCTACAGTATCTGTGCACACTAGTGCTTGCTCTGCCATCATATTAACTTACTGTATCGTGATTTTGGCATATTAATCAGGAACAATTTAACAACAAATAGTTAATATGATGGCGGAACAAGCACTGCACAGATAGCAAGTCTTTGTACACAGTAAGGTTGCAACCAAACTTACCTTGAATATCATTACAGTGGATTTAATCAATCCAGTTACAGTAGCCCTTCTATTTAATCCTTTTGGGGACGTTGATGTTGTCATCTGCCCATTTGTCAATTTGGTCAAAAGAAATTGGTTGAACAGAACTCATATTTTGGGACCATCGCTCCATTGTTTACAATGGTTTGTAATGCAGGCTGCCACCCGATGTGGCCATGTGATCCAAGACGGCCGCGGTGTGAATAAGGTCTATTGCTCTCATCACCACAAGCTCACAACGCGCCACCTTGTGACACCTTGTGACACCTTGTGACATTGTAAATTGTCTATTTCCGATTCCCCCCAAAATAGGGATGCTGGTGTTCAAGTGGTTAAACGTCAAGTATAAAGTTATTTTCATTTCATTTGTGACATAGCCTATACCGTATCTCAGGTGGAAAGATGTGCATATTTACGTCGTGTGAGATGAAGACTTAACAATGTAATTCAGGGGTGCCGTGGATGAAAAAGTTATTTATAGGGGTGCCCTGAGTCAAAAAAAAGTTTAATTTCATGTGTGTCTTACCGGGCTGCTGATCATGCCCAGCCTTGCTTTGCGCAGGGTCTTGACCACCTGGAACACGTCCACCAGCTTCTCCGTCTCTGCGCTGTCCATCAGGTTCCACAGCGCACAGAACACTCCGGAACGGGACGAGCCGTCACTGAGGAGAACCACGCAACACAACAGAAAGCCACTAAATCGTTTACCTTTTATTCATGATTAAAAAGCTCAATTGTCAAACAAGGGTCAAGGTTTCTTCTCTCAGTATTGAGGATACAGTATGAGGGGAAGAGGGAAGTGCGGCACACACATAGCTTTATGGGCTGCTAAGAACAGTGCTTTTCAACCTTTTTCATATTAAGATCCATTACTTATGCAGCATTTGAGCCACGGGCCACCATTTAATGAGATTTAGCCTCTCAGACCCAAAACGTAGAATATTTCGCTATTGTTGGATAAGATTTTGTCCACGATTCCATGCTGAATTGATATGGCACCATAGGAGAGATAACAGGCAAACATTGATCAAAATAAAACTTTTTCTACATTTTCTAATTGTGTAAATCAAGTAATGCACAATTTTAACAATAATTTAACTATTGAGAGCCTAAAACCTTTGAGAGTGTACTCTCAAGAAATAAAGATCTATAAGGGCCCATTTGGTTACCAACTCTCTATCATTTAGCTGGGGACCACCTGGCATCTCTTCAAAGACCACTGGTGGTCCCCGGATCACTAGCTTTCAA
Source organism: Nannobrachium achirus (assembly GCF_963921795.1). Taxonomy (NCBI): domain Eukaryota; kingdom Metazoa; phylum Chordata; class Actinopteri; order Myctophiformes; family Myctophidae; genus Nannobrachium; species Nannobrachium achirus. Next base: position 13,600,307 of record NC_137832.1, read on the forward strand.
AAATAAATAAATAAGAAAAAATATATTTTAAGAAGTAATGAAAACAGTACATCTACAACGGTGTAGCTTGTAGATCAACTGTTTTCATTAGGTTTGGTCAAAGGGACACATCAGATTTCTCTTTTGGGTCTGGAGTTTAACCCTGCAAGGCCCAGCGTTGCTTTTTGGCAACGTTTTTTAAATCATTTTTTAAAAAATGTAATAATTAGTTTTCCTGTTCTTTTTTCACATTAACATCACCATTAAATCCTATTGTTTAGTATTACAATGCTATTGGCCACGATATTTGCATATAAATACCCCCCACAGAGACTGACATTCACACCTCCCAGAGAAGTTGACATTCCAGCGTCTGGACGAACAACATCTCACTTTTTAACTGAAGCCATTCCTCACAAAAACATAAGTAAAATGCCTGTAATATTTTTTTTTAGAATGTCTAGAACATGTACATATGTTATTATTGTGAAAAATATCCCCAAAATGCAAATTAGAGCATGATTTATGGCTATCAAATCTTACAAAAACATTATTAATTTTTTAACATTACATTTTCCTGTGATTAAGACTCCTACAACACCATCTGATTTTTTTTTTGATTTTTTTGGCCAGTAGAAATTAATTCGGGTCTTGCAGGGTTAAATGTTTGAGGAGCTCACGTGTGTCGGAGCTCACCTGCAGTGGATCACTATAGGAGTGCTCCTGTCTGCCTTGCTCTGACCATAGCCGCAGCTCTGCTTAATGTGCTTCATCATGTCTGTCAAGTCCTCTGTGTTCTCTGGCAGCTCTCTGTCCGCCCACTTCAGGAAGTGGAACTGCTTCACCGGCCGGCACTCTTTCCTCTGTTGATGACAGTGGTCAGTGGGTATTAGAAGGATGAGCAACTCAAAGCAACTAAATTATATTAAACGCAGGGGCGGAGCGTCCGGTTAAGCTGAGTAAGCGGCTGCTTACCGGCCCGCGGACCGTGGGGGCCCGGCCGTCAGCTATGGTCAGATCACATGGATCTTATCATCTTTAGTTTATTAGGATGTGGACGCACTTTGCGTGCTCCGACCTCTAGGTGGGGCAGGCGGGCCTAGCCTCGTAAACCAGACTCCTCCTGGCGGGCCCATTTAAAACTGTATCCATGGTGCACACTATGTCATAATCAATCACTTGTGAACACAATCCAGCTAGCCTTCAGCAGTGCGTTGTTTACGCATGGCTTAATCATGAGCGGAAATGCATATTAACACGTTGCAGTCCGAAATAGAATGGGGGTTGGTAGATTAGCCGTGAAATTTCTATTATTGTATTGTGATCTGAGACATAATATTATGTTTATAAACATGACCCCGCAGCCCCTCCATCTTGAACAGCGCCGCTGTTTTTTCTTTTTTTTTTCCCCCCAGGCCAGTAACTCACCATGATTTTCTCGATCTCCGTTGGGATAGAATGGGGGTTTTGGCCGATCGTCGATGTCCCCGTGCGTTTCGCGTGCGCGATCCTTTCACGTAAATGTCCCCGCAAATAGTCCATGTGTGACTGAAGAACAGACCTGAAAAGTTTCGCTAGCATAGCCCCAAGCATGGCTGCAGGAGGAGCTCGAGTGTGTAGACAGTAAACGGATGGGTGGAAGGTGCCTTGGAGAAGGAGAGGCGCTGACGTCACCTCTGCTTCATGCACGGTCTGCATGAGCCATCAGTGCACGAGTGGTGACTAGGGAAGGTTAGACGATCGCCGATTTTCGGATCAAAAGCTTTTATTCCGGTTTTAAAGACAAAGTCCGGGAATGTGCGACGTGGCTGAGAGTCCCTGGGGGGATGTGCGATATAGTACGGTTTTAACATTAAGGGGCTCCCCTTGGCTTAGAAGGTGTTAACTGTGCCGAGCGGGTTAGGGTTGGGGGGGGGGGGGGGGGGGGGGGGGGGCATCATTGTGGCTTGCATACAGGCCCGGTTCTGACTTGTTCCATGATTAAACAAAATGCATAGCCTACTATGTACAGTATGTAAACAGAACAAGCACAATGGTATACGTTTAAACCAGATAAACCATAAAGTTCAAAGCCAACTACCAAGTATAGAGTAAAATCCTACGTGATCATTTATAGAAGAAAAATGACTCTGGTCAATAAAGTATATAGGGTTGACGTAGTTGCTTGCTTATAGCAGCCACCTCAGTGCAGAGTGGTGCTCAGTTACCTTGACGTGACGTATCTGCATTGTACGGGTGGTGTATGCTGGGGAGGTATCTGTGGCTGTCACCTCCACCTCCATCTCCCCAAATGTGTGCTTCTCTTCTCCCCAGTAAGCAGAACACATCTCCTGTGCACATTATAAGTAGTGAATGTTAATGATGTACAATATGTTTTGATCTTAAATTAACTCATTATTTACACGTAGACAGACAGTGCAGACTGTTATAATCATAATTATGCATCTGCTACATAATCAGAGTTGGTTACTCAAAAAAGTAATGCATTACACACTACACATTAATTTTGAAAAAAGTAATGCCTTACATTACTTGATTACTCCCTGGAAACAGTAATTAGATACACTATTCGTTACATTACTTTTGCTTTACTATATAACATTGCCTGAGATGCATTGTCAACATTATATTCAATGAAATAAAATGATAATAAATAATGATAAATGATAATAATTGAATTATTTAGGAGCCCCTGGGGCCTCGTTGCAGTTTAGGACTCCCATTGTGCACCTAAAACAGCTCAAACATTGTACTCGCATGAGTTTATTCATTTATTTATGGACATACAAGGTCATCAACTGACATTATATAGCCTATATATGGTTCTGTATCCATATATCAGATTAGTCAGTTTGAGCAGATTTCATTCCAATTGGCTACTATGAATTTTACAGGCCAGGGGTGGACAACCTAACCTCGCGGAGATGATTCAGTCAGCACGGCAGGTGAAAACGATGAATTGCAATGAGGAGATTGACTCTGCGTGCAGCAGAAACAGCTCAAACAATGTCAAACTGATAAGGGTCGATTCATACCGTTATAAGGAGCCTAACTAATTTCGGTTCGGCACTAGGCGAACCCAAATATGGTTCGCATCCCCCGGTTCGGGGGGGGGGGGGGGGGGGGGGGCGTCAACCGACTAAATTCGGCTCCACGGTGCTGGCGAAATGTTGTGACCTCCCGACTTAATTTCGGTACTCAGCGGTGTCTTCTCATTCATTCATCCAGGCTCCAAGTTCATATGCTCGGCTGTGAAGCCAATGAAACAGCGGTCGTTTGGGAGGGAGGCACGCCGGCTTCCAATGCTTGTCTGGCCGTGTATTGATCGTCGCAGAGCGGATACATTGTCAGGTTCTCGCTGGGAGGCGCGCGCGCGAGACACACACACACACACACACACACACACACACACACACACACACACACACACACACACAGCTTTGCTGCGTGTATCGCTAACGCGTCGCCGACCGTTTTAAAGACAAAAGAAGTGCTTAAACACAACTTTGCTAATTGCTAGTGTTCCGTGTTGATAGGTTTTCCACTACGAGTTGTGACTGCATGCAGCAAGGGAGGCGGCACGTCTATAATGTGAGCTTGTTGTAAATTAAATGTTTTTGACAGCTCGATCGAGCATTTGTGAGTGTGAGTGAGAGAGAGAGAGAGAGAGAGAGAGAGAGAGAGAGAGAGAAGAGACCCTGCTGGTGCTGCTGCCTACTGGAGCTGCTACTCACTGGACCTCTAGTCATTCAGCGTGCAGCGCGAGGGCAAGTCAAATATGTATCCGCCCTGCAATGCTCATTCATCGGCCACAAACGTTGTCATGCCACGGACCTCCAATATTTACAAGCGACTTCGGCACTAGCCGTTAAGAAAGTATGGATGAACTCCCCCCGAACCTAAATAATTTCGGGTCGGGGAGCCCTCCCGAACCGAAATTAGTTAGGTTCCTTATTAGAGTGTGAAACGACCCTAACTAGTAATGTGATTAATCAATTTGGAGGAGTATTGTCATTACATTACTCATTACCAACCAAAGTAGTGTAACACCCAACTCTGTACATAATAGACATACAGGTAACTCTGAACTAGTGTTTACCTCTGAAAGACTTTTACTACTGTATGTCCGCATCTGTTAATATCTTAATGAGGAATTGCATTTGTGTACATGTACACACATGGTTGTTGTAATGGTTCTATATAGTATATACTGTAGCATCATTTGACAAAGGTGCACTGTTGCACTTGGATTGTATTTGTAAGCACTTTTGTTGATGAATTGAATACCAAGAAAGAACCTTCAACAGAAAAAAGACCGCAAGGACTTTTTTTGGGTGTTCTTTTTAGGTGTTTTGACAGTAGGCTACTTGTACTGTACTACTTTTATGTTTTGTTTTGACTGTACTTGTGCTGTTCTACATTTTTGTCTAAAGCAATATTCAATTAATCAATCAATCAATCAATTAGCACCTTTAAGATACAAACCATAGAACCACTTGTTTTGCTATGTATCAGCATTTAATGTGTAGTCGTGTCGTAACCTAGACACAAACCTTATCGCCCTCAGCGCAGTCAGAGAGCATGATGATAGTCTTAGCTTTTTTCTGGTGAACCATCATCCAGAAGTCAGCCACTGTGTTTGGTAGGGGTCCCTGGGTCACGATGAGCTCACGGGGACACCAGTAGCCCTGCATGGAACAAGACAAACACCTCAAACACTCTGGAGCCTACTGTACCTATACTGTGCACTGACGTACAGTGGATATTATCTCAATCATCTCAACTGGTTTCGTGAAATGGGCGAATTTGGTTCTTGTGTTTTTGAAAGACTCAGCAGACTCCTATGTTGTATCCTATATCTTGTCTTAAATCTATCTTTATTATTATGTTTGCTTTACTTCTTTAGATAGATGAGTGTAGAGAGGAAAAAGATGCCCAACACATGGCTCCATCTGAAGACATTGCAACCACATGGTCAGAGCACTAACCATTGTAATCCTTACATTGAAGACTGTGCTAAAATCCTTTCTAGGGACAAAAAAAGGGACAACAGAAAGCGTTAATGTGTCATACATCAATGTGGGAGGCATTGATGTATTTGGTAGACTCATCATCTTCATCAGACGTGTCCTCATATTCGTCATCGTCGTCATCACCACCATCGCTGTCACTATTGCGACTGCTTTCATCTTCTAACTTCACCAGCACTCTGTTGAAGTCGTCTGAAAGTCAATCATGTATAATTATGTAAGGAAGTGATTCTATATGTTGATAATGAACTGACCGTTGATAGCAGGAGAGGTGCGTTGGATTGGGTTTTATAAATATTTGAAAAGTAAAAACAAGGGTTTGTGAGTAAATAATAACTATAGTGCATCCATTGGAATACAGGTCTTTTTTCCATTTCTCAAAAAGTTACTTTTTTGGACATGAGAAGGTTTCCAACCGACAGCAAACATGCAGTATTCATGGCGTCATATTAAACATAAACATGACAGACAGTGTAGCTGGAGTTATTTTATTTAGACTCTTTTGTCATGAGTAATTTCTGCTTTCAATCCCTAAACGCATTATACAGCAATAGGCAATGAGCTGCTGTTCAGATTATGGACGATGAGTTTGTTGAGAATTGATATTCATCTATTTTTGTGATGGTTTTAGTTCTCCTGTAAGTTTCTTCAATTCCTTATATTCTGTGTCATTCTCTCTCTCTCACTCTCTCTCTAACTCTATCTTACTTAGGGTGATTTATATCCTTGAATATGTGCTGTTGCGTTCAGGTCTCCCTTGTATTTGATAAGTAGGCCTAGATCTTTTTAAAATGTATTGACACTTAACTCACATGGTATGACAGAAGGAAAGCGGTTCCTCTTCTTGTTCTCCTCGATGATCCCTGTGTTGAAGGTCCTCCAGTTCTTGAACAGAGGGACTCTCTGAATTGAACACCAGAAGAAAGGCATTAATACAAACTCTTATTTCATGTTCATATTCACATGAAGGGGGGTTGAAATGAGGCACGGGAAAACTGAGTACAGAGGGAAAAGAAAATTGAACAAGGCGCTCAGAGTAAAATAAATAATGGAGGGAAGGGAACCAGGCATATATGTAAGGTGGAGGGGAACATTACTTGTATTTGCATGTTCCACACATCAACACACACCGTATATAAATGTGCGTTGACTGAATATATTTAACATCTCTTAAGAATAGATGTAACATTTGTGACTATTGAGGAAGGTCTTCTTTGGTATTGAGGATGTGGGTCTATTTTTAGGGGGGACTGCCCATAAGTCCGGAGGTTCATTAGTCCGAATTTAGTTAGGGTTACCGAGGTTAGGTTTAGGGTTAGGCATAGTATTCTTAACAAATTCGGACTAATGAACCTTCGGACTAATGAACCTTCGGACTAATGAACCTTTGGACCAATGCCATGGCACCCTGGTGGACTAGTGCAATGCCAGCCTTCTGACAATTTCATATAGTAAAAGAAGAGGCAGCCTTCCTAAAGAGGGATCCATATAAAGCAGTAGTTCTCAAAGTCGGGTGTAGAGAGTAGAGACCCTATGGCTTCCTTGAGAGTGTTCCAAATGGACCCTTACAGGTCTGTAACTGTGACCTTCACGGGTCCAAAAGATTGTCCCAAAATTTAAATGGACCGTCAAATTTTGTCCAATTCAGACCTGTTCCGAAATAATAATCAAATTACAAAACCAAACCCGAGTGGCCCCTTAACGGTCTCGTCCTATTCCATCCCATTCTGACTTTATTTTGTTTTTACAGACCGTAACCCGTGACATGTTGTACCGAAATCCTTTTATTTCTGAGGTTCCGAGAGACCGACCATTTAATCATTATTAAAACCCTCATGTACCGAGATCCCTCACTCACTGCATCCGTGCGGCTTGCGCTGTTAACTGATTGACAAGCAGAAGAATATAATATTAAGATCGAAACAAGGTAAGTCATTTTCGGTTTGTTTGTCAAAGTTTAACTTTGACGAGGTCGCGGGTGCTTTCTCATCAACCTGGCAGCAGGATCAGCTACGCATCACGCATGCATTACGCCTGCACCAAGATATTTTCCTCCCGCTGTTAAACTGATCCTAGACCAGCATCATCTCACAGTTACACAGCCATTCATCTCGCTGCCTCACCGCTAATGGATCTGATCCTAGATCAGCCTAAACACAGCACACGCGTTAAACCGAACTCCAGTAGTCTGTTCCTTATAGCGCGCCAGATTGCTTTACAGTTTGCATTAAAAAGCAGAAAGTACACACATAGTACGGGTCATCTCGGGTAATACACATAATGATTGACAGCCGTGTTCCAAGGGAGATGCAACCATTCCGACCCGGCTCCGAGTGACTATGACAAAACACTGACCAAACCCGGTAGGGGTCTCTCGGGTCCTTGGGTAATTTCGGGGTTGGGCCCCCCGTGAAGACCTCTACCTCACAGTTGGTATGGGCATATTGGTTGGATTGGCGGTGCGGCACACTGTAGGTGTGTGGACTAATAGTCAGGGAATATTATCAGAATACCTGTCAAAGCTTGGAATAAATTACTTACCGAACGATTTCTTCAAAATTGTGTTTGTAGAGGTGTCTAGTAACATATCTAACAAAGTTTGAAATTCAAAATCTCTAGGAGAATCTTTAACAGCTAGGTTAATTCTGGGTGTCATTCACTTACTATATACACTATACTATAAGGGAAAGAATTACTCCCAAAAAATATGCTTTAAGTGGGATGTGAGGGGTCTAAATAGGTGTTTTTAATTATTCTGAATCCATTGCAAGCATTTGTTTTGCACGAAAAACATTCCTTGGGCTAAAAATGGACCCCATACAACTGTGAAAAGTGATGACTCATCACTAAACCATCGTTTTGAATGAATTCTCCTAGGGATTTTGATTTTCAAACTTTGCTAGATATGTTACTAGACACCTTTACGAACACATTGGCGAAGAAATTGTTTGGTAAGGAATGTATTCCCAGGTTTTATTAATATCCCCTGACTATAAAGAAAATAAGACAATGAAAGCCTCCTGACCTGGAACTCCTCCTTCAGAAGGATGGATGGACACCAGATGGACTGGTGTTTTAGTGTTGCCAGTCTGCTGTGCAGCTCAGGCAAGGCAACCTCTGTCTCTCCAAACTGGTTGTGCTCTATCATAGCCTGGTGAATCAGTACGTACTGGGCCTGCATACAGCAAGAAAATAGAGGTAAGTATATATACTGTATATGATTGTCAATGTAAGAGGCGGAGTGTGCATGTGCATTATTATTTTAAACCAAAATTTTAACCCTATTTTATAAAGACAAACATATTTGCAAAAGTTATCACAGGTACATGGCATTATTGCAGACATGGCCACACTGATCCTAACACACATGGACAAACTTGCAAAAGATATATGCTTGCACAAGATCACACAAAGTATTAAAACATGTGGTCTAGGTACAGTACATACCTCTGCTTGAACCATGAAGCATCTCTGTCTGCGAAGTCTGACTATGTAGCCATAAATATCAACTCTCCCCTCTGACTCCAGACCCTCCAACAGGGCATCAATGCCAATGTAGGTACCTGTTCTGCCTACTCCCGCACTGCGTGCGCGCACACACACACACACACACACACACACACACACACACACACACACACGTTTATTGTCACCTTTAATTAACCAGTAAGACTCCCTAATCGGGAGATAAGCGACCGTAGGTGGCTTATCTCCACAAATAGGGCAAAAATGTGTTTTTTCCAAAATCTTCCTGATCCATGTTGATGACATGAGTGTAGACATGCTGTGTAGTGATATTCGTGATTTTAGGGCAAAAACTGTAGGAGCAGTGTCCCAAAATGTGTTTTAAAAATCGGCCTGAAGGTGGCGCTAGAATAGGGCCATGTGAGAAATGAGGGGTGGGGTCTCCGCGTTGCCTTGGCGGACGAATAGGTACCGGCCCCGGCTCTCCCGGACGCTCCTAGCCCGAGTTACAGCATTTTATGTGCGCTGCAGTGGCAGGGGGTCCTCCACTGGGGGCGCCACCACTTTTGCATCCGTTCTGGAGCACCAGGAGTCGGTGGTCCCTGGGAATTCCCCGTGAGCAGCCCCGTTGGGGTGGTCATTTGGTCATTTTTGCACATTTGGTCATTTTTTACATCTGGGGGACCTGGGGGTCCCTGGGGCTCCGGGGGTCCTTGGAGGTTGTAGTTTGGCAGGCAAGGAGTGTGTGTGTAAAATCTGGCATGGATCGGGTCAACGGGTGCGGAGATATAAGCAGGGAAAAAGTGTGACGTGTGACGTGTGAGCACATTTGGTCATTTTTTACATCTGGGGGTCCCCCAGGGACCTGGGGGTCCCTGGGGCTCTGGGGGTCCTTGGAGGTTGTAGTTTGGCAGTCAAGGAGTGTGTGTGCAAAATTTGGCATGGATGGGGGCAACGGTTGTGGAGATATGAGCAGGGCAAAAGTGTGACGGACTGACTGACTCACTCACTCACTCACAGACAGCCTCATGCAGTCATTTACCTGTCGTGGATGACAATAGGTCCGCTGAAGAAGTTGTTGAAGGCGTTGGCCCGCCTCCTGAGCTTCAGGAGGAGGCGAGGCTCTTGCGCACCACGGTCTGGCCAGCTGATGAACTGGATGTGGCTCACCTCCCTCTCAGAGCTGCTGTCCCTCTTCTGTACATGCACATACCGTATGTATTGGGACATGCATTACATCAACACTTGCACACAGATGAACCACTTATGCCCTACTGTATGTCCTCCACTTTTCATTTGACGAATAACGGAAACAAGCGCTCGATGGCTTCTAATTGTTACACATTTGTGAGCTTGTAGATCAGATATTCTTTTTGAATATTTTAGGAAACTTTCTCCTGTAATGACAAGCCCAACATAGGGACGCCAGATTGAATGTTAAAAAACAAACGCACGCACGCACAAACATGCACGCACGCACGCACGCACGCACACACACACACACACACACACACACACACACACACACACACACACACACACACACACACACACACACACACACACACACACACAAACTCACATTAGCCAGGCTGAGTCGACGAATTATGTAATCAGGACAGTGGTGTTCTCCTTTCAGCTTGACAATGAACTCTTCATAGAGCTCTGTCTCTCGCTCTGGGGACGGCCAGTACTGGGCACACTTAATCTGTGGCAGAGAACAACCAACCAACCTCATTATCCATGACAGTCAATATACAATCAAGAACATTCAAAACACCTGTCATAAAGCAAAGTCAGTCACCTTACACTGGAGAAGGCCTATATATACAATTATAAACATGGCTAATAAACATTAACATATTCACACTGAGGTGGTAGGAGAACACATTCTAAACAGGGAGGTGGAGGTCAATTGAGCTTTTCATGGCACCTTTCAATTTTGCAATGACTATTATGCAAAGCTTTATTTTGCATATATATGTTCAGACAGATGATGGTGTACGAGTGATTGCCCATCAGTTAAATAAAGTGTGGTTCCAACCTTATTAGACTCTTCACAACGTGTCACCATGACAATGAGAGAAGACTGTTGCTCCCACATCATTCTCCAGAAGTCACTCACAGTCTCCTCCTTGGGTCCTATGAAACATATTTATTTACCATTAAATGGAAACATGTTCATGCAGTTGTTTTTCTGCATGAAGAATATGGAACAATACTTTACCTTGAGCTGCAATGTACTTCTTACTCTCCTTGAATCCCTGTAGTAAAATAAATAAGAAAACAATTATAATAATATTAATCATAAGATTTGATATTAAGGTTGGGTCTAAATGTTATAACCACATTTATAATGCACTTACAATACTGATAATTAATAGTTATCCATAACAACTTATAACAAAGACACTTTATAACGAACCAAGTTAAAGGAGTAGTTGACCCTCAAAATCGCTTACTCACCCCATGGAGACTTGAATTAATGGATATGTTTTATTTTTTGTTTCAAGATAATAATTTGATGGGAACAGTTCCTATGGAGACACAAAGAGTTTCTTTTGTGTCTCCATAGGGAACCGCTGTTGTTCAGCAAATTATTGGCTTAGGAATGTGACAAAAACTAAAAATTAAATCCATGGGTCAGTAATAAAATAAAATAAAAATCCCTTTAAGGTAGTTTAATGTGCTGTTCCACTGAGCTTATAATGCATGATGACCAGCACTGAGTGTTATAATGTCTTATACGCACATTGTAATGCATAATAAATTATAATTGTAACTCCACCTTTAATTATTGTTCTTTTTTGTTAATTTAATTATTCTTACATCAATGAAGCTGGCGTTGATGTAGTCGCATCCTGGTTTTCCTGTTACTAGCTGAACACGGTTGTAGTCATCTGAGACAACAAAGAAAGACATTATTCTGTGTGTGTGTGTGTGTGTGTGTGTGTGTGTGTGTGTGTGCGTGTGTGTGTGTGTGTGTGTGTGTGTGTGTGTGTGTGTGTGTGTGTGTGTGTGTGTGTTTGATCACACACTGTGCGTGTGATGCGTCTTGTGCAGTAGCAAATGTTAATAGTAGTTGGTAGTAGTCGTGTGTGACTGTGCATGTTGCATGCTGCTGTTCTGCTGATTCTATGCTCTGCTGGGGGGTGAAAAGGAGCCGAGCGCGTAAAGCCCCTATCATAGTAGGCACCGTGGTGATAAGCTATCCACTGCGGTGTAGTCTTTTTAAGTCATAAAACTACAACATTACGTCATTACTCGCGGTGAAGAGCTTTCCACCGCAAACCCAGACACATCTCTAATGTGATAGTACTAGCCCCATATAGAACCTCACCCGTCGCTGCATACTGTTGTGCTCCAGTATGCAGCGACGGGTGAGGTTCTATATGGGGCTATGATAGTACTTGACCGTGACTGACTATGATGGCCTCCACTTGTTTTCTCACTTTAGGTGGATAGCTTTACATCTAAAATTTGCGGTGATAGGCTCTTCACCGCAGACTCTGATAAGGGCTTTAGTCTCCTCCTGCCGGTAAACATCCTCTCCACCACCAAGACTCCTACAGTGCCTCCCAGTGGCCACACATGGTAACTGGGCCCACGCAGTCCCAGGCTAAAGGCGACCAAGCAGCCCTATTCAGGGATATCACTGCTTGCTCCACATGGAGACAGATCTAGAAAATGTGACCTGAAGAAAGCTTGCCTCAATCCACCCAGTTGGCTGACCGCAGTCAACGGGCATCTTATACTTGCGGTTAAAAACAAAAAAGAAAAGCTGGAAAATTCGGACCATGACCGATGCAGATTACAAGAACCGCCCACAAAGACGCTCTGCAATTGTGGCAAGAGAGCTTGCCAAACTTAACATAGACATTGCTGCCCTAAGTGAAGTTTGCTTCGCAGGACAAGGATCCCTGACAGAACACGGAGCAGGATTCACTCTTTTCTAGTCAGGAAAAGCCGAAGATGAGAGGCGGCTCTCCGGTGTTGGCTTTATGATTAAGAACACCATTGCTGGCAAACTCCAAAGCCTTCCAACTGGCCACTCAGACTGCCTGATGTCCCTCCGTCTACCCATCCAAGACAACCAATTTGCCACCATAATCATGTATGCTTCACGTGTATGCACCCACCTTACAGGCTGATCCAGGGACAAAGGAAGCATTTTATCATGATCTTGGAATGCTTATCAAGGCAGCTGATCGCAGAGACAAACTCCTAATAATGGGAGACTTCAATGCAATAGTTGGCCAAGAACATGATCTCTGGAAAGGAGTCCTATGAAGGCATGGGATTGGCAACTGCAATAACAATGGGTGAGTGTTACTGGAACTTTGTTCCATCATAACAAACAGTTATGAGTGTTCCAACAGTGTTCCAACAAAAAGCCAGGTATAAAACCACTTTGAGACATCCACGCTCCAAGCACTGGCATATGTTGGACGACATCCTTGTGGACGGCTCTTGCGGAGAAGACACAACTTTACGATGATATGTGTGACACAAGATCCTTTTTATGAAGCTCTAAAATCAGCATATGGTCCCAGCCACCAGACATAAACACCACTCAAGACATCAGATTGTTCAACCCTTCTGACAGATAAGGAAGCCATTATGAACCGTTGGGCTGAACATTTCAACTGCCTCTTTGAAGACATGAGGATTGTCCAAGAGACATCGATGGACAGGATATCACAGCTTGAAACAAGGTCTGAACTGGATAAACCACCAACCCAGAAAGAAATTGCTTCTGCCATATGCAAATTAAGATCACACAAAGCACCTGGAAGCGATGGGATTGCTGCAGAAGTCTACAAGCAGGGGGGGCGACACACTTCTTCACAGGCTCACAGACCTGTTCACAGCATTATTGGGAGAAGGGTACAATCCCCCACGACTTTCGAGATGCACTGATTGTCTCCCTAAACAAAAACAAAGGGGATAAGTCTGACTAATGGTATCTCCCTGCTCTCAATCACTGGAACAATTCTGGCCAGTGTCCTTCTTGAAAGAATTACACCTACTATTGCCAAAGAAATACTCCCCGAAAGCCATTGCGCTTTTACAGCTGGGAGGGGAACCACAGATATGGTTTTCATCCTGAGGCAGATTCAGGAGAAATGTCGGGAGCAGTTCTTTATGCTGCCTTTATCGACCTCACATAGGCCTTCAATATGGTCAGCAGGGAGAGCCTCTGCAAAATTATGTACAAACTCTGCTGCCCCCACAAGTTCCTTACCATATAACTTCATATAGAGCAGAAAGGCCAGGTCAAACACACTGGCAGCATCTCAGAGTCCTTCCCCATCAACAACAAGATGAAGCAAGGGTGTGTGCTTGCACCAACCCTATTTGCCATATATTTTTAGCATGATGCTTCAAAAGGCTACAGCAAGTGTAACAGAAGAACTTTACATCAGATACAGAACTGATGGTGGTATTTTCAATCTACGCCGGCTACTGGCAAAGACAAAAACCACTGACAGAAACATTACAGAACTACTCTTTGCAGATGACTGCCCTCTTAGCACACACTGAGGAGGCACTGTAGCTCATTGTGAGCCGCTTCTGAGGGAGGGCAAGCTCCGACGCCGTCCATGTCCGCAGATGCGTACACCCACAAATTAGACGTGTCTTCTCCGTGGACGGAATGCAAATTAGACACGTCCGTATCTAATTACGCATCCCGTCCGTGGAGCGGATTGAATGTGTCCTCTCCGCGGATGAGACCACTCTGCGGACTTGTACACAGCTAATACCGTCCGAATGCCCCAGCTCGGCACCGGTGTCAGTGGCGTACTGGCTAAGTCCCCGACTCCCAGTTTAACATCCCGGACGGGAGGACCTACCACCTAAACCTAACCTTAACCCTAACCTTAACCTCAGTAAAACTAACGCTGGTGACATGCTAACCTGCCGATGCTTTCGGTGCTCGACGCTAGTGATGCTAACCTGGTGAAAAGCTAACCTGCGGACGCTCCGTCCTCCCGTGAGGATGCCCGTCTTCACGGGAAGACGGTGCGACGCTGGTGAGATGCTGCAAGCAGGTTTTTCCCTACTAGTTTGAGGGTGTGAAGGAAGGATGCGTCTTAGGACTGGGACACTCTCGGATCTCGCCCTTGCTGCCGCTTCTCGGCAGCAGCAAAGGCTTATGGACTCACCATAAGTCTCAAGAAAACAGAAGTACTCTACCAGCCACCACCCTGTAGTACAACCCACCCTCCATCACCATTGACACTACCTGTCTAAGTGAAGTGAACCAGTTTTCTTACTTGGGCAGTGTAATTTCAAATGATGACTTTGACAATAGACTATCCAAAGCAAACAGTGCATTTGGCAGGCTCCGCAAACAGGTGTGGGGCTCACTGCGGCTGACCACCAAAATCCAAGTATACAGGGCTGTTGTACATGGAAGTCCTGGAGAGAGCCCAGTTACCCAGCATGGAATCCACCCTGCTGGTTTGTCAGCTGCGCTGGACTGGGCATGTCTCACAAATGGAGGATAGCAGTCTTCTACAGTGAGCTGTGTCAGGGGAAGCGGGACAGAAGTGGACCTCGGAAAAGCTTCAAAGACCAGCTTAAAAGTCTTATAACATGCTGTTTTTACCAATCATAACAGTATTTGTCCTGAGCCTTAAAACATGTATTAAAATGTTAAAATTGAAAACTCCACTCCAGTGAGCCGTGGCATGATTTTTTCTCTCTGTGTTCTCCTGTAGGTATCGTAGTTCAGGAACTTTCCTGTTAATTGTCCCGGCTTTTGGAACACAACCAGTGATAAATGTTAATGGTAAAAATGGAATGATACACAGCGGAATGTAACAGGTAAATGGTAAATGGTAAATTGGAACGATACAAACACAGTGTAAATGTCATATAACCTTTAAATACCAACTCACTGTAGTGGGTTTAAATGTGGTAGTCCACACCCGCTAATAAAAACATACGTACACCATGACATGTGTGTATATGTGTGTGCATACTGCATATGGGAGCGTGTCGATATTGCGACATAGCATCTGTTCGACGGGCCATTCTTTCAACGCGGGTGAATGTTAACCTGGTGAAAAGCTAACCTGCCGACGCGGGTGCGTAGCTAACCTGCCGACACGGGTGAATGTTAACCTCTATGCCTAAACCTAACCCTAACCTCAGTAACTGTGACGCGAGTAGCTAACCTGCCGATGCTGGTTGTCGAAAGAATGACACGTCGAAAGAGCAAGATTTCCCCACTGCATATGAGTGAGCTGAGTAACTGTAGCTACTTCTACCTATAAAGATGAAGCCAGTAGAAACTTGGCTGGCTACTCACATGGCAGAATGTCCACATAGCGGTTCTTGACTGCATTAAAGGTCTTCTTGGCCTCTTTTGATGAGTGACTAGAAAAGTTTCTGGGGATGCTCTGAAATTAAATAAAGGCTTAGTGAGTGGCATCAGTATCAGTATCATGGAGAATATTGTACCACTTCCACGCTACTCTTCACCTAAAGTGAGCCCAGTGGGGATGAACTCACCTGAAACTCATCCAAGAATAGCCTTCCCTCATCAGCAATTTTCCTCTTGTAGTTATCCAACAGCAGCTCTGCTGTTATTGGCTCAACAGTCTTCAGGTTGTCCTCCTCAGGCAGAAGGGGGGACTTTGGGTGCTTGGGCACGTGCAGCAGGGGGGGCTTTGGGTGCTTGGGCACCTGCCCTTTGGCAAAAAAAAAGAAAAAGCATTTTAAATTGCCTGCCCAACATCCCTTGCCCTTATCAAGATGGACATTTAACAAATCATTATAATTATAAAAGTAATACCCTACCCCACCATTTATTGAACAAAAGGCTGACTGTGAACAAGGTCTGGTGCGTGCTCGCACCTGCGGGTAATCAGCACTTCTTAAATCTGTCAGTGCAAGCAGCGTTTGCATCACAAGTTGGTTCAGACAGTCAGAACTCACTCAGAAGTGTCACACAGATGATCTATTAAGAAGTTGTGCTTTATGCCTTCCAAGTTTGTGTGCGTTTATGCTATAATGTAAATCTGTGTTACCTAGTTAAATGCTGTTCATTTTGTGGACTGAATGTGCCTTTGATGTCCCATTTTGTAACACAGGTTAATGGTGTTTGATTGACAAGTAAAGGCCTGTGTTTAACACTTCGCCAGCCGAAATAGAATGGCTAGTTGGTAGATTAGCCGTGAAATTTCTTGTATTATATTATGATCTGAACCGCATTCATTTTACAAGACCTTCAGCGCTATATCACGTGGTCTTCATCCCCCATAACCATCAGGCGATCCCCATTGTATTCTCACCACAGTCCCCAGCGGAATTCCTCCATCTGCATTGGCTTAGAGTGGCGGTTTCGGCCGACACATCGTCTCCCCGTGCGTTTCGCGTGCGCGATCCGTTCACGTAAATGTCTGCTCAAATAATCCAAGTATGACTCTAGGGTTAAAATGTCACTTGAGTACGTAAAAGTACAAAAGTATTGGCATATACTTATAGTACAAACATGTTTGAAAATAGCAGCTGTACAGGCTCACAACGCGATGCTTTGTGAGCTTTTAGATCGGCTATTTTCAAATAGCTAAGATATCAAATTGGGCTAAAGTGGATTAATGTGCGTTTTGCAATAGTATAATTTATTTATTTTAAGTAAAAGTTTTGGAAATTTGAAATACTAAAGTACAAACACCTCAAAACTGTACTTAAGTACAGTACTTAAGTAAATGTACTTAGTTACTTTACACCACTGATTGTATGTAACAAAGCATGGAGGTTAGTTTCATTATACTTTAAGGGCATTGAAGTATTATTGAAGTTCTACTGTTCATGTTATAATATGCTACACGTTCTCACCCACATGCGTCAGATGTATGACTTGCGGATGATGCCCCCCATTGCGTCTAACCCATGACACATCAAACAAGCTAAACGCGTCCACGGTAGACACATTTAGTTGTACGCTTTCTCCCCCTAGCTGTCATGTATAGAATCGCCAGAATGCCGGAGCACTTGTTTTCGGCAGAAATGACGGAGGCGCGCCTTCTCAGGCGACCTTGAGACAAGGGAGACGCCTTCACTCCAAGACCTGATATCTGCAGAAGTTCTCAGATGACACCGTGGTGGTCAGTCGGATCTCGGGAAACAACACGGCTGAGCACGATGGTGTGGTGAGGGACTTTGTGCAGTGGAGTGAAGCTAACCACCTCAGGCTCAACGCTAGCAAGACCAAGGAAACGGTGGTGGACTTCCGCACATCCAAGAGAAATGGAGAGGTGGTGGAGTTTGTGGACAACTACAAATTCCTAGGAGTGCACCTGAACAGCTCACTGGACTGGTCGGACAACGTGGTAAGGGGAAGAGCAGGCTGTTCTTCCTGAGAAGACTGAGATCGTTTGGTGTGTGCAATAGGATGCTACAGATGGTGTTATTATTATTATTTTTTGAAGCGGTGAAAACCGCTTCCAATGAGTGGCTTTGTGTGTATCACGCCCATATATGGTCATTTCAGTCCAGAATGAACAGGCTTTTTCAAAAACAGAATGTCCGTTTAATTACCATATATGGTGATCTCAGTCCAGAATGAACAGGGTTTTTCAAAAACACAAAGTATGTTACCTTATGTCCATATATGGTCACTCCAGGCCAGAATGAACAGGTTTTTCCTGTCCCGTACGTGTAAAATATCAGTCCAGAATGAATAGGCTTTTTCAAAAAGCAAAATGTCGATGTCCCTCCCGGTTAGATGAATGGATACTTTGAGGATTGGTCAAGCTTCACATGATAATTTGGCCTTCAGGGTTTAAAAAATGTAGTAAGCCACAAATACATTCAGAATAGAGGTTTTATCTGTCCACCGCTTCACTTCGAACCGAGGTTTGATTTTTTAATAACCTGCTGGGGTGGCAACAACAGAGTGGGTGACACCTTTAACCTAAACAGACTGGTGAGAAAAGCGGGCTCTGTCGTTGGGTCCTCTTTGCAGGGGGTGGTGGAAGTAGCCAGGGTGCGAACGGCTAGGAAGCTGGACTCCATCTTGAAAAAATCCTCCCACCCCCTCCACCTGGAGATCTTCAGTTACTGGAGTAATAGAGGAAACGACTGTTTTGCCTACCCAGGACGAAGATGCGAGAGACTGGGAAAGTCTTTTGTACTGTCTGCTCTCAGGCTATACAATGATACACACAGCGGCCCCTTGACAAGGACTACCTTTCCAAGGAGACTGTAGCCTTATTTAACTGGAACTATAGACCCATTTTTGTTTACAAACATTCAGACTAAATGCACAGGTGACTGTATCATACAATCAATTCCCAACAGATCCCCAAACCTGTTGTTTTGGGGAGTGCTCGTTTCAGTTCATTAACCTCCTTATGTGTTGGCTAGTCCATGCCCATGGGTGGGCACTTATCGAGACATATATACTTCATTGCACAACGGTATTGCGCGTTAGGGTTAGCTGATATACAAGCTCACATGGTGTCACCAATGCAACCGTTCTGAGCTTGGAGGTCTGCGCGCGATTAGGCTTCATGGACTGCAGCTGGGCGAGGAGTAGACGCTCTGGTAGCGCCGTGATGAGGAGCGCTCCCTCTGTTCTGATGACGGTGAATGGAGGTGGGGTTTGAAGGGCAACTGTTTTGAATCGCTATTATTGTTTACAATCAACACAAAACTAAGGATTACTTATTTCAAGAGTGAGAAATCCCAGTAAAAATCCTAAACATTATTTCTCCACACTGGGAGAAAAACAGCATCTGAAAGTTTGATGGAATGCTTTTTTAAACGTGACCGCTATCCATTGTATCCTATGGGCAGCGAGGTTCATTTGGTGCCGACCTGCGCATCTAGGTTCTTATCAGGGGTTAAACTTGGCCATCTTTCTGAAACGATGCATCTGTCAAGCTTCTGTAATGAGTTTCAATGTCCACACAAAAGTAATAATCCAAACGTAAGCTACTAGGCTTTACTGTGTAGCTCTGGGCAGCTAGGGTAACAACAACACTACAGTACAGAACAGCATGGTACCAGCATAGGGTGACGTGATCACTATAGCAACGAACCTGCTTTACGGCAGTGCCATGATGTTCTTAAAGGCACAGCGCACTCACATATATAGCATGTCACCTCCCACGTAATTTTTATGTTGTAATGGCTTTTCCGCAAAAAAAAAGATATGACCTCGGTGTCCTCAATGGTAGTTGCGGCCATGTGCAGCCCAACTATACGGTTTCATTTTTGGCCGTTAATCGGATCAACTTCAAATTCGCTCAGCATACACAAGACTGAAAAGTTGCTCAAAACGTGAGTTTTCGTAAAACGGTGTGACCGTGGCGAAGTGTCAAACTTCCTTCTCTAAACAGGAAGTGCCCCCTCTTGTGATTGGTCGATACTGGATTGTTCCTTTTTTTGGCTATAACTCATCAACTGTTTGTCGTACAAACTTGGGGGGTGGTGTCATTTGACTTGTTTCAATGTCCTTGTCCTTAATTGGTTTAACATAGCCCCACCCTCTCTTCTGATTGGCCGATAATTGATAGTTCCCATTTGCTATATCTTTTCAATGGTTTGTAATAGGTGTAATAGTGTAATAGGTGTAATAGTGTAACCAGTAAGACTCCCTAATCGGGAGATAAGCGACCGTTGGTCGCTTATCTCCACAAATATCACAACCTCCACCTCTCACGTCATACGGGCAGCCATAGTTACACCTGGAATGTTGAATCTCCATATATGGAGATAACCTACGCATCACACAAAGTCTGACCTCACCAGCCCATACTTGGGCATGGACGACTTATATCTCCATATACGGAGATGGCCATATATGGAGATACGATGACATCACAGAGTCCACAGCTGATGATGTGACGTGATGTCATACAATACACATGCCAAACTTTGCACACACACTCCTTGCCTGCCAATCCACAACCTCCACCTCTCACGTCATACGGGCAGCCATAGTTACACCTGGAATGTTGAATCTCCATATATGGAGATAACCTACGCATCACACAAAGTCTGACCTCACCAGCCCATACTTGGGCATGGACGACTTATATCTCCATATACGGAGATGGCCATATATGGAGATACGATGACATCACAGAGTCCACAGCTGATGATGTGGCGTGATGTCATACAATACACAAACAAGCCCTATATAAAGGGGCAATTCTCACCAGGGAAGAGAGCATTCCCCACTAGCTGAGTATCTTAAGATGGTTGGATGTGATGATAAGCTATAAGCTTAGTTGATCCTGGCGATAAGGTCTGAGTCGAGGAATGCTCTCTTCCCTGGTGAGAATTGCCCCTTTATATAGGGCTTGTTTGTGTATTGTATGACATCACGCCACATCATCAGCTGTGCACTCTGTGATGTCGCCACATCATCAGCTGTGGACTCTGTGATGTCATCGTATCTATGAGTTGGGGAAAAGTGTGACGTGTGACCGACGGACGGACGGACGGACGGACGGACGGACGGCCGGTGGAGGTTTTGGTAGTAAACTGCTCCCTGACGGTCGCAATAATGTATTAGTGTAATAAGTGTAATAGTGTAATAGTGTAAAAAATGTAATAGTGTAATAAGTGTAATAGTGTAATAGCGCAATAAGTGTAATAGTGTAATAAGTGTAATAGTGTAACTGCTGCCCCTTGTGACGTGGGCAGAGCTGCGAGGGCCCGGTCATCGCTGCTTGCAGCTTTAATTATTATTATTATTTTATTCTTCTGAATCCCATGTCTCTGTCTCTGTCTCTGTGTCTCTCTCTCTCTCTCTCTCTCTCTCTCTCTCTCTCTCTCTCTCTCTCTTAGTCTGTGTGAGTGACACAAGCATCCATGTCTGCAACCCATGTGTCGGTGTGTCTGTGTGTGCGTGTGCGTGTGCGTGTGCGTGTGCGTGTGTGTGTGTGTGTGTGTGTGTGTGTGTGTACGTTGCCAGATTAACGCTGCCTAATTTTAAGTCTGTTGTTTCCGTGCGCCCTGGCAGTCACTTCTTACATGTATATGCATGTGCATTCCCTTGCTTTCTGTATACAGGAATGCAGTGACAAATACAACATGAATACAAATAAAACACAAACAAATAGACAAAGTATACACCTTTGGGAAACTTAAACCACTCAGAATACATAACCTCAGAATTAAAGGAGTAGTTTACCCCAAAATGATTTAACTTATTTTTGAGCGGTGCTAACCGCTCCTATGTCCCGCTTTTTTACAAAAATTATGATGTCACTAATGATGATGACATGAGTTAGCCAGACCAATGAAACACTTCGATTCTGTTGATTTGTCCATGATGTCATAGGCACAGAGGCACCCGATTAGTTCACCCTGATTTAGAACGCGTTTAGGCCGGAGAAAATACGTAATAAAAAATGATGTCATAGGTACAGAGGCACCCGATTGGTTCAAACTTTAGGCCGGAGAAAATAGTATGGTGTCATAAACATGGTGTCCAATCAAATGCTTACTTGACCATAATGTCATGGATACATGCAAAGACCAATCAAAGAATGCGTTTAGTCAAAAGAATAGTTCGTCATAGACACAGAGTCTGCCGTTCATGTTATGAATTGACCAAACTGAACAGACTATTGAATTAAAATTTCAAAATTGTATTAGATGAATATCACCCATAAGCAGAGAAAATAACCACACTTTTAGACTGACTGTGGATAATTTCACATGGTTATAAATGACAGGCAGCTAATACAAGTTTAAAATACAAATAAATAGCCTTTGAAAATCCTCTTATAGGTCTAGTCTTGGCCTTGAGCTCTAGAGGCAAATAAGGTCACTTATCGTTGTGACTTGGTTGTCTAACTGACGACAAGGACCACCAGAGTCCTCAGGCTTTGGTAGCAGAGCTGGTCCAAACTTCTTATAAGGTCTCGGTGTAGATGCGATATTACTAATATATTCATCTTCTGGCCTCTTTGGTTTTCGAATGGCTTTGCCTTCAAATAGTATAGTGTCATAAACACGGAGGCACAGATACCTCTGATTGGTTGGCTTTAGCCAATATCTACCGTCCATGTGTTATGAATTGACCAAACTGAACAGACCATTGATTTTGAATTTCAAAATTGTATTAGATGAATATCACCCATAAGCGGAGAAAATAATCACACTTTTAGACAGACTGTGGATACCTTCACAGGTTATAAATGACAGGCAGCTAATACAAGTTTAAAATACAAAATATAGCTGCAAGCAGCGATAAAGTGGCCAAAGCCAAAAACACCTCAAATCATGAACACAGCCTGCAATGTGCGTGAGATCTTGCAAGCACATTCCCAATAGGTCAAGGAACAGATACCACCCTTCTTACATTGGCCTGTTATAGCGCCACCAGCGGGTCAACATTTGCACAACACATTTTTGGAACAAAATGGACCAATCTTTGACGTCAGTAACGTCAAAGAGAGCACTGCCTGCGATCTTGACATTTTATACTTTTATAGCCATTGTTTTCCGGCTTGAAGCGAGCCCACAATTGTTTCGAAGGAACAATATTTTTCTAGTTTCCTAACAGAATCAGTTGAAAAACTAAATAATAAAATGTTGTCCAACCTCTGCCTTAATTTTACCGGACTATGAGGAGAAAGTCACGTGACATCTTATAATATATACATTCACGCTTGTTTTTTTTTTTTTTTTTCAATGGTTCTCAACCAGTGGTCCTTGAGGGGGTTCTAGGTGGTCCCCATCTAAATTATGGAGAGTTGGCTACCAAATGGACCCTTATAGATCTTCAACTTTTGAGAGCGTTAACTGAAACCAAATGCACAGAGGACCCCAGAAGCAATCATTATTGTTAGACATTTGCATTACTTACTAAGTCTACACAATTAGAGAATGTAGAAGAATTGTTATTTTGATCAACGTTTTCCTGTTATCTATCCACATCAATACAGCATGGAATTGGTGACAAAATCTTTATCTAACGATAACAACATATTCTACGTTTCGGACCTGAGAGGCAAAATTTCAACAAATGGTGGTATGTGGCTCAAGCGTGCATCTCTCCATTCCGACATGTCTCCTTTCCGACAGATACTAACCCTATCTCTTACCCTAACCCTAACCTTAACCTCTATGGACGTGTTGCCACTCCGACAATAAGAAGTCACTGTCGGAATGGTGGCATGTCGGAATGGAGAGAGTCAAATACCAAATAAAAAAGGGTTGAAATTTGAAAACCACTGCAGTAGGCTAACCGGAAGTGAAAGTAGTCGACACGTCATTTGAGCTTTCTACATTCTGCGTTGCATGGTGGTGTCCTGAGTTGGACATCCAGGGGCAGTGACAACACTGCAGCCTCCCCAGTCTCTTCTGTAGAAGGACTCTAAATGCTCTCCTGAGTTCAGTGGTGGAGAAGTAGATGACAAACGGGTCCAGGCAGGCGTTGAAGGTGCTAGTGAGGAGGGCGAGCTCACGCCACGAGGGGTTGTTCCAGTGTGCATACCCCACGGCGTGGGACAGGTTGTACGGAGCGAAGCAGACGACGAACTCCACCAGCGTCGCCAAGACAAGGCCGATCGTCCGGGCGCGCTTCTTGGAGTTGATGTTGGACCTCCGGGACAGCACTCGGACAAAGCTGATGTAGCAGAAGCTGCATGTGAGAAATGGCACGCAAAAAAACAGCAGGAAGATTTCCAATCGCACGGGCAACAATACGTCGAGCTGCTGTGGTGAAAACCCTTTGTAACAAACCTGCTTGATCAAATCTGTTGGATCAGTGGTGCGGTTAGACTGAGAACGCGAATCCATGATGTAAATGATACTGCCATGTGTGAAAATTAGGACCAGGAAGAATAGACTGGCCAGCACGGCGTACAAAGGCCGTTTACGTAGCTTGTACTTGACGGGGAAGGCCACTGCGAGGTAGCGGTCGACGCTGATGGCGGTCAGAGTCAAGATGCTGTTGTAAATGGTGCCAAAGAACACAAAGCGGGACAGCGGACACAGGAACTTTGGCATGTTCCACTCCATGTTGTCCACGGCCTCGTGGATCTTGAAGGGCAGGAAGAAGAGGAAGAGGAGGTCGGAGATGATCAGGTTGAGGAGCAGGACGTCAATGGGCTTGGCCTTCTGTCTCACCTTCAGGGAGAATGAGCAGAGAATGTTAGAGAGGCAGGGGCTGACATTTCTAAAAGGGCCTTTTGGTGAAAATATCGAAAATAGCAGACCTCCAAGCTCACAGCGTGACGCGTTGTGAGCCTGGAGGTCAGCGCGGGATTTATGCACGGGCTGAAGGTGCTGCAGCACGAGGCATCATCAACCACAAGGGGGCACCATCCTCAAGGCTCAAGCATGCTTTTTTTCCCCAGAACCTTTTTTTCTCCTCCCCATCAGCGAGGAGGTTTGTTTGTGTGTATGTATGAGTGGTTTTACCAGTGCCCCCTTCTTTCCTTCTTTTTCCCTAGTTGATTCATTGTATTTCATAGTATTTCTATAGTGAAGAGAATCGGCTGACGGCTAGTAATGCCTGTAATGACCTACTCTGAGATGGAGTCTGCTATGCTACAGACCTTTGAATGAGAGAAGACATCTGTGTTGTTCCATTCACTCTTCTCCCTGTTTCAGGTAAATATGTGGAGAATACATAATGGTTCATGCTATGCCCTGCAGTCTGTGCTTTGAAGAGGAAATGACATTATTAGTGTTTGTAGTGTTTCTCAAATATTCACATGAGCTAAGCTAAGCTAAGCTAACGTTGCTGTCTGTAATGACTGGTTAGTGGTTACACTTAAGAGTTTTGAGGAAACGTTTGGTGGATACTGGTAGTATGCACAACTCTAAAATAACTGGTTGGAGCGCCTCAGTGCGGCTGCAGAGTTAAGGTGCTATCTATCCCGATTGTTTGATTGATTGAAGACTATTATAAGTTTGCATAGGAAAAGGTACAGTTTCAAAGTTCACTGGTACAAGGTCAACTAAAAGGAGATCCTAGTAAGCTTTTCGGCTTATTTGCACTAGAGTTATACGGTTTTTCGGTGTTTCGGTTTGATACGGTGTTATAAAATGGTGTTATAAAATGTTGACGGTCTCGTAAGCCAAAACCGAAAACCGTCACGTGACATGTGCGCCTCTGCCGCATCTGCCGTGTTTACGGAAGCAGCAGAAATCACTCCTGAAGGAGGAGACACAGAGATAATAGTAGCAGCTGGACTGGAGGGAGACCTGGTCTCTAAAGAAATGCACGAGGCTTAGCTTGAAGCTAAACACGGTGGATCTACAAGCTCACAACACGTTGCACGGTCGACGAGCCACAAGCTTGTAGATCAGCTATTTTTGTATGCCTCTCGTCTCCTCCAAGGCTAAAGGAACGGGGCTAAAGCGCTAGCATGCTAACGATTTAGCCACGTTCCTTCAGGAGGAAAAACAACAACAAACGTAGGCTAAAAGTAACAATTATGTAACGTCAGTGAATCGATGCAGAACGGCACGTGGCTGTATGCAAGCAAATTGTCTTATATTCATCTAAAAACTTTTAAGAAGTCTTCTACTCCATCAGTGTTTACTATGCAGTGTGTGCGCTTGCCGCTTGACACAGCACCCAGTACAGCGGCGTCAATTCAGAAAAAGCTAAGGTATGGCAACATGACTGGTGTCTTGCATGCGCGCCCTCGCGCGTGTGCAAGACACCAGTCAGGTTGCCATACCTTAGCAATGGGCACGATTACAGTACATTTTATTATTTCCCCCTGTAGCCAAGGGTATGGCAGCTGCCATAGCTTGCCATACCCAATTGACACCTCTGACCCAGTACACGCAAATGCCTCAGCGTTTGTCAATCTGTGGGTCGAGACCCCAGAGAGGTCCCAAAATGATTTTGGGTGGTCCCCAAATGATTAACTTAATGTGCAACATTGTTTTCTCACTCAACTGTAAACAAAACAACAATAATATAATAAAATAATAGCTACCTATATTATCCCGCAGGGGAAATTCAGATATCGCAGCCCAACCCAGCTGCTTTTTTTTAAACATACAGTGTAGTGACAACGTAAGGACTTTTTTAACCTATGACAAATTAAATTGACTTGGGCTATTTACAATTTATTTTAGTATAGCCCAATAGTATTTACTGCATTTTATGGGTAACGTTTGTATCTGCTTTATAAATAAAGCACTTTGATTTTTTTTTTTTTATCACGTTAAAATCTATAAGATTGTAAAACCGTGTAAAACCGTGTACCGGGGTTTTGGGGGGGGGGGGGGGGAAGGGCCTAAACCGAGGTTAAGAAAAAATGGAAACCGTACAACCCTAATTTGCACAGGAAACCTTTATGTATCTCATATAACAACTGAGACCACACGATAGGGGAAAAAAAATCAAACCCAGTTTGAAGTGAGCAGTGGTGCGTTTGTGTGTGTGTGTGTGTGTGTGTGTGTGTGTGTGTGTGTGTGTGTGTGTGTGTGTGTGTTCTCTGTTCCTATCTATGTCTAAGCGGCCGTGTGTGTCCGCGCCAGCGGCTACCGCACAAGTCGCATGTATACACAACTAGAATATCGCCCGCCTTCGGCGGGCGAATCCTCCTTAGTCTAGTTGTGGGAAGAAAAGGATATCATCATCATCATGGCCCCAAATAACTTTTAAATATCTTGCAATTGGCGACGAGTCTCGACTCTTAATAAATCGGCAAGAGTGCCTCTCATTTTCAATACAAAGGCTAAGCTATATAAGCTCTCCATCATTAGCAATAGTAGTCAGTGGTGCGTGTTCCCCACACTCCCAAGCCCCCACCGTTGCGCTTAGGTTCACCGGGAAAAACTCGGTCGCGAGAGGCGACATGGGTTCTGAAGGCAAAGGTGGAGTCAGTGACGTAGCGGCGGCTCCGGCAGAGAAGTATAGGTTCCACTTGCGCAAAGGCACGTCGCATCCGCATACGTCAGGGACGTTTACTTGAGAGACACGGAAGAAGGAGAGACTGTAAAGGATAAGTGATTGTCGTCTCAGGAAGAAGGACAGACCTTTCAGGAAGAATGATATGTGACGTAGCATCGTTCGTGGCTGAGGCAGAAAAGCGGGGCAAAGAAGGTAAAAGAATGCATAAAGAGACAATAAATAGCGAGAGGTATGATTGTGCTGTTGGTTAAATGGTTTGGGGAATTGGGCCGTGGGTCTGTGCTAACATAGCTGCAGTGTAGCAGCGGGATACAGTACACAGGGCGTGATTAACTTCTCAGGGAGTGGCTAACTTCTAAATTGTATATAAGGATAATGTTGTCTGCAAAAAGCATACACAAAAGAAGAACCTCATGGTGGCGTTAGAAGAGGGGCATGTGAGAAATCAGGGGTGGTGGTTGTGGTTTGCTAGCCAAGGAGTGTGTGTGCAAAGTTTGGTATGGATAAGAGTAGGGCCAAAAAACTACATTCATGGTCTGGAGAGGGTACTTTTTACAGACTGATAAAAGGGCAGGGGCTCAAGCCTCCTTTGATGTCTATGTTTGCACATGCCTGCTCACCTTCTTGAGGAAGATGCAGAGGGCAAAGACGTTGGCTGGGAAGCCCAGCACAAAGGTGACGTTGTAGACAGACAGCACCAGGCTTCTGCGGATGCCAGCTCCCAGTAGCATTCTGAAGGGAAGGGTGGAAACAACATCAGCATTACATTTATATTCAAACCAGTAAGACTCCCTAATCGGGAGATAAGCGACCGTCACGTCGCATACACAAACCTTAGAAGGCAATCGTAGTCAATCAGAAGGGAATATGGGAAATGGGACATGACTTCAGAGATACTGTGTACTGCTTTGCGTGATTTTAGGCCAAAATCTGTTGGAGCAGTGTCCAAAAATGGGGTTTGCAGGACACAGTGGTGGTTGTAGTCCTCAGATTTCTTACTTTAAGGAGTACGTCACCCATTTGCCTTATCTTCATATAATTCATATTTTCCTATAATGTACAGTATTATTATTATAATTCAGGAGTCAAGGACCCCATTATCTATTTTTCTTGGGAGGAAAATCTGGAATGGATCTGTGGATCTGGATCCACAACTTCAAATTGTGAAATCAACAGGAATTCGAATTTTTTATTTAAAAAAACAAATACTGGAATGTGTGATGTTTTATACTGTCTGTTTGTGTCTGTTTACAGGCTAAAAGAATGACTTTGAGTGCTGTTTCATCGTACAATGTAAGTCAATTAGGAGCATATTCTGAATTCTCAATTTCTAATCAATGGAGCAACTTTTCTTTTTTTATCATGGCAAAGTAAATACACAACCCAAACCTCTGCAAAGTGACATGACCCTTTATAGGTACTTGGATTTTGTATTATAGTTCAAATATGCAAAGTAACTATTAACTGAAGCTTGTATTGATGTAAAAAGTACAACAATTGCCTCTGAGTTTATTGTGGTAGAAGTATAAATTATCAAAAGAATGGAAATACTCAAGTAAAGTAAAAGTACCTCATAGTAATGTTTTTATTTACTTGCCGCCACAAATTTCTTATCTATCTATCAATCAATCAATTGTTGGCTGCATACAGCCAAGTGTATGGCTGTATGCACAGAAGTAACAAAAATGTTATATAGGTGAAAAGCGATGAAATGATATAGCATACCTTATTCAGGATGGCCTTAAAGCAATAGCGGTATGTCACGTCTCTCAAATGGTACTGCTTTCAAGTCTGCTTTTTATCTATTGTATTTACAGGAAACCGTGTGTGTGTGTGTGTGTGTGTCTGTGTGTGTGTGTGTGTCAGTGTGTGTGCGTGCGTGCGTGCGTGCGTGTGCGCGCGTGCGTGCGTGTGGGTGGGTGGGGGGAGGAGCGATGTAGACACGTACACTGGATCAGATATTCATCGTTATGAAAATGCTGAATTTGTATAAATGCTGAGTACAACATTGTTGCATTCATACAGCGCTTATGTGCATTACATGCACCCATTCACACACAGACGGCAGAGGAAAACATGCAAGGCCCCACTTCCACTGACACATAAGCGTGCAACAACTTGTCGCCTGTCGAACACGGTGGTGGGGAGGCGCATCCGTTTTCAATTCATTTCCTATATAGAAGTCATGCGACATGCCACAGGGAAGGGGGAGGGGGAGAGGGGGGATGTATGGGGCACCTATAGCTTCATCTCTATGTGTGAGTGTGAGCCCGGCCCAGTTGTGTGTTAACGCCTTGCAACGCCTCGCATTGCGAGGCGTTGTGAGCATGTAGATCTGCTATTTTCACAATATTTATCTGCGGAACCGAGTGCTTGTCAGGGTGGGGGTCCCCAGTTCAAATATGTTTATTTTGGGGGTCACGGCCTATAAAGGTTTGAGAACCCCTCGTATAAAGCATTAACAAATTCATCCACCAGGGGCATTGACAACTCATTCTTATGACTTCCTATCTTTATAAACTAGCTTTATAAACAATATTCTTTTTAAAGAGAAAACAATGAAAAAATAAAAATAAGCGAATATTTGACTTTGGTGAATCGAATAGCGACTTTGATATTCGAATATTCGAATATTCGAATATTTGGTGAATGCCCTAGCTCAAGGACACTGAGGGGGCCCAAGCGGCCCGCTCTAGCTCCTGAGCCACTGCCACACCAGTAAAAAATTATGCAATTATTATCAGCATCAGCATTTGAGGTTTAATGTCGGCTATATATCAAGACTGCTGTGTGGGCTGTACTTTATACAACATAGTCCATTCACAAAGCACACTACTCCTCAAGGATTCATAGAGAATCCCACAATACTGTAGGTTAAAGGCCTGTCCATACTGTCTCCATCCACCAAACCTTTCGCCAGAAAGGTCCGGTTCAACTACAAACTGACGTCACTCACAACTTCTGAAAAGCATTAACCCGAATTTGAGTTCGGAAAGCTGCAAGTCGGAACATCGGAAACTCTCCAACGAAAAGTCAGGTGGTCGTAGACAGTATGGGCAGCCTTTAAGTCAGAGCTGGATCCCTGAACGGGCCTATGTCCGCCTTAAGGTCAGAGAGGGTTCCTGGAAGACTGGACAAACTCATACCCACTCTCCCAGAGCCTGAATTTGAGAAGCTGAACCAAAAAGACCCATAGTTCAACATAACAGGCAAAGGACATGACTACCTAGGGTCCACCACGAAGGCTCGTTCAAGATGGTTAGAAGGGCCCTATGGGGATTTTCTGTCTCAAAGAATCACCTCTGATCATGAAAGGCTAAATATGTATTTAGTTGTGTTGTCCTTTCTGCCCACCTTCTGTACGATAGAACAAGGATGGGCAGCTTTTTGGGCATTTTTGAGGTGCTAGCCACTCCGATATGCATATTCGTGTGTAGGTCTATGTGTGTATAGTGGTGGTTAGTATTTAACCACTTAACACCTCTATACAAGTATGGAGTCAGCTCTGTACTGTAAGTGAGCACCTCTCACTTCACACAGGTGTGATTATTTTTCAAGGCCAGTGAGATTCACATTCTCCAGACTGTGGTGCTGCAAACACAAAAAAAGCCCATGGTTTAATGAGAAAGACAAGATAATATAGAAATAGTGTTATGACCGATAATGCAAAATTATTTATGCAATTGATGATCGAGTTTCATTTAAGGCACACACGTGGTCCGTGTACTCACTGTTGGCTGGAAAAATCGAGTCAAATGATTTGTGGTTTGTCTGATGTGGTCTTTCCAAGTTCCCTTTTACCTAACCATTACTGCGCATGTTGCAGTTTTCAGTTCCATTTTTCTAGGCAGGAGATGTCTTGATTCCTGATTCTTGTCAAATTAATTATGGTTTGTAATAAAGTGACTTTCCAAGTTCCCTTTCTACAGCATCGCTACATGTTGAACTAGAAGCAGTGCTCTTCCGAGCACAGGTCTCCACCAGGTCAGGCATGTAATGTGTTTTACATAAGTCGGCCTCCTGATGGCGCTATAAAAGGCTGATGTAAAAAATGCAGGGAAAAGGTTTTACCTTGGCCTCTAAGGAGTGCGCATACAAAGTTTGACACTAATCGGTGGAGTTATAGGTGAAAACATGAATCGGCCTGTTATAGCGCCACCATGAGGCTGATTTGATTTTTCTTAAGTGGCATTTATTCCTCTGCCAATAGAGACACACGGGCGCCTACAAATATGGCCGTCCTATTGTGATAGCGACCCCACTTCGGGTAAGGGAGAACGGTGCACTGCAAGCCAGCCCATAGAAAGTCATTGCAATTCAGCTGTGGTTAGCCTAATATTAAAATAATCCTACACGAACTGCAGACTATCTTGATTTGAATAAAAATATGTTTCCAGATGTATGGCCTGACCCTGACAACATATCTTCTTGTTTTCTAAATACATGATGTGTGTCACATTTAATTTGCCACTTGAATGGATTACCCATAATGTTAACAGAGAAGAGGGGAAACGGCAGACAGAAAACCTGTCGCTTTTCAGTGACATCACTGTCTTTACTGCTGTGCGTTTATGAGCGCCGACTTTGAAGATCCCGACCTTTTCAACTACAGAGTGGATTCTCCAGGTTAGTATTAATCCAAAAATAACCTGCAAGACTCCGTTTGGAAAAGGCGAGATGCGATCATTTCCCAAAAATAAACAGCCTAATACATGAGAGACGAGCGTATCTGGGTATAGAAAACCTCAAGGGATTCGTCCATGACGTGTGTACCATGCGACCACCTAAATTTAAGATTTCCAATGCTAGCACTTTTGACTCACAGATGAAGTATATTAAAGTATATTGTAGGTAGTGTATCAAGATGACAGATATGCCACCTTAAAAAGGCAAAATTAAACTCATGGGACACTTTATTAGAACACAAAAAAAATCGCTAATGCCTCAGTAGTCAACCACTGAAATTATGCCTCTCATTGGGATTGCATTGGCAGCTGCAGTTCACCGTTCATCCTTACCCGAAGTCGGGTCGCTATCACAATAGGACGGCCATATTTGTAGGAGCCCGTGTGTCTCTATTGGGAATGTGCATGCACAATTTCACCACAATCAGGATGGAATATGGAAAATCTGACACATCCATGTCGATCACATGACTGTAGAGATACTGTCTACTGATTTACGTGATTTTTGGACAAAATCTGTAGGAGTACTGGCAAAAGTTAGTTTTGCAAAAGTCGGCCTCCTGGTGGCGCTAGAACAGGCCCATGTGAAATATTTGGGGCAGAGGTTCTGAATTGGTGTCGAGGGAGTGTGTGTGCACAGTTTGGCAGCGACCGGGCCAACGGCGCCGGAGATTAGCTGGTAACGGACAAACGGACGGACGGACGGACGGACGGACGGACGGACGCACGGACGCACGGACGCACGCACGGACGGACGGACGGACGGAGGGGAAAACATACTCTCCCTCTGCCTTCGGCTGGTGGAGACAATGAATGGAACAAATAAATGTCCCATTCCACATGGCAAACAAACTAAAATGTTTCGTCTCATTGTCTCATTGTTACCAAATGCAAATGTTACTGCGATACTGTCATCTCAGTAGTTGTGGTTGAAAATAAGTAGTAGCCTTGCTAAACAGATAACACACCTGGATCATAGAAATGCTGCCATGGCTGCCATTTCCAGCCTCATCCTGTCTGTCACTCAGAATCACTCATTTATTTGGTGACGGGTTTCCATTCCGACACATCGCCATTCCGAACACCAGGTTACAGTAACCATTTATTTGTCACTCCTCTTTGTCACTCGTCACTCAAAATCACTCATTAATTTGTCACTCTTCTTTGACACTCTTCTTTGTCACGCTTCTGGTTTTCGATTATTGTTTGGACCCAATGTTATATACATTTGTGTCAATAAAGTAAACTAGAAAAGAAAATTTCCAAGAAATTTTAAGTGTGCCTGCAGCTCGCTAAGTCTGTGCAACCTTGTGTAGCGGTTGGTGTTAGCATTAGCGTTAAATTTTTTAACATTAGCATTTTTTGCATAAGCTTTAACATTATGGTTCTTCATATGACACCACCCACAGCCATTTCGACTAATTAGTGGCGTTTTGGCGCATTTTCGGCCGTTATCACGGGTCGCACTTTAACGACAGTTTTGTGAGAAAAAAAATTTTTTTGAGAAAAAAAAATGTTTTTGAGAAAAAAAGTTTTTTGAGAAAAAAAAGGTTTTTGAGAAAAAAAAAATTTTTGAGAAAAAAAAATATTTTGAGAAAAAAAATTTGAGAAAAAAAATTTGAGAAAAAAAACATTTTTGAGAAAAAAAGTTGAGAAAAAATAATTGAGAAAAAAAAAATTTTGAGAAAAAAAAATGTTGAGAAAAAAAAATGTTTGAGAAAAAAAAAAATTTTGAGAAAAAAAAAATTGAGAAAAAAAAAATGTGAGAAAAAAAAATGTTTGAGAAAAAAAAAAATTTGAGAAAAAAAAAATGTTGAGAAAAAAATATTTAAGAAAAAAAAAATTTGAGAAAAAAAAATCTTTTGAGAAAAAAAAATTGAGAAAAAAAAATTTTTGAGAAAAAAATTTTTGAGAAAAAAAAATTTTGAGAAAAAAAAATTGAGAAAAAAAAAATTGAGAAAAAAATTTTTTTTGAGAAAAAAAAAAAATTATGACACCAGCCGCGAGTCTGTACGACAAACGGTTCATGAGTTATAGAGGCACTTCCTGTTTGGCGAAGGACACTTCCTGTTACAGAGGGGGCGGGGCTTAATCAATTACAGCTCATCCCTATTGGCCGGAAAAAGACCAAAGTTGTGTGTGCATTTTAAAGTTTAAATCACGTTGCTAGGCAAAAGTATGGCAGAGTTATGTGGCGCCAAAGTTTCTGGTTTTTTTTCGGAGTCCCCCATTCTAAGTCAATGGGGTTTTTGGGCGTCGTTTTTTGCGAATTACGTCGCAATCGTATCGCGGATCGGAAAGAAAAGTAATAGCACACCATTCCCGGCCGAGCCGCACATTTTGATGTATATATTGCGGGGGTGGCGTAAATTGTGCGGCAGTTATTACGAGCAGAAATTTGCAAGAACATGACTTACTTACTTACTTACTGACTTAAGTATGGCGGATTACAATAAGTGTTTTGCCATTGCATGGCAGGCACACTTAACTAAACTAACTAACTAACTACACATACCAAAAATACAAAATGTGCCACAGACATGGACAAATCTTGCCACGGACACGTCTGTCAGCATCAGCAAACAAATCAGTCAGCTCCATATATGGGAACAAAAGGGGCATGCCCATATATGACCATACAAATGACTGGGGCTGACAGATACAGATATCTCCATATGAGCATAAAAGGGACAAGGATTGACAGATACAGAGATCTCCATATATGGGCATATCAGTTAGGTTGGCGGTGTGCGATGTGCAGTAGGTGTGAGGGCTGCACTAAAATGTAAAATGATAACAATGATTAATGTACTTGATTGATTGACTAGTATAAAACAAGAAATGACAGTCCTTTATATGCTGAGGTGATGACGTCACAGAGAGCGCTGAAGAGAAAGTCACGCTAAATCTTATATTCTACCACTTTTTCTAGTCACATGTTCAAATACTGGATTCTGATTGGTTTAAAACAGTGGTAAATGGGCCAACAACCTTGAGTTGGCTCATGGACCCCGCCCACTGAAACAATTAATGATTGTAACTAAAGATCCTTGCAAGTTGCAACTGTGTTTTCTTTCATTTACCGTATATGGAAAAAGTGGTAGAAAAGCAATTTACCATTCGAGGTTGTGGGTTGTTGGCTGATTTACCACTGTTTCAGGGTTGTTTGCCACTCGCCTGCAGCTCGTGGCACAACCCTGAAACAGTGGTAAATCAACCAACAACCCATTCCCTCTCATGGTAAATGGCTTACATACATTCACGCTTGTTTTTTTTTCTTTTTTTTTTTTTCAGTGGTTCTCAACCAGTGGTCCTTGAGGGGGTTCCAGGTGGTCCCCATCTAAATTATGGAGAGTTGGCTACCAAATGGACCCTTATAGATCTTCAACTTTTGAGTGCGTAAAGTGAAACCAAATGGACAGAGTTAAATTATTGTTAAACATCTGCATTACTTACTAAGTCTACACAATTAGAGAATGTGGAAGAATTGTTATTTTGATCAACATTTTCCTGTTATCTATCCACATCAATACAGCATGGAATTGGTGACAAAATCTTCATCTAACGATGACAAAATATTCTACGTTTCGGGCCTGAGAGGCAAAATTTCAACAAAATGGTGGTATCTGGCTCAAATACCAAATAAATAATGGTCTTTGGCGTGAAAAGGGTTGAAAACCACTGCAGTAGGCTAACCGGAAGTGAAAGTAGTCGACACGTCATTTGAGCTTTCTGCATTCTGCGTTGCATGGTGGTGTCCTGAGCTGGACATCCAGGGGCAGTGCAGAGCAACACCGCAGCGTCCCCAGTCTCTTCTGTAGAAGGACTCTAAATGCTCTCCTGAGTTCAGTGGTGGAGAAGTAGATGACAAACGGGTCCAGGCAGGCGTTGAAGGTGCTAGTGAGGAGGGCGAGCTGCCGAGCTCACACCATGACTGGTGTGACACCAGTCATGTTGCCATACCTTAGCAACATGCATGATACATTTATGTTAAGAAGTACATTCCCCCCCCCCCCCCCCCCCCGTTTCTACAGTTTCTTGGGCTGGATATGGCAGCCTGGAACGGTTGTGTGCAAGCTAAACTTGTTAGTAAACGTGCCACAATTAACAATAATGCATTGCACCTGTACAGCTGACCTGCAGAACCTGGGAATATACCATTTTGTCAAGATGGGGAGAATACGAGTGTGGAGAATATAATTATAATACTTTGTTAAAGTGACCATTTTGTTAAATTTTGCATTTGTAGTTATTTTATAATAATAATTTATAAATATAGCTGCAAGCAGCGATAAAGTGGCCAAAGGCAGAAAAAGCAGGAAAGCAAAAAAGCATCAAGGGAAAGCAAAGAACAAATCAAAGAAAAACTGGAAGCAGTGTTCTTCCGAACAGGTCTCCGGCAGGTCAGGTGTTTTTTGTTTGGTTTTTTTGGCCTAGTGGTGACTATAATAGGCCAAAGTGAAAAGGGTACCACGTGTTCGTGGGCATTTCACGGCAATCGGACGCTGCATGCGGGATTTGAGACATGTTGTTCCAAAAATGTGTTTTGCAAAAATTGACCCGCTGGTGGTGCTATAACAGGCCAATGTGAGAAGGGTGGCATCCGTTCCTTGGCCTAGTGGGAATGGGTGTGCAAAATCTCACACACATAGCAGGCTGCGTTTGAGACAATTTGTTCAAAAAGGAGCAATCCTGCAAACCTTGGAATTCAATTTTAGCCAATTAGATAGAATATGATATCGGACAAA
This sequence comes from Nannobrachium achirus, assembly GCF_963921795.1. Taxonomy (NCBI): domain Eukaryota; kingdom Metazoa; phylum Chordata; class Actinopteri; order Myctophiformes; family Myctophidae; genus Nannobrachium; species Nannobrachium achirus. The sequence continues at coordinate 13,637,073 of NC_137832.1, forward strand.
TCCGTCATGATCACATCACTGTAGAGATACTGTGTACTGATTTGTGTGATTTTCGGATACAATTTGAAGGAGTAATATCGAAGAATGTGTTTTACATACTGTAAGTCTGCCTTCTGGTTGCGCTATAAATGGCAGATGTGAAAAATGCAGGGCACAGGTTTTTCCTTGGCCTCTGGGAAGTGTGCATACAAAGTTTTACACTAATCGGTGGTTATAGGTAAAAGCACAAATTGGCCTCTACACAACATGTATGCAAAAGACTGTAGGATTTGGGAAACACTTTGTCACGGGGCAGCCCGTGCCCTATAGACATATGCAATCTGCTTAAAGACATTGCGCACACACACACACACACACACACACACACACACACACACACACACACACACACACACACACACACACACACACACACACACACACACACACACACACACACACACACACACACACACACACACACACACACACACACACACACACACACACACACACACACACACACACACACACACACACACACACACACACACACACACACACACACACACACACACACACACACACACACACACACACACACCTCTGTTGAATGTGCATGTCACAGCCCCTTGGCCTGGCCTGTGTAGCCCTATGTATGGTGGATTCCTGTATTTGTGCTTCTTCCACAGAGCCTATGGGTGTCGGCCAATGGAGCCTGATGATGATTAGGTGCATTGGGAGCACCTGGCCAGTGCTCCCTGGCTCCCCATAAAAGACTGGGTGGAAAGCCAGTCTCTCTCTCCCTCCCCAGACGACAGCACCCTTTGTTTTTGCAGTTCCTTTGAGTTTACACTCTTTACAACACCCCACATCATCATACTTACCACACATACATGCATTGCTGACACTACTGATTACTGACTTACACACCTCATACTCTTGTAAATATGAGTTAACCCTTTTAGTTAATACATTATTGTTATTTATACCCCGTCCCCTACCATGTGTCCTCCTCAATTTGTCATTGCCTACGGGCCAGGTCGTGACAGTGCAAGTCAAACAGAACAGGGCTGTACCACTCCACTTAAATAGGGGTGGAGGTTGCCAATACTGTGGAGGAGGGGGGGTGTTAGACAAAGACATTGAGCAAAGTTTTTCTAACAGCTCTGTACATGAATTCCAACCTGAATATGTAGTGTAAAACACTTTCACATTTATTGAAAGGGTAATGTATTCAGAGAGAGAGACTGTAAGCTGCTATATCAGCCATTTCAAGGTAATTGGTTTCCTGGTTAGTGGCAAGGGCCCCATAGCCTAGTGCAGTGTTTGTTATTTTTGCCTTTTTCTTGAGTTTTGCCTTTTGTTCCCGTTCCCGAGTTCTCTATTTTTAGATTTTTGGCAAAGTGTATTTTTGCTATTTTTGAATTTTGGGTTTCACTGTACAAAACTGCATGGTGGGGGCTGGATAAATAAAAATCTTAAAGAGACACAAATTGCTTATTATAAGCAGACATGGCAACCCAGGTACATTCAGAGCCCAGAACGCCAACTGACCTACTGACACTTTAATGCAAGGACAACAGGAAACCAAATTATGTTTTTCATGCCAGCTTTTTCAGCCTCCGCCTCTTTCAGGATATGAACAGAATGCCAGGAATAACGTATAGAGAGAAATATTTGTTACAAGTAAAAGTTCTGAATTCAAAATGTACTTGAATAAAAGTACAAAGGTATTGACATCAACTTGAAAGATTTTGAAAATAGCAGATCTACAAGCTCACAATGCAATACGTGAGCATGTACTGGAGTAGCCTAGAATTAAGAGTAAAGTATAAAATACCTAAAAATTGTACTAAGGGTAGTACTTGAGTAAATGTACTTGGTTACTTTTACACCACTGGCATTGTAGACCCAATTATATTATATCCAACCAGATTCTTGTACAACATGATAAAGAAATAGTCATATAATAGTATGAATTTCAGTTTATTTACACAAAGGATTGGCAATTACAAAATATTATAGCAGGATTGTTTTCTGTAAGTGGCTAGCAGAGTCAGACTTAACCAAAATTAAAGGAGTAGTTCACCCCCAAAATGACTTTTTTTCCCTATTGATTAGTCACGCCATGGAGACTAGAGTTCAATGATATTTTTCGTTTTGTCGCATTTCTAAGACAAAAATGTGATAATAAATTTACCCCCATTCATTCCGGATGTCCGGAATCAATGGGGGTAAATTTACTCGATGTCTTAGGAATGTGACAAAAACCCAAAAATATTATTGAACTCTACTCTCCATGGCGTGACTAATCAATAGAAAAAAAGTCATTTTGGGGTGAACTACTCCTTTAAATTGTCTTTTTGAAAAACATTGAGGGGAAGGAGCTGGGGGTCAAAACTTGAGGGGCTCACAGGCGGCTCTGGTGTCCTGTCAGCAGAGCAGAGAGAGCAGTGACTATGAATTCCAATTTGGGGGGGGGGGGGGGGGGGGACTCCACTTTCCCCCAGGGTGTTGGCGCCCTGCCAGCCTAGGTGGAGGAGGGAGAGAGAAATGAGTACTTATGCTGATTGTCAGATGGCCTGCAGGTGTGAACACCCAGTCAACTGGCATGAGAGGCTGAGTTTCCCCTGGTTTGCCACAATGAATCAATAAATAAATGCATATATAAATATAATTATATACTCAAACATCATTACTTTATAAAGAAACTCAAGTCATTACTTCAAAATCTAATCAACTACTTCAAAACAAACTATTACATTCAAAATACTAGCGTTTTAGCAAAATGAGGAAATCCCATGTTAAAGTCAGCCTTTTTGCAAAATCAAACTAACAGAGTCCTTTCAACATATTTTAAAAACCAACCAACCAACCAAGCCATTGACAATAAATCATATAAATCATCATGTTAACTCACCGTTGAGTATGTATAGCCTACTGAAGTCAGCAACCAGCAGCATCAACCATGCTTCCAAACACACTGAGTGAGGAGGAAGTGGCCTCAACTCAACCACTATTTATACCCTTGCTTAAGAAGGTTGCCATGTTTGGTTGGGTTGCCATGTTTCGTTGCAATACCAGGGTTTTCACGGCAAAATGTTGTAAAATGTATTTTAAATGCATGAGGTAAGGCTTGAACAGGGGACCTCTGGAATGATAGACAAAGACCATACCAGGTGAACTATGCACAGCTCTTCACAGTGAGAAAATATTACTTTAAATGTTTGTTTTAGAAGCAGAAGAATAATTTGCATAAAACCGCAATATGCATTGAATTATTAAAAAAGCATGTTTCAATTTTTAAAAAATCCGATCCGACAGATCTTTAGATATTGGTCCAAAGTTCATGTAAAAAAAGTTCCGTGCACGTGACGCGAAAGTTCTGGAATAAAAGCGGGTTTAAGTGTTTTACAAACTGCTCAAAATGGCGGAAAATCTAAGGGCGGAGCTTACTTAACAAAGACACAGATGTCTTCCGCTTGAGTCAAGGCACGCGTGTAAGCAAGTTGCATGTCTTCAAACAAAACGAGGCATGACTTATGCCCCTTTAAAGTTTGAGTTTTCAAACGCTCCGTATAGCGCCCCCCTTTGGCCAATTGGAGTAAGATTGCTTTCAGTGATATTTGGACTAACCCTCTACATATTTGCCAAATGCCATGAACGTGTCACTTTGCATGTATGATTTAGAGGCAGAAGAATAATTTGCATATAACTGCAACATTGAGTGAATTATTAAAAAATAATGTTTCGCTTTAAAGACAATCCGCCTAACTTCTCTGACCGTATTGGTCCAAAGTTCATGTAAAAAAAGTTTCGCGCACGTTACGCGAAAATCCCAGGAGGAGATAGATTTTGACTGTTTTTCATATAATTCAAAATTGTGGGAGAGGTAAAGGTCAGAGTTCAAAAGTCAGTGTGTAAAAGTTGTTTGGCATGAGGAGATGCATAAGTGTATACAGGTTTCATGGCTGGACCTGAAACAGAGCATGAGCTTTACCTGTTCAAAGTTGGCATTTTTCAAAGGCTTCCTACAGCGCCACCCTTTGGCCGATTGTTGCGAGATTCGCGTTTTAGCCGCTTGGCATAGTCCTCTGCCATACTGCCGAGTTTCGTAAAAAGCGACTGCACGGTCTAGCCGCTAGAGGAAAAGTGGCGGAAGAATAATAATAGTGCTGAAGTCCAATATCAATAAGTGGCCATTTGGCCACTTCGTGGTCTTGGCCACTAATAAACAGCCTTTGAAAAACCTCTTATATTATTTAATATCTTCAATTTAAAAGGGAAAAGCATATATGATTATCCACAGTATATCATACTCCCTAAATATGTTTGCACCGCTCATTTCGCACGGTGCGATTTTTATTGCGTCCGTAAGGTCGCAGTTTAGTATCAAAACCTCCACCGGCCGTCCGTCACGTCACACGTCACACCTTTGCCCTGCTCATATCTCCGCATCAGTATGACATCACACTGCTGACATCAGTATGACATCACACCGTACACAAATACCCTAGCAACCAACTGTTTAGCCCCATATTTGGACACGAACAACATATAACTCCATATGATAAACAGTTGGTTGCTAGGGTAAAAAACATGGTTGCTATGGTAAACAGCTGGTTGTTAGGGTAAACAGTTGGTTGCACCGCCAACGTCTGGGACTGGTTTCTAGGATTAGGACCCGCCGCAGTGGTGTCCGGTAAGAACTTAACCGAGATGCCTTGAATCGTATGGAAGGCCCTGAAGTCTTGCTGGTAGAACTACCTGAAGATCTTGAGATGGTTGGATGTGATGATAAGCTATAGGGCTATAGACTTCGGTGTTCCTGGCTGTATGGTCTGAGTCGAGGAATGCTTCTCTCTTCTCCGGTGTCAAAGGCTCCTATTTATAGGGCTTGTTTGTGTATGAAGGTGACATCAGCATGATGTCATCTTGATGAGGTCACTAACTAGACATCTCCATATATGGGCCGCTCATTTGTGTACGATGTGATATTAGCGTGATGTCACCCTGATGAGGTCAGCAGCTAGATATCTCCATATATGGAGATATCGAATGTGAGGTGAGGTGAGATACGTCAGTCATCTCCATATATGGAGATTCATGGAGATAAGCGACCAACGGTCGCTTATCTCCCGATTAGGGAGTCTTACTGGTATCTATACTATGACGTGACGTCACAATGACGTCACAGTGCGTGACACCTCATCCCAGCTCATCCATATTTGGGAAATAAAAAAAACTACTCATAATCTCATAATTTCATATTATTAAAAAAACAATAGCAGAACTCATTGAACCCTCTGGTGTGTTCTGTCTGTAGGTTGTGTATCCAACGGGCTTCTTTTTGTAAGAGCAGCATATCTCTGTCACCCCCTCTCTTTACAGGCTGTACCGTCTCCATGCCTTGAAATCTCAAGGAACACACCTCCTGCCCTGCCCAGTTAAAATGTCTTGCCACAAAGTGGCTTAGCTCATGCAGGCTTTATTTAAATTGCATTGTACACAAATGACAAATATTTAAAGATAACATGAAATGCTTTTTTGAGAGTAGTTATTTTCAATGCATGACATACTTTGTTGTCAAAACAGCTGATCCACAGTCTCACAACTTTTCTGATAGCAACATGTGAGCTTATGTAGATTGGCTATTTTCACTAGTTTTGGGTCCCTCACATTTCTATTTTATGTCTCAGGCTAAAAGGTTTGGGAACCAATCTAAAGTAGCTTGGTTCATAATGGAAGGACATTGTTTATAGTCTGAAAAGGAGGCCATTGCTCCATGTCAAAGGAAAGATTGGCAGCATGTGAGGTCCAAAGGTCAAGGGTTCGAAAGTGTTATCTCATAGTTGCTCTCCTGTGTGATAGATATGACCACCTCAACTGTGTAAGGCTGAAACCTACTTTCCCCAGCAGGAATTTTAAATAGACTTTATTATTTAAATAGGCAAAACTTGAAGGTGGGTGGCGGTGTGTGAAGGTGGATGGAGGTGGGTAAAAGTGGGTGGAGGTGCTTCCCCCTTCCTCCCCCCTCCAGTTTCTTGTCCTACGCTTCTGTGTATAGCCCGTCTTGAAAAGGGTTCCCGGTGTCGCGAACCCCCTGTCTATAAGTATATACTGCTCTCGGTAGCAGTTATCAGCACCAATATATTTGCTGGGTTAGGGTTATTTTCTGCTGGCCCATCCACTCTCACTTCCCTCTTCTTGACCGAAGAGGAGAAACTAAGACCACAGCAATGAGAGGAGAGGAAGTGATGTGCACACCGAGGAGAGAGAACTATGAAACCAAAAGCTATTTTATCTCTCCTCTGCTCCTTTCAGTACCGGGAAGTCGGGAACTTCTATGCAATAGTCAAAATTAGTTGATCTGTTTAACAGGTGTGTCTCATAATGAACCTGATGGTAGCAGCGATAAGGGACATCATGGTAACTCTTAGTATTTACAAAGATGATCTTTGGAAATGAACACAGACCTTTTGGCTGATAGATGTCCATCTTTGAAACACACTCTGTAATGTCATCTTCCAGTTGGTCCTATAGAAAGCAGGAAGAAAAAATCTAAAGAAAGCACGTGCATTTTTTCTTCTTTTCCTTATTTTCTCATCACAGGCAACACCATTGTGCCCACCTGCTTTGCACTTAGTAATTTGGATTTAGAACGCTGATTAAAGGGAAGTTCATCCAACAAATTATTTTGTGACGTCATTACGTTCACTGCCAGCTTTGGTGTAGCTCAGAAGAAATGGACAAAGAGCCACCGGAATTTAATTAACTAACTATAGCTTAAGCACACAAAGAAGCTCTGGATAAAGACGAGATTGTAAATATGAAAGCGATTTTTAGACTTTCTATTTAGGGAATATTCAAGCTTAGGCTGAAAGTAAAAATAACTACCATGAAACATTGGATTGCATTTCAATAAACATCACTTAGTAATAGTAGTTAATACTAACAAAGTCAGAATAAATAGATTATATATTACCACACATAAGCTACTTGTAGAGCTTTCCACCGGTTCAAAATGACAGACCCTAACCCTAATGGACCCCTGAAATAGGTTTCAAATCTGAGTGGAGCCGACTTAAAAAAAAAAAAAGAAAGAAATTAAAAGAAAAGAAAAGAAAAAAAAAACACACACGGAAGGCTGTTCTTATTTCACACCCACAGCCATCATACACAGCCACAGCCAGCAACAGAGCATGCAGTCAAAGCTCTGTTGCAGCATGCAGCCAATACACAACGCAACACAACACAATGGGAATGGTGGGTTGCTGCTAGGCCTTGCGCCGGTCGGGGGAAATAAATAGACCAATCAATCGCAATTGTGTCCCCCAATAGTGGAGGGACATTCAAACTCTTCAGTGATGGTACAAGCCTCAGTGTAGATTGTGTGGCAGTGCCGATGAGGGGCAGGATAGAATTTAGAGATTTGAAACTTTCCAGAATCCTTATGGATTATTCTCATCTTCATCAGTGCAGAAAAGTACATTTCAGATCTTTTCAGCCTTTAAAACAACTGCCAATGCACTTCCCAATGTGTTGCCGTTACTGCATGCCAGACAGACAGACAGACAGACAGACAGACAGACAGACACCTTAGTTACTAAATTATAAAAGTAACTAGTAATTAGTTACTTAACTTAAAAAAAAAGATATAATAAAAATGATGCATTGTGGAGGGGAAAAGTCAGTTACTTCATTTTTTTCGTTTTTTTAAGGGAGCAAGACAACTTCAATCGGTCTGTTTGGTTGACTCTGGGTGACATGCTATGGCGATTTTTTTTTCAGTAACGTGTTTCCCAATAGGAAGGCAGAGGGGGTGGGGCTTAGGCAATTACAGATCATTCCTATTGGCCATGTAAGTACACACCAAATTCCGAGACAGTACAATGCTGAAAACACGAGTTATGGCTTATTAGAGCTCAACCAATAGGAAGACAGAGGGGCGGGGTTTCAGCAATAATGATGTGTCCCCATTGGCCAGGTTAAGTCCAATAACCGAGTTTCGAGACGGTACCATGCTGCGAACTGGAGTTGTGGCTGTTTAAATCCCAGCCAATAAGAAGACAGAGGGGGCGGGGCTTAGCAATAAATTACAGCTCGTCCGTACTGGCCATCTAAGTAAACACCAAGTTTCGAGAGGGTACCATGCTGCAAACTTTAATTATAGCTGTTTAAAGCTCAGCCAATAGGAAGATAGGGGCGGGGCTTAAGAGGGCTTACGTCTTAAAGCTATACTGTGTAAGTTGCTAAACTAGTGGTCAGTAGCGGTATTGCTTTTTTCGGACGTTTTTCGCCCGGAGTCGTCGCGGACCACCACCGCGGACCACCGGAGCGGCGCCGCAAACCACCGCGATGATACGAATCCGTGGAGGGGTAGAACCATGGTAGAACGTAATTTTCTGGACAGGATTTGGGGATTAAGAGGTTAAGAATCCTTCAGATCCTTCACCATGCTAAACACTGTAGCTGAGGGAAGCTACTTCCTGAAAATACGGCAGATACGCCTGTGATTGGCCGGTAGTGTACCATGTGTTTATGATCCGCGATATGATTGGCCAACGTATACAGATGATGCAGATGACGTCATTTTGCAGCGAAATTCTCCCCCCCTCACGGCTCATAGAAAACATATAAAGAGAAGGCTTTAGAAGCTGAAATTAACGGAGTGGGGATTCTAAAACTTTAGCGATTTAAAAGTTAGGACAATTTTAAGATTTGTTTTATAAAAAAAGTTACATGGTATAACTTTAAGTCCCTATTGGCCGTTTAAATCCAGACACCAAGTTTCAAGACGGTACCATGCTGTGAACTGGAGTTATGGATGTTTAAAGCCCAGCCAATAGGAATACAGAGGGGGCAGGGCTTAATCAATTACAGCTCGTCCCTATTGGCCGGAAAAAGTCCAAAGTTGTGTGAGCGTTTTAACGTTTAAATCCCATTGCTAGGCAAAAGTATGCCAGAGTATTTATTGTTTTTCCATTCAAAGTCAATGGGGTTTTTTGGCGTTGTTTTTTGCAAATTACGTCGCCATGGTAACGCGGATCAGAAAAGAAAAGTAATAGCACCCCATTCCCGGCCGAGCCGCACGTTTTGATGTATATATTGCGGGGGTGGTGTAAATCGTGCGGCAGTTATTATGTGCCGAAATTTGCAAGGGAATGTATTTAATTACTTACTTTAGTATGGCGGATTACAAAAAGTGTTTTGCCATTGCAAGGCAGGCACACTTAACGAGTTATGTTATTATTTACAGAGAAAGGTAGTTTCATTACGTAACGCCGTTATTCCTAACACTGATTACCATATACTGTAGTAAAGGGTAACAGCATTGTTTTAAAGTATGAAAGTGTGTGCTGACTGAGTGCGTTCATTACCAGCTCTGTTTCCACTTGGTGGACTGCATCCTTAATCCCAGGCTTGTGCTTCTCATATAGGGCTTCGGTCACAGCAGTGCATTCTGGGAACAGTAGATTCAGCTTATCAGACAGAGTGTAGTTGATTCCTAGGCTGCGTCTCATTCTGATCTGAGATCCTACAGGCCATTTTTTTCCCTTGTGTCAAGTCTCTTATGCCTGCTCGAAGGACATAGGAAATAGGAATAGGAGTAAACCTTGACATCCATGTTGATTGCCCATCCAGTCCCCTTGTGAGAGATTTCAAAAATCTTATCGACTCTCTCAATTTAGTCCAAAATGTCAATGGCTCCACTCACGAGAAAGGCCACACGTCTAGACATCCTGAATCATGTTGCCCCCCTAAAATCCAGGCAGCCCAAACCCAAAACTCAGCCTTGGCTAAACGAGGCCACCAGACAAGACTGCAGAGAGGCGGAGCGAAAGTGGAAAGCAAACCGGCTACAAGTTTTTTACAATAGCCTGAGAGCAATCCTAATTAATTACCAAGACATTGTTGAAACCGAAAGGTTAAAATATTCAAAAACTGCCACAGACCAAAAGTCCTTTTTGATACCATCAACTCAGTCTTAAAGCCTCAAATCACTAACACAATGTCCCCTATCACCTGTGAACAGTTTCTCGATTTCTTTGTAAAAAAAGGTAACTGACATCAGGTCAGGTATTTCATCATCCATAAACAACCACCCCACACCCCCCGCGCCTAGAGCTTTTTTCCGCCAGTTCGAGCCTGTGTCCCTCCCTCATTTACAGGACTTAGTCTCCCACATGAGACCTACAACCTGTTCCCTTGATATTATCCCCTCACAGCTACTCAAAGAGGCCTTTGAAACGTTAGGTCCTAGCATCATGTCAATTATAAACAGCTGTCTTAGCTCAGGTCAAGTCCCCCCATATTTCAAACATGCAGTTGTCCAGCCCATCATCCGTAAATATGGTATTTCTTTCCACTTATATGCAGACGATACACAGTTGTACATCCCACTAAAGCCCGACAGAACTCACTCCCTGAAACCTATACTTGATTGTCTTTCTGAAATAAAATCCTGGATGTCCACACACTTCCTTAGGTTAAATGATGACAAAACAGAAATTGCACTCTTCTGCCCCCACATAAAACCGCTGAGATCTCCACCTCCCTTGAATCCTTATCCCCCTTCGTTAAAACACATATTAAAAATCTTGGTGTATTATTTGACCCATCCCTGAAATTTGGGTTAGGGTTAGGGTTAGGCTTCTGACTGGCACCTGGAGACGGGACCATATTACCCCGGTGCTGGCCTCTCTCCACTGGCTGCCAGTCAGGTTCAGAACCGATTTTAAAATCCTTGTATTTGTTTTTAAAGCTTTAAACGGACTAGCACCACCCTACATCACAGAGCTACTGATCTACTCAGTGTTGAAGACAGGGCTAAACATAGGCCTGATCACCAATTATGATGAAACAGCCTACTAGGGATGGAGCTCATACATTTTTATTGATAATGAGCACCTTATTGATCCTGCTTATTGAGCCGGGCTTTTATCAAGCCCACTATTGAGCGTTTTCTAATATTTTCTGGAAAACTGTGAGAAAACAAATTCTGTACATAACTGATATCTTTTTTTATTGGCCAGTTGTTTGCGACTGTGAGTTTGTTGCTGACCACCATCTAAAAGATGACAATTGACAAAAGTAACAAATAATATTAAATATCATTGAAACAATCATTCATTAATGTACAATAAGTGTTAAATGGCTTTATATTATGGATAGTACTGTAATCATTTCTTGATGGCCTCTTGTCTTGATTGTTTAAACATGACGTCATGGGCCACTATGCTCGATAACAAGCTTGATAAGCCCAAAGCTTATTGATACCGGGTACTCAATAAATCTGTTATCGGGTTATCGAGCTACCCTTGTTTAGGGCTCCATCCCTACAGCCTACAGGAGAGAAGTGGAGAATCTGGAAGCATGGTGCCAGGAGAACAATCTATCTCTCAATGTGGACAAAACAAAAGAGATTATCTTTGATTACAAGAGGCCTCCTAAAGTCCACTCACCCATCCAGATCGGGGGTGCTGCAGTGGAGAGAGTCAAAGAGTTCAAATTCCTGGGAGTACACATCACTGAGGATCTCACCTGGGCAGTGCAGACAGAAAAGGTGGTCAAGAAAGCACAACAACGCCTCTACTTCATCAGGAAACTGAAGAAAGCTGGGATGGGTCCTAAAGTCCTACGAGCTTTCTACAGGGGCACCACGGCGAGCATCCTGAATGGCTGCTTCACTGCCTGGTATGGCAGCTGCACTGACCTCAGCAACCACAAAGCACTGCAGAGGGTCGTGAGGACAGCCGAACGCATCAGCGGATGCAATCTCCCCCCCATCCAAGCCTTGTACGATGAACACTGTGTCAAAAAAGCCCAGGGAATCATCAAAGATCTACACCATCCCAACCACAGTCTGTTCAAGATATTGCCGCATGGAAAACGACTACGCAGTCTCAAAGCTACTAGCAACAGACTGCAAAAGAGCTTCTTTCCACAAACAATCAGGCACATGAACAAACTGTCAAAGACAAGAACGGTCCAGGGCAAAAGGAATCGCTACCCCCCCCCCCCCCCCCCTGTACTGTATGCACATGCACAGCTGAGGATGCTTTTTTCATTCTCTTTGCTCTTTTGCCTTTTGCACTCTCTTTCTTCCTAAGTCATTATTACTTATTATTTTAGATGTGTTGTTTTCTGTTGTTCTGCTTTATTTTATATACCACTGCATTGTCTCTAAGGAAGCCGAAAAAAGAATATGTTTTACTCTTATGTACCAGTACAAAAGACGTAACAATAAAGTACAACCTTGAACCTGAACTAAAAATGGGATTTACTTTCAAAATAGTCAATGCAAATCTGCCCTCAATCCCCTCAGTACCCGCATATCTGAGCAAACACCTCCAAAAGGTTAGCGACAACTACAGCCACAACACCAGAGGGAGTGCACACAACGATCTGATAACACAAACCCATAAGATACATATGGATACATTCTCCTTCAACAACACTGCCACCCTTCCTGAAACGGTTCCATCAGGGGAGTGTCATAGTGACATGCCCTTATTTGATAGTCGCAAGACTTTGGGGTATCCCCTGAAACTGTTCGAATATATAATGTGCATTTGGCCTTGTATGATCATTCATGTTTATCTTTCATTCAACAAGTTATTGACTATTTTGTCCTAAATTGCCATCAATTAATGTTATGTCAATGACATGTGCAGTTTGGAGGTATATCACTATTAAACTTTCCATCCAAGTGAGTGTTGTTGCATGTTGGCCTTCTCACCTGGAAAAAGAGGTCGTTCATCTGGTTCTTGGTGCCAGCACCTCTTCATCAGTTTTACCAGGTCCTCCAGCTCTGGGTCAGCCCCTTCCATGAATGGCCTTTGTCCCTTAGGGATCAGTTTCGTTATGATGGCGGGGCTGGTTTCTGAGAGAAGTGAAAGATAGATGATGGGAGGGGATGGAAGAAGAGAAGAGAATCCTTAGTAATCTATAGGAGCATTACGCCAAAGAGTGCCATCTGTGAGTGAGAGGCAATGTGTTATTTAAGGATTAAGAGATTGATGGAGAGAGAACTGAAAATATACAAATAACAAAGCAAGAACAAATAAAGCAGAGACATCAAATCACTTGCCATATGGTTCTTTCCCCTTCACAATGGTACACAGAAGTATCCCATAGCTAAAATTAAAAGAGAGACATCAGCAATTACTTTACACAAAGCATAGTAGATGTTTAACTTGCAAAATGAGAACACAAACAAAAACATCAAAATAGCAACAAGATGACATTTCCATATTGTTGGGTATTTGTCACTGTACACATTACTATTAGCCTACATGAACTTAAATTAAACTAAAACAAATCTAATAAAACCGAAAGATCAACATGACAACATGAACGTTCTACTTATGAAGCCTATACAATGCCACAGAAAATGATGAATACCTGTAGACATCAGAGGCGGGTGTGGATATGTAGGACAATGAGAAGGCCTCTGGAGGCATGTAGCTAGTCGTTCCCGCCCCCTTGCTATTAGCAGATGTTGACCAATCGACAAACTTGGAAAGGCCAAAGTCAGTGATCTGGATGAATAAGAGAGGAGAATGGAGGGATGAAAATAAATGCAACAGACATGCAGAGAAGTGGAAGAAGGAATAGAGAGAGGGTTAGGAGAGTTGATTGATGTTTTGATGGAAAGATGGAAGTTCCTATGTAGCTTCCATTTCCCCCAAACCAAGAGACACTTAGAAAAGAATAAACCCGGGACCAGTGTGTAATATTCCAATTCTGTATTCATTCACGGAGGCAGCATACAAAGTTCCAGTCAAAATGGTTCTACCTAAAGTACAATAGTTGATATTTAGTTTATTATATAGCATACATAACAAAAACACTTCACATGTAAACATTTTATTGGTCAATTATACATAGCATATGGATGGGACGACATCACATGAGTCCAAGTAGTGAGGTCAACCATAAGGCGCTGTGGATAATCAAAGTGTCAGTCAAAATAGAGGTGGGGCCGTTCTTTAGGGTTCCTTATCTGACCTCAGCCTGTAGCAAGACACGAACAGAGCCATAAGTAGATTGTCCAAAAACAAGTTAATCTTGATTTTAAAGAGAGATTAAGAGTGAACTAGAAACTACTGTTCCTAACGAAACAGTGTGGGCTCGCTTCAAGCCAAAAAAAATAATGGTGTAAATAAAACTGTCAAGATCCCAGGCAGTGCTCTCTTTGACAGTACTGACGTAAAATGGTAATGGAACCACAATGCAGACAATCAGTGTTAGTACATGAACTGAGGACGGTATGGACAATTAAATACAAATAAAATAAAAACATAGCAGACAGTCTTAATCCAAAGGGATTTACAATATTAAGATAATACATCAATACATCAACATCAAATGCATAGAAAATAGTAATCTCTCTCTAAACTAACCTACCCCATATGCCACCATGGTATGTCATGTATTTTATGACTTCTAGACAATTTGTAATGGAAAGCAATCGTCATGTTCTGTCTATCTCTAATTCCAAGCCGAAATGAGCCCCCTGTGACATAGAATGGGGCTGATTTCAAAAGAGTACCATTCAGACACACCCATTCAGAAAATCACTGAAACGAAAGGCAAGACTTAATGAATTGTTTTTTTTTTTTGAGGGCTTGAAGAGACACTGGGAAGACAAAAAAAAAGAAAAAAAATGAAACATGTGACATTTATGGTGTAGTCCCTTTAAGGAATCCATCCATCCATCTTCAACCGCTTATCCGGAATCGGGTCGCGGGGGTAACAGTTCCAACTGAGACTTCCAGATTTCCTTATCCTGCGCAACTTCCTCCACTCCCTCTGGGAGTATACCGAGGCGTTCCCAGGCCAGTCTGGATATATAATCCTTCCATCTGGTTTTACGTCTGCCACGGGGTCTCCTCCCAGTGGGATGCGCATCGAGGACCTTCCTAGGAAGGCGCTCGGGGGGCATCCGTACTAGATGCCCGAACCACCTAAGGTGACTCCTTTCCAAGTGAAGGAGCAGCGGTTCTACTCCAAGTCTCTCTCGGGTGATTGAACTTCTCACCCTATCTCTAAGGGAGATACCAGCCACCCTTCTGAGAAAACTCATTTCAGCCGCTTGTACCCGAGACCTTATACTTTCGGTCATGACCCACACTTCATGACCATAGGTGAGAGTGGGAACGAAGATTGCTCGAAAGACAGAGAGCTTTGCCTTATGGCTCAACTCTTTTTTCTTCACAACAGTGCGATTCAGCGACTGCAAAACCGCTCCTGCTGCTCCGATTCTCCGGCTGATCTCCTTCTCCGTCTTCCCCTTTCTCTCACTTGTGAACAAGACCCCGAGATACTTAAACTCCTTCACCTGGGGTAATGTCTCATTCCCTACTTGGACAGCACAATCCATCGGTTCCCTGCTGAGAACCATGGCCTCAGACTTAGAGATGCTGATCCTCATTCCGGCCGCTGTACACTCGGCTGCGAACCAATCCAGTGAGAGCTGAAGGTCATGGACCGATGGTGCCATCAGGACCAAGTCATCCGCAAAAAGCAGTGACTCAACCTTTAGCTCACCAAGCCTTATACCTTCTCCACCACCACTTCGCCTCGAGGTCCTGTCCATGAAAATCACAAACAGGAGGTGACAAGGCGCAGCCCTGGCGGAGGCCAACCCCCACCGGAAAAGAATCCGACTTATTACCGAGCACACGGACACAGCTCTCACTTTGGGCATACAGAGATTGGATGGCCCTCAACAAGGTCCCCCTCACTCCATATTCCCGCAACACCTCCCACAGAACCTCCCGGGGGACCCGGTCATATGCCTTCTCCAAATCTACAAAACACATGTAGACCGGATATGCATACTCCCAGGCCTTCTCCAGGATCCCTGCCAGAGTGAAGAGCTGGTCAGTTGTTCCATGACCAGGACGGAATCCACATTGTTCCTCTTGTATCTGAGGTTCGACTATCGGCCGGACCCTCCTTTTCCAGTACCTTGGCGTAAACTTTCCCGGGGAGGCTGAGCAATGTGATACCTCTATAATTGGCACACACCCTCTGTTCCCCCTTTTTAAAAAGTGGAACCACCACCCCGGTCTGCCACTCCCTCGGCACTGTCCCAGACTTCCACGCAATGTTGAAAAGACGTATCAACTAAGACAGCCCCTCAACATCCAGAGCCTTCAGCATTTCTGGACGAATCTCATCAACCCCCGGGGCTTTGCCACTGTGGAGTTGTTTAACTACCTCAGTGACTTCCTTCCGGGAGATTGACGTCAACCCTCCATCATCCTCAGGCTCTGCTCCTGTCAGGGAGGATGGGTCTGGTGTGATTGGGTTTAGGAGTTCCTCAAAGTGTTCCTTCCACCGCCCTACGACTTCCTCATTTGAAGTTAGCAGATCCCCATCCTTGCTGTACACAGCTTGGATGGTTCCTCGCTTTCCCCTCCTGAGGTGTCGTATGGTCTTCCAGAACAACTTTGGTGCTGCCCGAAAGTCCTTCTCCATGGACTCCCTGAACTCCTCCCACACCCGCTGCTTAGCCTCAGACACAGCTGTGGCTGCTGCCCTTCGGGCCTGTCGGTACCTTGCAACTGCCTCCGGAGTCCCTTGGGATAACATATCCCGATAGGCCTCCTTCAGTCGGACGGCTTCCCTGACCACCGCTGTCCACCAGGGTGTTCGAGGGTTACCGCCTCTTGAGGCACCTAAGACCTTCAGACCACAGCTCACAGCTGCAGCTTAAGCCATAGAGGCCTTGAACATTGCCCATTCCTGTTCAATGTCCCCAACCTCCACAGGGATGCTAGAGAAGTCCCGCCGGAGGTGAGAGTTAAATTCCTCCCGGACAGAGTTCTCCTCCAGACGTTCCCAGTTCACCCGCACTACCCGCTTGCGTTTGCCGGGTCTGTCCAGAAGTTTGCCCCGCCATCGGAGCCAACTCACCACCAGATGGTGATCAGTTGACAGTTCAGCCCCTCTCTTCAGCCGAGTGTCCAGAACATACGGCCTCAGATCAGCTGACACAATTACAAAATCGATCATTGACCTTTGGCCTAGGGTGCTCCGGTACCAGGTACACTTATGAGCATCCTTATGTTTGAACATGGTGTTTGTTATGGTCATTCCATGGCTAGCACAGAAGTCCAACAACAACTCACCACTCGGGTTCTGATCAGGGAGACCGTTCCTCCCAATCACGCCACTCCAAGTATCTCTGTCATTGCCCACGTGTGCGTTGAAGTCCCCCAGTAGGACTACGGAATCCCCCACAGGTGCCCCATGCAGGACCCCATGCAGGGTATCCAAGAAGGCTGAATAATATGAGCTGCTGTTCGGAGCATACGCACAAACAACAGTCAGAGTTTTCCCCCCTCCAACCCTAAGGCGGAGGGAGGCGACCTTCTCGTCCACTGGGGTAAACTCTAACGTAGCAGAGCTCAACCGGGGACTTGTGAGTATCCCCACACCCGCTTGAGCCCTCACACCCTGGGCAACTCCAGAGAAGAACAAGTTCCACCCCTTGTCCAAGAGTTTGGTTCCAGAGCCTTTGCTATGTGTGGAGGTGAGCCCTACCAGGTCTAATTGGTAGCGCTCCATCTCACGCACAAGCTCAGGCTCCTTCCCCATCAGCGTTGTTAGGTTCCACGTCCCCAGGGTCAGCCTCTGTTGCCCAGGTCCGGTCCTCCTAAAAAACCCTGTTGTCACTGCCACCCGTCTGGCAGCGCACCCGACCCCACTGTTTCCCAACGTGGGTGGTGGTAGCCTGACACTTCAGTCCGCACATCACCCCCCCCTGTTGGTGGGTGGTTTGTAGTGTGGACTGAAGCTGCACATATTTTAATCTATTTCAAACGCGCCTGAAGAGCGGGCGCATTGAATGGGCCAATCAGGGTTGTATGCTTGGGGCACGTGAACTCTATGCTCCGGTCCCAGCCCCCTCCAAACAGAGCTCTTGAGCTCACGTGAGACTCGCTCGTGGACTCTGATTGGTGTCCTCTGCCCACGTGAGAGTCTAGTGGACTCTGATTGGTCCGTGAAAACTGTCATGGCGGAGTCAGACTCGACTCGTATTATTAATAAACTATGAAATAGTGCCGTTTCCTCACGTTTTAATACCATTTTGCACTAACGTAAACATGCAGACATATAATATGTTATGAGAAATAACGTATTTTTGCAATGTCACGCCACGTCGCGTGTGTGTGTGTGTATGTGTGTGTGTGTGTGTGTGACGTCAATAGGCTTTAGCCCGCCCACGCCGAAATAGAATCTGCCCTGGTAATCTCAGACTCTCCCGGAGTGAAACGTAGTGAACGTAGTGTGAGATGTCTGGCGCTCGCAGTCAGGCAAGGGTGGTGGGCCCACGTGGCGGCGAAAATATTTCCACGTAGCTTCTTCGGGCTGAGCCCGGCCGGGCTCCGTGGTAAGCCCGGCCACCAGGCGCTCGCTGTCGAGCCCTACCTCCGGGCCTGGCTCCAGAGGATGGCCCGGGCTTCCTCCGGGCCGGGTCACACATTTTTAAGGAAAGATGTGGAAATTAAATCTAGTTGAAAGGATGAGGATTTCATCTGTGAAATTGTGCTGATACATAGTGGGACAGTAGAGGGTTCAAACTGATTAAGTGGAAAAGGAGCGTTGGATGGGATTGAGTTATCAGGGATGGAGGATGGGATATGGAGCCGAATTGTCACAATCTTGTTTATGAAAAATGGTAGGAAATCTTCGGGGGACGGATCAGTGTGTGTAATAACAGGGGGTGAAATGACAGAGTTGATTATTTTGAATAAAGTCCTGGGGTTGTTACTATTGTCCGATATGATGTTAGAGTAATAATTGGATTTGGCTTGTTTAACAGCTAACTGATAACTCACCATCAGCTCCTTGAGGCCAGAGAGAGATGAGTGCAGTTGGTTTGCCCTCCAGCTGCGTTCCGCTCGCCTGCACTCTCTTCTGAGGGAACGGGTATGATCGTTCAGCCAGGTTGTGTATTTAGCTTAGGTGTTCTTATTCTAAATAGAGAAACGAAGCCATGTCGTCATTTGTGCGTAATGTCGCCCTCTAGGGGGTTCATGCTGGTATTGTTTTGTATTGAAATCGCCATTGGGGAATCTGCGATCGCCGCATATAAGGACTGTGTTAAAAAAATAAACACACCATGCGCGTGTTTCTGTCAGCGGGGGGGTTCTGCATAGTTTATGATATTAATTCATATTTGATATAGCCTGTTTCTGTAGAAAATGTAATACATTCTGCCTTAAATGTCGGAAACTACACTTCCGTTCTGAATCACGGTCGCTACTATAATACGTCATGCTCCACCCAAACTTTCCTGAGATTTCATGCTGTGTTGTCAGTGATGCTTATAACTCTATGCAGTGAAACATGATTATCGAAATATCAAACGTTAATTTAAACATGGAAGCAGTGGTTTGAATTAACTAATCACATTTACTTAATTAATTACTGTAAGTCGTTTTGAGGTATTTTATTTTTATTATTTATTTTTCCAGTTTTCAGTAATCTTACTTCTCCAGTAGACTACAGAGGCAAATATTGTACTTTTACTCCACTACAGTTATTACAAAACTAAGTTACTCTTTAGATATACAATTATATTATATACCAGTAAGACTCCCTAATCGGGAGATAAGTTGGTCGCTTATCTCCACAAATAGGCCAAAAAATGTGTTTTACCAATTATCAAGACATACGGGCAGTTGACAGTTTGCCATGGTTACTCATTGAAGTTGAATCTCCATATATGGAGATAACCTACGCATCACACTAAGTCTGACCTCACCAGCCCATATTTGGGCATGAGCAACTTATGTCTCCATATATGGAGATATGATGACATCACACAGTCCTCAGCCGATGATGTGGCGTGATGTCATACAATACACAAACGAGCCCTACAGTATAAAGGGGCAATTCTTGCCAGGAAAGAAGCATTTCTTCGACTCAGACCTTATCGCCAGGGTTGGCTTATAGCAGCTGTCGGTAGGACCATATATGGATTCTGTTAGTGTGGATCTCCTAACAGGGCATCATCTGGGATACAATCCCTTTTATGCCCATATATGGAGATCCCTAACAGAATCCCTTTCATGCCCATATATGGAGATCCCTAACAGAATCCCTTTTATGCCCATATATGGAGATCCCTAACAGCATCCCTTTTATGCCCATATATGGAGATCACTAACAGCTAACAGAATCCCTTTTATGCCCATATATGGAGATCCCTAACAGAATCCCTTTTATGCCCATATATGGAGATCCCTAACAGAATCCCTTTTATGCCCATATATGGAGATCCCTAACAGAATCCCTTTTATGCCCATATATGGAGATCCCTAACAGAATCCCTTTTATGCCCATATATGGAGATCCCTAACAGAATCCCTTGTATGCCCATATATGGAGATCCCTAACAGAATCCCTTTTATGCCCATATATGGAGATCCCTAACAGAATCCCTTTTATGCCCATATATTATGGAGAAATCCCTGCTCTGAGTATCTGACATCAGTGTGATGTCACCTGTTTATGCCCATATATGGAGATCCCTGCTCTGCGTATCTGGTTGCTATGGTAAACAGTTGGTTGCTAGGGTAAAAAAACATGGTTGCTATGGTAAACAGTTGGTTGCTAGGGTAAACAGTTGGTTGCTAGGGTAAAACCATGGTTGCTAAGGTGGTTGCTAACGTACACTAACAAACCAGCAACAACAGACTGTTGCCACAGCAACGTACACAAATGTTTGTGTACACATGTGGTGTGATGTCATACTGATGCGGAGATATGAGCAGGGCAAAGGTGTGACGTGTGACGTGTGACCGACCGACCGACCGACGGACGGACGGCCGGTGGAGGTTTTCATAGTAAACTGCTCCCTGACGGTCGCAAAAACATAATATTAATCCACTTTAGCCCCATTTTATACCTAGGCTTTTTGAAAATAGCCGATCTAAGCAGTAACATTTTGTACTTTGATACTGTAACTTGTAACAGTAGGCCTATCTATATTGCAGTATTGTGTATTGATACTTTTACTAAAGTAAAACATCCAAGTAATTTTCCACCACTGCCTGGACGTTTTCATTTTGCAAAGAAAAAAGCGTTTTATAACGCTGTCAAACTAGTTTTTTTGACACGATATACAAAGAAAGCCAACCGTTGCTTTGTGCACACATATACTGGACAGTGGACACTGTACAATGTGTTATTTACACTACGGAAACCAGCTTTTCTTTAGCGCAACTACTAGGGTGACACAGGTTGAGACTCACCTTGTTCTGGGATGACTTACCACTCGGCGCCGGGGCTTCATGCGGCCTAGAGCCCTAGACGTCTGTTTTCATTGATTATATTATACTTTAAAGTTACTTTTTTAATCAACATGCCTGCCCATATAAATTGTGTGTAGTTAGCGTCATACTATTGAGAGGTAGCATACACATAAAATAACTTTAATACACTTAATACATAAAAATAATACATTTATAACAGCCCAGACATTCAACATTTTTATTATCAGAGAGAATCATACAAACATTTAAATAAATAAACGTAGAAAGTACAGTAGGCCTACTGTAATGAATGCAATTTAAGCTCAATTCGGACGGGATTAACATTACCTGAGGACCCCAGGTAAAGTGGAAAGATCACTGAGGTCCTCTGTTTTTTTAATCCTGTGCGAATCGTCCATGTCTGTAATAATCACGGATGACATGGGGTAAAGATTACAGGCCGTTTTACCTACCATAATAATCACTTTACAGACGTCCTCTGATAAAACTAATCCAGCGTGAATCGACATCTCCGTAATCGCGGTAAAATCACCTTGTTTGCATATTTTTTTTAAGCGTCATGTCATGGAATACAGCGCTGTGGACAGGCGGACGAAGGAGCGCCGCGCGCACACACACACACACACACACACACACACACACACACACACACACACACACACACACACACACAGCTCGTCACACACCACACGTACAGGTCCATTTAGTGGATTTGCGCTCGTGAAGTTCTCTCTCTCTCTCTCTCTCTCTCTCTCTCTCTCTCTCTCTCTCTCTCTCTCTCTCTCGTGATTTTTTGCGTTGTACATGTGTGTGTGTGTGTGTGTGTGTGTGTGTGTGTGTGTGTGTGTGTGTGTGTGTGTGTGTGTGTGTGTGTGTCTGTGCGTGCGCGCGCGCTCTCCCCTCTCTCTGTCTCTGTCGCGCTCCTCAGCCAATTATGCTTCATGAGTTTTATAATAGATCTGTCTTACGGTTCTCAATCGAGACAAGAGTCTCGCATGAGCGCACGCAAACACGCGCGCTCGCGTAGGCTAGACAGATATTCTGCACATTTATAGATTGATTAAAAAATGCGTTTATAAACTAAATAGACTAATGGTGAAACATCACAAAAGTGCCACTATGGCCAGGAAGCATGCGCTGAAAGAACATGTCACATTCTAATCGGGTTAGGTGTATACATGGAAGGATTTTCCTTTTGATCGGGTCGTAAAAAAGTCTAGACCACCCCTCTGCATCCGATCATAGAATTTAAATCGTGTTGGTTTTGATCGGGTTTATTTAGGTGTATACATGGAGAATTAGATCGGGTTTATCTAAAATCTTGTTTTTAATACGATTAGAAGCGTGCATGTAAACGGGGCTTGACTCTCGATCGGAATTCTGAATTATTTATTTCAATCTGAAACTGAACTGAATAAATACTGTAATATTAAAAAAATACTGTTGATGTAAATTGTAAATGCTAAAACTGAGTGTAGTCAGTGTACACATGAATGGTCATTTCTGTTTTGAGGACAAACAATGGATTAATGTCCATGATTTCAAGTAAAACACAGACATGGCTTATCCCGTCCGAATCTGCCATAATAATCACAGAGGACGTGTCCTCAGGTAATGTTAATCCAGGGGGAATAGGGCTTTAGCTGTAGGTATTATTTTATAAATAAAACGACCGGCCAGATATAACAGTTATTTCATAGCATAACATTATCAGTTATCACCCTTATATTGTGACAAGTCGATATCTTGACAAATGGCTTGCATGGAAATTGGCTTAGTTGTTTAAACTGTGCTGCATGCTGATAGTTATAATTTGCATTGTTAGACAAGAACACAAAAGAACCAGGACGGTGATGGCCGAGTATGTTCCACCGGAGGACCGGGCTGGGCATCTCGCAGCAGGACGACTTGTCCTGGAAGAAGCTTCACTGACTGGATAACGTTAGAGACAACAGTGTGTTGAACTGTCCTGGTTGAGTGCAGACTAGAGTAGACATAGCGTCGTAGCCTCCGTGCTAAATGTAGCCTATATCTAGGTCGTCCTCAGACGAGCCCTCCATCGTTGTTTCCAGTCATCTCGGTTCTCCATACATCTGGCCAGCTCATTGGTGTTCTGTGTCCCTACGTCTTCCTTGAGTACGTCCACGTATGTTTTTGTGGGACGTCCTCGCTACCGGTGCCCATGTGTTGGCTCCCACAGTACCAATTTGCTGGCTGGAAGCTCCTGGTGTCTTTGGCAGTGTCCTGCAAGTCTCATTCTTCTGGTGGCAATTTTTCTCGCTTACCCTTGGTATTCCCTCATACAGGCTCCTGTTGGTAACATGTGCGCTCCTGTTGATGTTGAGTACTGCACGCAACATTCTAGTGTAGCACCCATTTAGAGACTTCTGCAGGGTTGGCTTCAGGGTCCAGCATTCACTGCCATAGAGGAGAACAGACTCCACAGTTGCAAAGAAGAAGCTAAGTTTGATTTGGCGGGGGAGGCTAGAGTTCCATACACTGTTCATGCCGTTCAGGGCCCTCCAAGCGAGTGCCTTCCTTACTTTGAGGTCTTTCTCAGTTGAGTCGACCCATGCGCCCAGGTACTTGAAGTCCTTGACTTCCTTCAACACAGCTCCTTCTGTTGTTGTCAGAGGTGAGTGATCAGGTAGGTTATAGGTGATAACCTCAGTTTTCTTAGCATTTAGCCTGAGACCAACTTTGGCACACTCTATCTCCACCCTGCTCAGGAGTTCTTGTGCTTGTTCCATGCTGTCGGAGAGCAGGCTGATGTCGTCCGCATAGTCCAGGTCTGTCAGAACTACTGCGGGATGCCGCCTTGACCTCCTTGGTGTTAGCGTGAAGCCAAGCTCTTGTTCTCGTCCACCTATGGCTTTCCTGAGCGCATAATCTAGAACTATGATGAAGAGGTAGGGGGCCAGGGTGTCTCCTTGCATTACACCAGCTCGGATGTCAAACACCTCACTGCTGCCGTCTGGGGTCACCACTTTGGCCCTTGTTCTTGCGTACATGGTCTCGATAGCCCGGAGAATGTTGGGAGGGACATTGTAGGCCTCAAGGATCTTCACCATCTTGCTTCTGTGGATAGAATCAAAAGCCTTTTTGAAGTCAATGAAGCACAGTACAGCTGCTAGGTTGTCCTTTTTCACCTCCTCTATTAATCTCCTTAATGCCAGGATCTGTGCTACGGTTGTTCTCTCCTCTCGAAAACCATTTTGGTTCTCTCTCAGGTGAGGGTCGATGGCATGCCGAAATGTAGCCTCCTCTCCTCTGGAACAAAGCACCGTCCGTACCTGCATCGTTTGTACCGTTCATGTTTAAGTTTTACGAAGCAACGTTAAAACGCAGCCCCAACACTAAGTAACACACGGTCCCCTGCTCCTCTAATACTATTACTTATTATTATAACTCTATGCTCCTCTGAGTCCACTCCCAAGCCTCCCATTACAAAACAAAGCAAAGAAAGCATGAGCGTGACGTATGTTATGCGCGCCAAGCTCATAGGCAGGGCATCAGTCGCGCTGATGGGAAATGTAGTTGTTGCATTCCGTTTGACTCGTTTCTAGCGTTTATTGTGCTACTCTTTGGGTGAATCTGTACATTTCCAACTTAGTCGATGCTTCATATCCATTTGAGTCAATTCGAGAGCATGGTGTGTTTATTTTTTTAACACATTCCTTATATGCGGTGATCGCAAATTCCCCAATGGCGATTTCAATACAAAACAATACCAGCATGAACCCCCTAGAGGGCGACATTTCACACCATTTCACGGAAGTGACATCACACTTCGCTAGTCAATGGAGCAATGGAATCAAGTATAGAGGTGCAGTTACTGTTAAAATTAGTGATCAACCCAATCTTCATCAGATTTTGGTCTTGTCCGACCATACAACATTCGGTCCCACCCTAATTTACAGTACACTATTGTGGGTGTGAAATTGAACTTTTTGGCTGTCATACTGCGCACCTACATGTTTGGAGGAGAAATGGCACTGCACATCACCTCAATCACACTATACCACATTGAGGTTTGGAGGTGGAAACATCATGGCATGGAGTCTCATGGGGAAATCGCACTCTTTCGAACGACCATCATTTCGACCGGAGGGTTAGAGACTCACTCCACGGAGGTTAGGGTTAGGGTGAGGGTTAGAGTCGGGTGTTGAAAAGATTACATGTAGTAACAGCGACACGCTCCCAAGTCTCATCTGGTGGTACTGGCAGACTTCATATCATTGAAGGAGCAATGAATGGAGCCATGTATCGGGAAATTCTTGAGATGAACATGCTTCCATCCACCAGGATGATGAAATTGAGACGTGTCTGGATCTTCCAGCAGGACAACGATCCTAAGCACACAGCAAAGGCGACTCTCCATTGGTTTCAGAGAAAGAAAATAAAGGTGTTAGAATGGCCCAGTCAATCACCTGACCTAAATCTGATTGAACATTTGTGGAAAGAACCAAAGGGCACCACGGCATCTTCTAGATTTAAAGACAAGCTGTGTGGAGGAATGGGCAAAAATCACACCTGAGCAGTGTGGGTGAATAGTTAACATACAAAAAGCATCTGGAAGCTGTCCAAAATAAAGGCTTCTCCACTAAGTAGTAAATTAATTTCAGATAGCATGTTAAATACAGTTTTCCTGTGTTATTGCACTTATTGCACTTACCCAAATCTTTTCATATCAAGGACCCCAGATTAATATTCGTCCACAGTCGCAGACCCTCAACTGAAAATATGTGGTGCCAGGGACCTCCACACAAGATGTGTGTTGTTAAAATGTTTTAAAAATATTCAAAATATCTTTCCTCAATATATTTATTTAAATAGCAGATACCGGTATACAAGCTCACAATGTGTCGCAATGTGTCATATTGTGAGCTTGCTAATCTGCACGTAGTAAAGTAGTAATACTGAGCCTGGTTACTTCTATTGGGCTTATTTTCATAGACCTAGCCGCTTGTTTCTTTGGCAAAATCTTGCAACTTACTTGGGAGGAAGTGAAAAGATGAGAGAAAAAAAACTCTATAGCGCCCACTGTAAAAGGCAAGGGCCAGGAATAAGCTGAATACTGGAAAAAAATACAAAAAATAAATCTAGCATGTGATCGAGGAGTCAAACTAGGGTTTTTTCATGATTCTGAAATCTGAATCCATTGCAAGGATTTGTTTTGCAAGGAAAACATTCCTTGGGGAAAAACGGCTCTCCTACTTTTTTGGTATCTTTTTGGTCCCTTTTTCAACTCCCGTTGAAATCTTGTCTCTCGCGGGACTTCCGGAGCCCGTCCGCTTGCATTACAACGGAAGTCCCGCGAGAGACGAGATTTCAACGGGAGCTCAATTTTCTTTTTTTTGTAGTAGTAGTAGTAGTAGTTTATTTGGTCAATATTTGAAATGTACAATATATTTTCATTTCATTTCATTCTAACCAAAAGGTGTAGGCTGATTTATTTTGCCTGCCCATGTCACATTATTATGACAATAAAACGGAAAAAAAATCATGTTCACAGCTTTACGGCAATAATGGTGGAGCTGGATGTAAACAAATGATGGATTCAGACTCCAAGAATGACATGCTCAGGCATGTAGTGAAAAATGCGAGAATAGAATAACCGGATTAACAATTCAACGCAGCGGCCCTGTATGGAGCCCTGGTCGGGTAGGACATGTGATCCAAAATGGAATAAATTGATTCTTTGGAAAAACAACCATCATTTTGATGACCAAAAAGATACTTTTAAGCCGTTTTTCCCTGAAATTCTCCTTTAAGCTTATCACAGACGGTGTTTGATCTGTGTTTGCTATAACCACACCAGACCATTGTGTTTAAATAATGCAGAACACAAGCAGATTGCTGTAATTTAATGTTCTCTATAACCAGCAATAGAGCATCGCAGTGAGGTCCCGGGAGTAAACTGCCCATTAATTTACACCATAGGGGATTTCATT
This sequence comes from Nannobrachium achirus, assembly GCF_963921795.1. Taxonomy (NCBI): domain Eukaryota; kingdom Metazoa; phylum Chordata; class Actinopteri; order Myctophiformes; family Myctophidae; genus Nannobrachium; species Nannobrachium achirus. The sequence goes on from NC_137832.1 coordinate 13,664,308, forward strand.
ATCAAGCCACAAAGTTGTAACAATTCAATGAACAATTACCACTAGGCTTGTGGTTGTAAAATGGTTATATACTATGTATATGTATGTATGCAATCACTCTAGTTGTATGCAATCACTCTAGTTTTAGTAAAAACATGTTTTAATAAAGATCACACGGAGAAGAACTGCATTACCCATACGGCTAAGCATGTACATCCGGTCACATCAACGTCTGTGATTGGTTGAGCTCGTGGCTACCTCGGAAATAGCTACTGCCCCCTGTCAGGCCCGGCAAATTAATGCACTTCATGTTAACTTCGTGAGCAAGTATTTCTTTTACAAATATGATGCGCTATTTTAAAGATGAAGATAAGAGCGGCCTCATAGATGAAAATCACTACATGTCAGGCCATATCCTGGCCTGGATAACTAAACTGAGCATGGTTTATGGCATATATTTCAGGAAATAAATGTCATTCGCAAGGCATTGTGGGAGTGTAGTTTCTGCAGTTTTGACCAAAATTATGTACACAGTGTTGTACCCTCGTCTTTTTTTCAGCTTTCTAATTAATCATTGCATGCAAAAAAGTTTTTATTGTCATGATTCCTCACAAGGCTTTGTCCGAGGCTTAAAGACGTTTAAATAAATACGGTACTTTATGAAATGTCTATGGATGAAATGCATGGGGAAAACGCTTCCGGGACCAGAATGAAGATGGAGCGGGGCTTAAACTGCAACGCTCTATATGTGAGTGATAATTCTGTGTCTCAAATATAATTTTATTCCAAGACAACATCGCTCTATCACAGCAGGGCAGAGGGGGAGAGAGCTCAAGATTGCACAGGGGATAACGTCTAGCGCAGTCGTCTCTTAAAGGCAATGGCATCTGGCACAGTGATTGGTTTGATTGGTGTACCACCTAAACCACACCTATGCATAATGTAACAGGTAGTGCAGGTGTTTGAGAAATAAGGCAGGTGTCCCCAAAATAGCTACTTTTGCAAGGGAACACCCCTTGTGCAATGCTAAATGCCCATATTGTGGCTTTAGAAAACTAAAAGAATAGGGCCCTAAATGTCTGACTGTATTTTTTTTAACTAATAACATATTCAATCAGTCAATCAATCAATCAATCTATCAATCAATCAATCAATAAAAACAAATAACTGAATGAATATGAGCTTGAACAATCCCAGAGGATGGACATGCTTGACCCATCATCACTGATGAAACATTTGTCTGGGACTCACCTTGGCATTTAGGTCTGCATCCAGCAGCACATTGTCAGGCTTCAGGTCCTTGTGGATGATGGGAGGGGTGAGACTGTGAAGGTGCTTCATGCCCAGGGCCACTTGGTGAGCCAGTCGAAAGGCAAGGGACCAGGGTAGAGGGTGGTTTAGCTTTTTCTGGTGAGGAAGGGGGTAAAGCAAAAAATGTTTAATTCAGAATCACCGATACAACTAGAAGAACTGCACTATGTCAAGGTGCTAACTGCATTCTACACCTCGCAGTTGGCACGTACGTATGTACGTATATAAGTAGGCCATGCATGGCCTACTTACATACTGTACGTACATACGCAGCTGAGCGCGGTACTTGTGCGCTCTGCTGGCGCAAGTAATTACAAATTAAGGCCCATTTAAAGCTGCTATGTTAAAGGTTCACTTTATTTGTCATCTCCTTCTAAAATCCACATTCTTTTCCTTTGTTTTCCCCACATTGATACACAGACTATTGTCTGCACGCCAATCCACTAGCTCTGCCTCCTCCTTCCGATACTTTATCGTGTGATATCTGTCCCACTACAACTTTGTTGTTGACAAATTTCACAATGTGACTGCCCAGATGTTTAGCTGAGCAGTCTTGTGTGAACAGCGTGTACAGCAGGAGGCTCAGGACCTCTTCACCAAAAATAGCTGATCTACAAGCTCATAACGGCTGCTGGGGGGAACTGAGGATGATGGAGGAGGATGAATTTTAGTGATGAGTCATCACTTTTCACAGTTTTGTGGTCGCCTTTTTTAGCACACAGAATTCTTTTCACGCAAAACAAATGCTTGCAATGGATTCAAAATCATTAAAACCCCCTAGTTTGACCCCTCACATGCTACTTAAAGCAGATTTTTTTGGGTTATGTTTTTCCTTTATAGTATAATGTAAAGTAAGTGAATGAGACCCGCACTTTCAGCAGCTGTCAATAATTCCGCTAGGGATTTTCTGATTTGTTATACTCTGAAGTTTCCAAAAATATATAGTTTTCATAATCCCCCGAAAATGTAAAATGCCAAAGCTGGTGAATGCTAACCTGTCAATGCTGGTCAATGCTAATCTGGTGAAATGCTAACCTGCCGATACTGGTCAATGCTAACCTGGTGAATATTAACCGGAACAACGGCCGGTTGGAATATGGGTGGACCCCGGCCCGACAACTTGGTCACTTTAGCTCTCTCAGCGGGGCTCAAGTTCGCTTGAGACAGCGCGCCTCCGTCGCGGTCTAAACTCCGACTTTGAAGGAGTTAGAGGAGAAGGAAAAGCTGAGGCTTCTGAAGGCCCTGGCCCGGCCTACCGGGTAGCCACAGATACGCCCATTAAGTCCCGTAGCAATAATGTTTTTTTCCCCACACACATGAATGAAATAATCATAAGATAACCTGCCTGATATCCCGAAGCCCTTTTGCTCCAAGGAGCACTTTTTTGAGTTTGCCTATGAATTTTAGAAAGTGATGTGTAGTTTTCTCTTATGAATATGTTTATATCAAGTTTCAGCTCCATTAGATTGGAAATGGTTCAACATCACTGGATCATTGAATCAATCAGTGAATCAATAAAGGGGGGAAACTGACATGTAAGGAGGCAAGGGATCCTCTCTCCATCAGCTCCATAACTAGGCCAACGTGTGTGCCAGAGGCAGATGGTTGACGGCCCCTGAAGACTCCCATGACCTGGATGACATGGAGGCTCTCTGCCCGTCGCATCAATTCAGCCTCACGAAGCAAGTACTTATCTGAGCTGGACCTGAAGAATAGTAATAAACAAGATAACAATCTGAAAAAGCTGACTGATACATCTTCATTATAATATATGACACATTCAATTATAATACCAATTTTCACTTGTCAATTATTCCTATTTAAAAAAAATCACAAACAATATACTATACTATAATGTTTTGTGTGTGTGTGCAAGAGGTTTCCAAGAACACACGCAGTGTAAGACAGTAGGAAATACAGTAGGCATCCTTTACTTACCCGTCATCCAGACATAATAGTTTAACGGCCACATCTGAACTCCACTGAAGATGTCTCACTTTATAGACTTGCCCAAATCCACCTGCACCAATCACTTTCCAGCTCTTGTCCAGACTGTTCTCATCGATCACTCGATAACTGGACTCTGCCATTGTTCACTGAAGAGATGTGGGAGAAGATTGCGTTGGGTCATTCAAGTATCAAATATGAACAGAAATTAAACTACCACTAGAAAAAGTGCTCCTTGGAGCAGGTCTCTGCCAGGTCAGGTAGAGTATTGTGTACCAGCAATGTTTGGAATTCAGTCATTATATTATAGACTTGTGTGGAATCTGAGTGGAATCTGAAGAAGTTGTGGGATTTATGTTAATAAAGTTATTGCAAAGACATGCAAACTTTAGATGCTAGATCCGTCTTGATATGATGTTACGGAAAGCGAGAGCAAGAATTCAGACATATATGACAGACATGGATTAAGTATGTTTAAGCATGTTTATTAGGCCTAGTTACAATGGCTGAGCATATACTGACATTGAGCAAGTTTCCTATCTAAGCTAGCTGTCTTTAGTCTTCTTCCATCATGTCTGCTTCAGCTGGATCACGCTCCCCCAACCTCTCTCCGTTGCTCCTTATAACCGTGATTGACCTTTTGGGACCTCTTCAGTTGCTTGGCCATGTTGCTAGAAGCTGGTGGGCCAGTAGAACCTGACGGGCGTATTCCCCACCGGGGACACGTACGTTAAGTCCCCCGTGGGCCGCGGACCACCAGTTGGGCTGCCGCAACGCTAGATTCCAAAAAGGAGAGAAAAAAGCCTCAAATGGGGCCGGGCCGGCACTAGGACCACACGGACGCTTCCCTTGAAGCGCTCGCCGGTGTGTCCGTGTCATGTCATTCTAATTTAGTCCATTTACTTCATGTATTGACCTGTAAGTAGACTTAAAAATAAAACCAGTTGCCTATATAATCATATTACGGGAGGGAGGGTCTTATTTTGAAATCCACCGTTATAACAGGAAATGCTTCTGCGTGTTGTTATTGGCTACTTGTTGCAGCCTACAATATCTACACAGGAATCACGTGGATTATACTGACACAAGCTTTTGACTAATCTAAAGTTCATATTTATGATATGAAAACCATGCTCCTGTGACTTAAAACAATGCACAGCGTTTGAAAGCAGCAATAGGTGAGTGGACTGGTTAAATACCTTCTGCTGGCTTGGCTGTTGTTGTTGTGGGAGAGGCATCAGTAGCTACAGAGCTCTGATAAAAAGTTGACGGTGCACTTAAACATTTCGGTATTTTCTCGTCATAGCTGTTTATTTTGTCTTAGCAGTGACTGGGTCTGCAATATCTCTCTGTCTGTGATACATTAGCGTTGTGCTCTGTATGTATAGTCCTAATACTAACAGGAGTGTTGTCAATTAAAATAAGCATCTCATGCCGTCATGTTAACGGCTCATCAGCACTGAAGGTTTCTTCTCTAATATGCCATTCTGTTTTTGCACGATTGGAATTGGCTGCCTTTCCGTGATGGATGGAATACATCCACATTCAAAGACGTATTCGACATGTATTTAATGACAGCGTGCTGGGCTGATCATGGTCATGGATACGGACTCAGTATCCATTCCATATGTGCAATAGGTTTGTAACTGACTCTGAGGCTTATTTGTGGCTTTATGGTGTTTTAAAATGTATGCGTGTGTCATTGAATGTCTAGTGTTGCTGTGTTGTTGCTTTTGAGTTCCAATACAAACAGCCCTGTAAAATCCAATACATGCTGTTGGTGATTTGTCTGTTCGTCCGTCCGTCCGTCCGTCACACGTCACACCTTTGCCCTGCTCATATCTCCGCATCAGTATGACATCACACCACATGTGTACACAAACCTTTGTGTACATTGCTGTGGCAACAGTCTGTTGTTGCTGGTCTGTTAGTGTACGTTAGCAACCACCTTAGCAACCATGGTTTTACCCTAGCAACCAACTGTTTACCCTAGCAACCAACTGTTTACCATAGCAACCATGTTTTTTTACCCTAGCAACCAACTACCAGATACGCAGAGCAGGGATCTCCATATATGGGCATAAACAGGTGACATCACACTGATGTCAGATACTCAGAGCAGGGATTTCTCCATAATATATGGGCATAAAAGGGATTCTGTTAGGGATCTCCATATATGGGATTCTGTTAGGGATCTCCATATATGGGCATACAAGGGATTCTGTTAGGGATCTCCATATATGGGCATAAAAGGGATTCTGTTAGGGATCTCCATATATGGGCATAAAAGGGATTCTGTTAGGGATCTCCATATATGGGCATAAAAGGGATTCTGTTAGGGATCTCCATATATGGGCATAAAAGGGATTCTGTTAGCTGTTAGTGATCTCCATATATGGGCATAAAAGGGATGCTGTTAGGGATCTCCATATATGGGCATAAAAGGGATTCTGTTAGGGATCTCCATATATGGGCATGAAAGGGATTCTGTTAGGGATCTCCATATATGGGCAAAAGGGATTGTATCCCAGATGATGCCCTGTTAGGAGATCCACACTAACAGAATCCATATATGGTCCTACCGACAGCTGCTATAAGCCAACCCTGGCGATAAGGTCTGAGTCGAAGAAATGCTTCTTTCCTGGCAAGAATTGCCCCTTTATACTGTAGGGCTCGTTTGTGTATTGTATGACATCACGCCACATCATCGGCTGAGGACTGTGTGATGTCATCATATCTCCATATATGGAGACATAAGTTGCTCATGCCCAAATATGGGCTGGTGAGGTCAGACTTAGTGTGATGCGTAGGTTATCTCCATATATGGAGATTCAACTTCAATGAGTAACCATGGCAAACTGTCAACTGCCCGTATGTCTTGATAATTGGTAAAACAAACTTTTGGCCTATTTGTGGAGATAAGCGACCAACGGTCGCTTATCTCCCGATTAGGGAGTCTTACTGGTATTAACACTGTCCTAGTGTGTGTGTGTGTGTGTGTGTGTGTGTGTGTGTGTGTGTGTGTGTGTGCGCACAAATATGTACATGCTGCGCTGTGTGCTATAACTCATTGTCACGCACCAGAACTGACCTGGAAACCCAAACCAAACCAAATTTTCGGCTCAACTCCAACACATTCACACATAATGTTAATGTTCTGTATTGTAACCTCGGCTACATTGAAAATGAGGGCTTGCCCTCAACTGTACTTAGAGTATAAATAAAGGTGATGATGATGATAATTACAACAATACACAAGCCAGGTTGAATATAAATATGACTCCAGTTCTGAATGGATTCCATGTTTTCATTCCAATGACAAGCAGTTCTTACCTACATAGTGTCTAGAAGAAGTCTGCAGTATCTCAGTGCAGCTCTCCAACTGAGGGTCTGCTGGTCGTCACAAGATCTGACAGGACATGACTGTCATGTGAATTACTGTATTGCAGATACAAGTGTGTGTGTGTGTGTATGTCTCTTTAAGAGACCGGACTGTATAGGCGGTACACACACCGGAAGAGTTAGTTGTTGCACGTACACAAAGGATGCAACATGTGTGATGAGGGAAGCGTTAATAAACAACCTCTGTAGTTAAAGTTACGTTGTCAATAGTGAGTTATTATATCGGTCATAACCTGCACATGGTGTCAGAAGTCAAGCGGTGAAGATGGCCAAGTTTAACCCTCCCGACAACTTTGATTTTACCCGCCCGGATCGGTGGCCGGAGTGGCGCCAACGGTTCCAGCGCTACCGGCTAGCCACGAAGCTAAACCTGGAAGATGGGGTCGTACAGGTTAGCACTTTGCTGTATGCGCTCGGAAAGGAGGCTGAGCAAGTTTTCAACACGTTACCTTTCGTAACGTTACCTTTCGTAACTTCCCTGAGTGAAGTCAGACACAACGCACGCGCTGCACCTTTCCTACAACAAAGAGGACGGGGAAGGACACGAGGCAGCGGCGGTTTCCAGGGAGCAGCAGCGGCAGCAGCAGGGCATTGCGATGGGGGTGCCACAGAGACAAGGTGCTTCAGGTGTGGGCGGAACCACCCTAACAGCGTACAGTGTGCGGCCAGGCAGGCGAAATGTAGAAACTGCCAAAAGATTGGACATTTTGCCGCTGTGTGCCGCTCTGCGAGAGTGAATGAACTGGCAACAATGGAGCAGCAGGATGATGGCTACGGTGGATTGCAGATCATTGGTGAGATAAAAACAAAATACCTCTATGTGGCAGATTCTAATAGGCCTTGGACTGTTAAACTGAAGATCTGTGACACTCCTGTCACTTTCAAAATTGACACTGGTGCAGACGCCAGTGTGATTTCAGATGATACTTATCGCCAGCTCAAATACCCGCCCTTGTTATCTAGTGATCGCACAGCTTTCGATAGCCCTGGAGGTAGGCTTGACTGTCTAGGTCTGTTCACTGCTGTGTCTAAGCGCAAGGGCAAGCAGTTTAAGTTCAACATCCATGTGATCAAGACGGCTCATGGCAGCAACCTGTTGGGCCGTGAAGTTGCAGTAGCCATGGGACTGGTGAAGAGATTGGAGGAGGTACAAAGCACGTTTGGGGCGGATCTGGGCCTCTTAAAAATAAAGCCTGTGAAAATATGCCTGCAGGAGGATGCCGTCCCGTACAGTGTCACCACGGCAAGGAGGGTGTCGGCTCCTCTGCTTCCCAAAGTCAAGGCGGAGCTCGCAAGGATGCTCAAATGTGATGTCATAGAGGAGATCACGGAGCCAACTGAGTGGTGCGCCCCAATGGTTCCAGTCCCCAAGAAAAGTGGTGAGGTGAGGATCTGTGTTGATCTCAAGCAATTAAACACTGCTGTGAAAAGAGAGAGATTTGTTCTGCCCACCATAGATGACATATTGCCAAAGCTAGCAGAGTCTCGAGTGTTTTCCCTGCTCGATGCGGCGAGCGGTTTCTGGCAAATTCCACTAGAGAAAGACACTGCTAAACTGACCACGTTCATCACCCCAGTGGGTAGGTTCTTTTTCAAACGTCTTCCTTTCGGGATCTCCAGTGCACCGGAGATCTTTCAGAGAGAAATGTCAGTTCTGTTTCGAGGCCAAGAGGGAGTCGAGGTGTACATGGACGACATCCTAGTCCATGGAAGAGACGACATGGAGCACGAGCAGAGACTCCAGAATGTTCTGCATATCCTCGGGAACGTGGGCCTGAAGCTCAATGACCAGAAGTGCTTCCTGCGCCAAAGGCAGCTGAACTACTTGGGACATCAAATCAACAGTGAGGGCATCCAGCCTGACCCCGCAAAGGTGAGCGCCATCACAGAGCTACAGCCACCAAGTGACGTGCCTGGCCTGAGGAGGTTCCTAGGTATGGTCCATTATCTCGGACGCTTCCTGCCTAACCTGTCAGAAGTGATCAAACCACTCAACGACCTGCTGAAGTGCGAGGCCGAGTGGATCTGGGATGCAGCACAAGACGAGGCCTTCAATATAGTGCAGTGGCTTAGCGCACGTTTATAAGCGTACCGATACGGAGCGGATAAAAGCGCCAATTTTTTTATGGGCCTTCTTTATGACCTACTGAAGGATTTTAGATGGGTAAACAAACATACATATTCAAAATACCCCTATAGTGCACAAAAGTTATCTTGATCAAAAACTGCAAAAAACGCCTATACTAAAAGAGGGTTAATTCTTGCCATGTGACCTCCTTCTGCTAGTTTTTACATCATACTTGCACAGGGTGTCTACAGGTAGTGTCTTGACATCCCTGAACAGCTAGAATGCCAATATTTGATTCCATTATGAATCATTTGGCTTTTAAATAAGGCCTCATTATAGGCGGAAATAGCTAAAAATAGATGATGGATTTTGGATGATGATAAGACACAGCACATGAAGTATTATCCATCAAACATTTAATACAATCATACTGTTAAAACTCTACTGATTGAGGCCTAAACTAAAATAAATTAAAAGGGAGAAGGATCGGGACAGGTCAGCTGGGGCGTGCAAACAGCCTGACATCAGGGTTGAGGACCAAGGGCCTGGATGATTCTCCTTACTCCATTAAAGCCGGTTTTCCATATGCATGATATGGCCCCACTCCACTCCACCCCACACCACACACTTGTGTCAGGTTTTCCACTACAAGGAACTGGGTATAGTGCAGGTGTGAAAGGGGTACAAAATGGGGTACTAAAACGGCTCCACTCTAGAGTGGGTCCGGGCTGGGCGAAGTGAGGCCAAATCATGACGTATACACGCTGCTGATACTGATTGGTCGGAGAATCTGTCTCACGGCTGAGCTGTGTCTTTCAACACAACAACTTGAGACAGATTTTAGTTTGCAGTCACGGCTGCAAATCAAATATAAAAGCAAAGCCTGTTTGTTTTATATATCTGTTTATAAAGAGGTCGATTAGGCAGAATTGTGTTCCCCAGCCCTGCAGTTGAGATACCACGAAGCACCAAGAACATATTAACCAACACAAACAGCGGACATATCGTCGCGAGTCAAAATAATAATCTATATTTTATATAGATCTTCTCAGTGAGATGTCTCCTGTTTGTATTTGTAACTGCGTGTGTTGAATGAGGAAAAGAATCTACAGTACATGTACTGTACTGTAGCTGCGCTAGCGTGTATGCTAGCGCAACTAGCATCTACATTGTAGCTTACTTCTTTGTGTAGTTTGGCCAATAAAGTTATTATTTGACCATGTACATCCCGACTTTAGTCGTCGCTATAGTTATAAAGACTCGATGAAGACCTGTGTGAGTGTGTGGCATCTAAAACATTGTCCACCACATCTCTAAAAATAATTAGCGCAAGTTAGCGTCTCCGTTGTGTTTACAGAGAAAGATCCTATCCATATGTTGAAGAAAGGGGCGTCGTTTTCTTTCGGGATCGGAGGGGAGGAGGGTAGTGGGGGGGGGGGGGGGTATTGTACTTTAGTGGAAAACCTACATATGAAAATGCGGTGCGGTGCGGTGTCGTGTCGTGTAGTGTAGTGTCGGGCTAAGAACTAGGGTTGCCAACTCCCAGAGACTCAAATAAGGGACACCTTCTGGCCGCCCGCCAAAGGCGGGTGGCCGAAAAAAAAATGTGTTTTGATGGGGGTCAACAGACTCAACACGCCTGAAATGCATAGAAAACTGCATTTTGGCACAGTCACAGACACTCAGACAGTTATACCTACAGTATAACACACAATACATTACAAACACAACAGGTCTTACATCTGCATCAGGCTACATCTGCATCAGGTTACACTTACTGTAACATCGCATACATACCATAATCATAAGGGAATGAAATGCTTCAACCACACACCAGATATGTCTAGCCTATAATAAACCCATGGCTTGCCATGTAGACCTACATCTATAAGATACACTTCAATTGAGGCATAAGGCCTACTTTACATAGTCTACAACACTAGTTCCCAAACACTGGGTCCCATTTGTGAGTCACAGAATTATTTTTATGGGTCCTTTAATTTTTTGTTTCCTACATTTTGTTTTCATGATTTAGTAATTTTATGAATAACTAAAATGAAAATCAAAGACATTCCATAAATTACTTATTTATATTTAAGAAGTAGTGAAAATAGCCGATCTACAAGCTCACAACAGCTGTGCATAGTGATGTGTTGTGAGCTTGTAGATCTGCTATTTTCACTAGTTTGGGTAAATGTTTCATTTCTCTTTTTGGTCTTGGGCTAAAATGTTTTGGGACCACTGGTCAACAATATACTGCTACAGAGACAGGGGGAACAAGTAATCTCTTCAACATCCAGATTCTCAAGAACCCATAGATAGTATTATAGCATTTTGCCACATACAGAGTACAGAGTACAGACACACACAGCTCACCTGCTGCAGATGAGACTCATTCTTTCATGTTACACAAGGACTCACGCAGCACGCACGTACGTGACGAGGCACCCCCAGGGTCCTAGAGCCCTTCACATACAGCACACACGCACAAAGGCAGGCAGACGATGCCTGGCGCACAGAAAAATATATATTTTATGTGCATAGTCCCTTTAACCGGGACAAGCGACGTCCCTTACGGTGACGCGCCTCTTTCAGTCAGAATACGGGGCGTCCCGGCCAATACGGGACGGTTGGCAACCCTACTAAGAACTGGTATGGAAAACCGGCTTAAGAAGTAATCTGCAAGGGAGACAGGCAAGAAAGAGTGTGTTGCCACAATTTAAACAAATGGACATGTATATTTATGTGAAAACTTGGTGTATTGGTGTTGCATTGCTGCATTTACAACCGGAACAGTCCCCTTTACACACACATTTTATCAGCTCTCTGCAGGCAATGGAGACCTCAGGAATGCTTATCCACACTGGCACCCATGACCTTGATGCATCCTTGGTCCAGCCAAAGTCCTTTGGAGAAGGAATCGCTTGCTGTGTGTCTGTGCTGGTTGCCCAGATTCCTGTCTGAAACACAGCCCGTTTTACATGCTGGAGAAGTGCATCCTGCGTGGGAGGATCTCTCCATCAGCCGACTCTCTTGACAGAAGAGTTCCTTCCTTGTTTGATTGATGTAATTCAAAGGACTGGCTTTATTGTACATGATCACAGTCAGTCTTTCAAGCGTCTGGAAATGCTCAGGGTCAACATTTAGTTCCTGGAATGGATGCTTTGCCAGGTACACAAATGCTTCTGTAGCAGCATCATCAACAAGCCAGCAAGGATCACGATGACATCAGTGTCCACAGTTTGCACAAGATCCGTCACAAGATCATAGGCCTTCCAAGCCTTCCAAGCTGACTTCTTGCCTTTTCCATTGAATGCAGATGTTGTGTCACAGCCTGAATATGCATGGAACATAAGCAGACCTCGGGATTTGGGTTCCTCCAGGCTTTTGCAGATGTGGTTTATGTGATAAAACCGGAATCTTTTTCCCATGCCAAAAGCCACCCAGATGTCAGTGAAGGGTTGAAGCAACACCAAATCGTTTAACATCTAAGATCAAAGAGTTCAGCTGGCCATCAAACAAAGCTGTATATGTTACATCAGGCCAAGCGGTTTCAAAACAAGCTTTCGGTTCCAGTAGCATGATGGAATGTTGCAACCATGAGGAGGCAGACACAAGGATTGCGGTTCATCTACAACATGCACTGAAGCATGGAGCAAAGACGGATCTTGTGTGAACTGTGGACACTGATGTCATCGTGATCCTTGCTGGCTTGTTCATGCTGCTGCTACAGAAGCTGCTTTCCAGACGCTTGAAAGACTGACTGTGATCATGTACAATAAAGCCAGTCCTTTGAATTTCATCCATCAAACAAGGAAGGAACTCTTCTGTCAAGAGAGTCGGCTGATGGAGAGATCCTCCCACACAGGATGCACTTCTCCAGCATGTAAAATGGGCTGTGTTTCAGACAGGAATCTGGGCAACCAGCACAGACACACAGCAAGCGATTCCTTCTCCAAAGGACTTTGGCTGGACCAAGGATGCATCAGGGTCATGGGTGCCAGTGTGGATAAGCATTCCTGAGGTCTCCATTGCCTGCAGAGAGCTGATAAAATGTGTGTGTAAAGGGGACTGTTCCAGTTGTAAATGCAGCAACGACTGTTGCAGCAACGACTGTTCTGGACTTTGCAAACGCAACTGCTGAGACACCATGCAGATACAGTAAGGTACACCAATACACCAAGTTTTCACATAAATATACATGTCCATTTGTTTAAATTGTGACAACACACTCTTTCTTGCCTGTCTCCCTTGCAGACTACTTCTTAGTGGAGTAAGGAGAGTCATCCAGGCCCTTGGTCCTCAACCCTGATGTCAGGCTGTTCGCGCGCCCCAGCTGACCTGTCCCGGTCCTTCTCCCCTTTCATTTATTTTAGGCCTCAATCAGTAGAGTTTGAACAGTTTGATTGTATTAAAGGTTTGATGGATAATACTTCATGTGCTGTGTCTTGAATCATCATCCAAAATCCATCATCTATTGTTTTGCTATTTCCCCCTATAATGAGGCCTTATTTAAAAGCCAAATGATTCATAATGGAATCAAATATTGGCATTCTAGCTGTTCAGGGATGTCAAGACACTACCTGTAGACACCCTGTGCAAGTATGATGTAAAAACTAGAAGCAGGAGGACACATGGCAAGAATTAACCCTCTTTTAGTATAGGCGTTTTTTGCAGCTTTTGACCAGGATAACTTTTGTGCACTATAGGGGTATTTTGTATGTATGTTTGTTTACCCATCTGAAATCCTTCAGTAGGTCATAAAGAAGGCCCATGCAAAATTTGGCGCTATTATCCGCTTCGTAACAGTAATGTCACTAAGCCACTGAGATAATAAGGTAAAGCGAATCATCTCCACTGCACCCACACTAGCATTTTATGATGTAAGCAAACCTACAGTGGTGAGTGCAGACGCAAGCAGCTACGGGCTAGGCGGTGTACTGCTACAGAGACACTCAGATGGACTGAAACCAGTAGCATTCTGTTCAAGAACACTAACTGATGCTGAGAAGCGCTATGCGCAAATAGAGAAAGAGTGTCTGGCTGCTGTTTGGGCCTGTGAACGATTCTCCACTTACCTATATGGCCTGGACAGCTTCACAGTCCATACGGACCACAAGCCACTGGTCCCTCTGATCAACAACAAAGACCTCGATAATGTTCCCCTGAGGTGCCAGCGGTTGCTCATGCGCATGATGAAGTACAACCCCATTGCGGAGTACGTACCTGGGAAGACACTGACAGTAGCTGACACACTTTCCAGACAGCCATTACCTGTAATTCTGAGTGAAGTGTCAGAACTAACCTGTGATGTTTCAGCGTTCGAAGATGCAGCTCACACGGCATGGCCGGTGTCACCGTCCAAACTGGAGAAGATCAAGGAGGAGACGAGGATGGACACTGAGCTGCTGGTGGTGAGCAGACTGATTGCAGAAGGATGGCCGCAGTACGTGAACAGTGTACCGGCACAGGGCAAAGCATATCATCACTGCAGTAACAGCCTGTCAACATCGAAGGGTCTTGTGCTATACGGAGACCGCATCGTGATTCCTCACAGCATGAGGAAAGAGATACTCCAGCGGTTGCACGATGGACACCAGGGCATCACCAAATGCATAGAACGGGCACGCATGAGTGTGTGGTGGCCCGGGTTGGAAAATGAAATCCAAGAACTGGTGACTAAATGTCCCGAGTGCATGCGAGTCAGACCTACTCAGAGAAAGGAGCCTCTGATTACAACTCCACTGCCACAAAGGCCCTGGCAGGTGATCGGTGCGGACATCTGTGAGTATGAGAAAGGAAACTACTTGGTAGTTGTTGACTATTATTCTTGTTACATAGAAATAGCTCATCTACCAGACATGAAGAGTGAGACCACAATTGCCCGGTTTAAGAATATCTTCTCCAGGTGGGGTTGCCCAGATGAGCTCCACACGGATAATGCAAAACAGTTTGTAAGCAAAGTGTTCGAGAGTTTCACTGTAAACTATGACTTTAAGCACATCACTTCCAGTCCTCACTATCCTCAAAGCAACGGCGAGGCGGAGAGGGCAGTACAGACAGCAAAGAAGATTCTACGGCAGGATGATCCGTTCCTGGCTCTCATGAGCTACAGAACTACTCCAATACAAGCCACGGGTGCCAGTCCTGCGCAGCTGATGATGGGCCGTCAGATCAAGACGACGGTGCCTGCAGTCGAAAAAGTCCTGTTGCCTAAGTGGCCCAACTTCACAAGGGTGCGTGAGGCTGATGCCAAGGCGAAGAGGAGCTACAGACATGCCTACAACCGACGCTACGGTGCCAGAGCGCTTCCACCTCTCTACCCAGGGCAGAGCGTGGCAGTGAAGCTCGACGGGGAGTCTGGCTGGACAACGGCGGCGACGGTTCAACAGCCACACTCAACTCCGAGGTCCTATCTGATCCAGACGGACCACGGGACCCTGCGGAGAAACAGGCGCCATCTGCGACCAACGTTCCCTCCTGGTGAGGGGGAGAGCACACAGGTGGGCGAGCAGCAGTCACCTACCCGGCTTACACCTCCGAGTTCACCTGCCAGAGGGGCCGTGTCACCGGCTAGAGAGACTGTTTCCCCTGATCGAGAGCCTGTGGAGCCAGCAAATCGTCTTCCAGATAGAGAGCCTGTCCAGGGGGAGCCTGCATGTCGTCTTCCAGAACCGGCCCGGGTGACTTCCAGGGGCAGAGTGGTCCGCCCGCCTGACAGGTTTAATGACTTTGTGTTAATGACATATAGCTTGCCGCAATGGAGCAGAATAATCTCCGGCAGCTATAGAGGTGACTGGGTAGTCCACCCCATAACCTTGTGTCATTGTTTGTTCTGCTGTGCCTTTCTCTGTCTCTCTAAAAAAAAAAAAAAAAAAATAGGAAACAGGGAAAAGAGGGGGGGAGGAATGTTTATTATCACAGCACTTTGATTAACAATTTCTATTTCTTATTGTTCTTTGATGATTGAATTTACAGAGGGTTTCCATTGCACTGCTAATCCTAATGTTTTGCACTAATTTTGTATTAAGCAGTATACACTGTCTCTGACTCAAAGGAGGGGAGATGTCATGTGAATTACTGTATTGCAGATACAAGTGTGTGTGTGTGTGTGTGTATGTCTCTTTAAGAGACCGGACTGTATAGGCGGTACACACACCGGAAGAGTTAGTTGTTGCACGTACACAAAGGATGCAACATGTGTGATGGGAAGCGTTAATAAACAACCTCTGTAGTTAAAGTTACGTTGTCAATAGTGAGTTATTATATCGGTCATAACCTGCACAATGACAAAACCTGTTCATGAAAGGAAACACATTCTATTCTATTTAAGAGGAAGAGAAGCAAGGAGGGGGTAGGGCTAGTATTGGCCCCTAGGGGCCACCCATCAGTATGTAGGGGCTGTGGTGTTTCAACCAGAGCCTTGTATAGAGAGTTCAGCCAGCCGCCGAGTTCAGAAGCAGCGCCGGTCTAACAATCTAATAAATCAAAATGCAACACATTGTGAGCTTGTAGATTTGCTATTTTTAGATACCTAAAATGTCCCTGTCAAAGTTGTGTAATGATTTCAATGTCAAATTAAAATTACCCATTTTACATCTATGAACAAGAGAATCTCTATAAGAGAATAATACCAGCACTCATGGAACTGTCATTTAAGACACTTTTATTCAAGTGTGCAAGTTGGCATGGCATGCCACAGAGCAATAAAGGTTACATCTATCCACCCAGGAAGATGGCCTCATTTTTTTTTCATATAAGTTTTACTGATAAAGTGTATGTTTATATTAAATAAAACAGTGTATCTTTGACACAACTCATTGATTGTGTCCATTTTAAGGTTGAAGTGGAATACCACTCATTTTCAACATTTAACTGTCATTAATATACCTTGAGTTGTTTGGAAATTAGAAGAAAAGAAATCTCCCTTCTGTGTTGCTTAGAACTTGAGGATTAATTCTGGGGTCATGTGATCAGTGACATCATGAAGATGTACTCTTTGGCATGCAGAGTACATCTTCATGATGTCATGATCTAAGGTTATATTATGCCATAGTTCAATTTTGAAAATGAGTAATATTCCCCTTTAAGCTCTACTTATACACCTGATATTATGCAACTATGAAGGAAATTACAACTTCACAATTCAATTTAAATAGTCTGTATGAGGTAAGACTTGAACTGGTGACCATCAGTGTTAGGCATGCATCTTACTGATGAGTTATTTGTATAGCTGACAGACTCATCCAGACAGATCTTTCTTTTCCCTTTGTCAGTCCTTTATATTATTATATTATATTAACAACGTATGTCATTAACAAAGTATGTCATGCATTGAAAATAAATACTCAAAAAAGCAATTCATGTTATCTTTAAATATTTCAAATTACATTCATTCATGGTCATGTGGAGCGGGAGATGGACATTTAGACCTTAAAATATGCAACATTGTAGTTACAGTAGCTGTAAATTGCAACACTAGATCTTTAATATGTTGAATCTAGTGTTACAATACCGTGTATATAGGCTGCCCAAACCTTTTTGGTTATCCGATTGTATTAAACAATGTCAAACCCTCCAACATTGCGGCTGTATGGAAACCTTGAATTATCCTCCATCTACAAAGTGTTTGTTTCATAAAAATCCAACTTAGACAGGTTAAGTGTTACTTTCTGTAGAGAAATTCCGTTCAGGTCATTAGTGCTTGTTGGAAATCGCTCAATGGTCCTGTGTACCACCTGGTTCTAAATGTCATAATGCAGGAGGCAGCAGGATTTTGCGTTACTGAAGACCAGCACTTCCAAAGTTAAACACTTAAGAAAAAACATGTCTGCTAAGATTTATTGACAGAAAGTAACTCATAACATGTCTACAGTGGATTGTTGTGAAACAAACACTTTGCAGACTGAAAGAGGATAATTCAAGCTTTCCATACAGCCCTAATGTTGGCAAGTTTGTCATTGTTTAATACAATCAGATAGCAATGTAAAAGAGTTAGTTTGGACGAGGGCAAGGTGAACAGAACAAGACACACCAAAGTATCAGCAATGCAGGTTTATTTTATTCTTCTGAGGTGCATTTCCAAAACAAGGTTCAAAAATGTTAAGTAGAAAAATATATAATAGACAAAAATGTATACATTTGTGAGGGAAATACCTAAAGATAGATAGATAGATAGATACCTTTATTATCCCAAGGGGGAAAATTTGTTGCCCAGAGGCAGCACAGCAGTATAAGGTTATTTACAAAGTTACAGAGAAGTATGAAACAGATAAAAAGAAAAAACAAAAACAGAGTACAGAGTACAGTAAGTACAGTAAGAGCAAGGTACAACAGGAAAGGGAACGAATAATATAAGTGTCTTAAAGCACGACTATCAAAAAATAATACAGTGCCCAAATCAAAGTGACCATACAGTCAATGCTAGTTAGTGCAACAAGTATCTCTACATCATGTCAAACACAAGCAGAAATACTAAAAGAAAACTACTAACACAACCTAATAGTGCAGTGTCCAAAGGTCAGAGCGATAAAAACAACTAGCAAAAAAGAATAAAAATAAACAAGAAAGGGTGATGCGGCAAGACGCACAAAAAAAACACCCTCCCTGGAAGGTCCTTAGAGGTCAAAGTCAGTGCAGATATAGTTCCAGTAAGGAAAAAAAAGGCTACCATCGTCCTACGTTAGGAAGGTAGTCCTTGTCAATCGACCGTTGTGTGTCTCGTTGTACAGCTTGAGAGCAGGCGGTACAAAAGACTTTCCTAGTCTCTCGCATCTCCGCCCTGGGTAGACAAAACGGTCATTTCCTCTCTTACTCCAGTAACTGAAGATCTCAAGATGGAGGGGGTGGGAGGAGTTGTTCAAGATGGAGTCCAACTTCCTAGCCGTTCGCACCTTGGCAACTTCCTCCACCCCCTGCAGAGAGGACCCAACAACAGAGCCCGCTTTCCTCACCAGTCTATTTAGGTTAAAGGTGTCGCCCGCTCTGTTGTTGCCACCCCAGCAGGTTATTCCAAAAAAGAGGACACTTGCCATGACAGACTGGTAGAACATCTGTAGCATCCTATTGCACACGCCAAACGATCTCAGTCTTCTCAGGAAGAACAACCTGCTTTTCCCCTTGCTGTGAAAGTATAAGTACTACCGACTTGACACACTCTTGACTTTTATACTTCCTGGTTCTGTCATGTGACTAGTCCAGTTACCAGGATAGAAACAGGCTTGAGTCTTAAGTCAAACTGCTCAAAATGGTGGAAAATCTAAGGGCAGAGCTTACTGAAAAAAGAGACAGGTGTATTCCTCGAGTCAAGGCACATGTGTAAGAAAGTTGTGTGGTTCTATGCCAAAGTAAATATGACTTATGCCCATTTAAAGTATGAATTTTGAAACACATGCCATAGCGCCAATTGGAGTAAGATTTGTTTCAGTAATATTTGGACTAATCCTCTACAATTATTGCAACCAAAGGTCGCTTTATACCCTGAAAAACCTCGTAGCTTGTCTGACTGTCAGTATTGTCAATACAGGAAGTGATGTCATGTGATGTCAGTGAGTCACAGTGATGTCGTACAGAATTACTCATACTGTATATGGGCATAAAAAGGATGTCATGTGACATCACTTCCTGTACTGACAGTCAGACAAGCTACGAGATTTCTCAGGGTATAAAAGTCCATATAAGGTCATTCCCAGAAAAAGAAAAAAAAAATATGCCCATACATGGAGATTTCTGATGTCATAAATCCCAGGCCGAAAATGAGAACGTTAGGGGGTATATGCCCATATATGGAGATCCACAGGCATCAAACCAAGGCCCTAACTCACCAAGGCCCTGCTTGGTATTACTTACGTACGTTTTATGCCCATATATGGAGATTCCTATATTGTCAATTTTAAGGACATTATTAAGGATATTTTGTTATCAATATTAAGGACATATATGGGAATGCCCATATTTGGTAATGTCCATATATGGGCATGTTTTGACATAACATAGCTATCATGAAGGGGTCTCCATATATGAGTAACTGGTCCCATATACATCACTGGCCAGATGGCCAAGAATTGGCGCGACCTCGCCCTTACTAGTTGTGAAACTGTGACTTTGCATGTTTGTGTTAGGGGCAGAAGAAAGATTTTCATAAAACCGCAATATTCGTTGAATTATTACAAAATTATACTTTCACATACAAACCTCTCACCCCATAGTCTGAGTAGATATTGGTCCAAAGTTCAGGTGAAAAAGGTTTTGTGCAAATTACACGAAAATCACAGGAGAAGATAGATTTGAACTGTTTTTCATATAATTCAAAATGGTGGGAGATCTAAAGGTCAGAGGTCAAAAGTCAGAGTGGCAAAGTTGTTCGGCATGAGGAGACGCATGTGTGTATACAGGTTTTCATGGCTGTATGTCAAACAGAGCATGAGCTGTACCTATACCTATACCTCAAAATTTGCAATTTCAAAGGCTTCCTACAGCGCCACCCTTTGGCCAATTGTTGCGAGCTTCGTGTTTTTGCTGTTTGGCATAGTCCTCTACCATATTGCAGAGTTTTGTAAAAAGCGACTGCACCGTTGCAAAAAGTGGCGGAAAAATATAAACACCAATATCAATAGTGGCTTACAAGCCCCTTACAGGGCACTAACTATGCAGTAGGCTAGTTATAACAGTGGGAGATCATGGTCACTTTAATTGATTATTGTATTTATTTTTTATTGTATTTCAATGCAGGGTAATTAATCTCTTTACAAAAAAGTAGACGATCTACAAGCTCAGAGTGTATAAACGTGATGTGCTGTGAGCTTGTAGATCTGTGTTGAATGGTGTCATAGTCATATAGTTAATGAAACAGTAACATTCTTACCTGGTAAGTTGAAATCAACACAGTCAATAAAGGTTGTTGTGTGTAGTTTTCTGTCAGTTGTTTACAGTTGTCTAAAAGACTGGGCTTTAAAATCAGCGTTTCAACCCTGTTTTCCCTTCATTTTAGATCAAGCCGAAGATAAGTATCTTTGTACTGCTTAAAAGCTGGATACAAAATATTATTTGAGGGTTGTTTGTACTAGGGTGAAGAAAAATGTACAGACGGATTTACCACATGTATACTTACATCCTGTTATGAAGGGTTTGGTTAAAATGGAAAAACAACAAATGCAGAAGTAACTTGGGCACACTTATGGGGAAGTGAATCCAGACAAAGTCTGGCAGAGGTGTAGGCCTATATATACTGTCCCCTTCAGTAGGAACATTGGGCTCTCTACCCCAGCGAGAGGTCGCACGCCAAAAGACCTCTCGCACCAATCTGACAGAGAGAGAGAGCCCCAGGATTAACAATTTTAATTCTGTAAAAGAAAGTATGGAATGGAAATGATCAACCGGTTGGTGCTTCTCTAACCTTTGAAAGGGTAATAAGAATTTATTCTGCTTTCTTACTATGATGATTATTATCATTATAGTGTAAAAATGGAAACAATGATTTAGACTAAATTGGGAACATTGAAATGTACTGTGCTTTTGCCTTTTTCTATTTCTGTAAAAGCCTTTATTTCTTTAATAAATGTACCTGCAAAATAAATCATTCTAAAATCTGATTTCTATAAGCATCGTTATGAAACTTATAACCATAGAGATCTGCTTAAATAGGCCTATGGTGTGTTGAACCTATAATCTAAGTGTGGCCTAACTTGTTGGGATATTGATTTGAAGGTTTAGTTAATATTCAAAACACCTCCTTGGATCTAATTATCCTCGATTCAAAATAACTACTCTGATACCACACCAACAGTCAGATCCAGCAGCGAGCTAAAGTTAATCTCAGGTTACAGAGGAGGACCACTGCATTGGGCCATAGGCAGAGATTTCTGATGTTGAAATTAGGAGGGACTGAGAGATGAATGTAGTTAGATTTCAGAGCGAGTCGTTGCGAATATACGCTTAAAGATGTCTATTGTTATTTAGACTTCTAAAACCTATTGAAATGGATAGCGTAACGCAATCCTGTATGGGATTGTGTGGATTAATAACACAGTTTAACTCCTCTCCTCCACATTGTGTGTGTGTGTGTGTGTGTGTGTGTGTGTGTGTGTGTGTGTGTGTGTGTGTGTGTGTGTGTGTGTGTGTGTGTGGGGGGGGGGGGGGGGGAGGGGGGGGGAGAGAGAGAGAGAGAGAGAGAGAGAGAGAGAGAGAGAGAGAGAGAAAAAACATGTCTATGCATTTAAAGGGCCACGTCACCTCACCCTCTGGTACCATATGAAAACTTTGCCCACACACTCCATGGGTGCCAGAGCAGAACCTCTGCCCCAGATGCTTCACATGGTCTTGTTATAGCACCACCAGGAGGCCAATGTTTGCAAAACATTTTTTTTTTTACTCATGTACTGCTGACAATGGGCCTCATTCACGAAGAAATCTCTTCTTCGACCCTCTTAAAAAGTGTTTAAGAAGATTTGGCATACACCGATGTTTTCTTAGCTGTGATTTGTTCTTATGTAGACAAAATCTACGCACACTTAAGAGCACTCTTATGGCCTTATCAGAGTCTGAGGTGAAGAGCTATCACCTTAACATTTAGGTGATAAAGCTATCACCGAAAAATGAGAAAACAAGTGAAGGCCATCATAGTCAGTCACGGTGAAGTCCTATTCACGGTGACTGTGAAGTCCAGTCACGGTGACTGACTGGTCTAGATCGACCAATCAGTGAACGGGGTGATGGGCCGATCTGTCTGAAAGTAAACACAGAGGAGAGATGTCTAGGTCCGCGATGATGGCTCTTCACCACGGCTAATGATGTAATGTTGTAGTTTTCTGACTTAAAAAGACTACACCACAGTGATTAACCATCACCGCGGACTACACTATGATAGGGGCATTAGGGTGGCCTTTTAGTTCTTACGTGTGACATGTTTGTGCAAATATAATGTATTCTTTAAGTTTCTTCAATTCTACAGTTGTATAATATAGGATTTAAATTACAATAATATTGTTATGATATCTTTAGAGCAGTGCTTCTCAAAGTGTGGTCTGGGGACCTCCAGGGGTCCTTTAGGAAGTTCTGGGGGGTCCACAGCAAAACGAGGAACAGTTTTACCACTTTAACCCTATTTTATACTATGTTTGAAAATAGCCAATCTACAAGCTCACAACGCGTTACCATTACAGCCCATTATGAGCTTGTAGATCGGGTTTTTTTTAAACATTTTGATAAATCTTGAAAGATCTTTTCAGGTGGGGGTCTGCAGAATGCACGTCAATTTGGGGGTCAGTGACATGACATTTTTTAGAACCACTGCTTTAGCATTTTCAACTGGTCTTAAAATTACATCTCAACCCAAACAGACCCGGTTGAGTTGAAGCCCAAGCCCCATACTCACCCCCTAACCTAGGGTGGCCACCGGCAGGACCTCAGAAAGAAACACTTTTCCGGGGCACGCTGGGACCCCCAAATTGATATGTAGGCCTATTTAGTCGCGGACCCAATTCTCAAAATATTTTGTGCCAGCCAGGGGCCCACATATTATTCCAAATTTGTACACTTTTTGAAAAATAGATAATAATAAAAAAAGATAGAAAAAAAATAGATCAAGCTCAGCTTTTATTTTATGATGGGCCTACAGTATAGCTACACAGTACTCTGTATCTTTTTTTGCAATTATTCTTGAGTTAAATTGTCCCACTTGAAATCTAATCCACATGACTGGCATAGCAGAAATAATTGAACAGAGAGAGGAAGAGAAGGGGATAGCTCAGCTGCAGTTATTCACCCGAAAACCTAGCAGCAGCACAATGAGTTATTTCCTTGTCAGTCAAAACATGCATTGCGTTCTACCTTTCCTTTGCTGACATCAACCCGTTATTCACCATATTCCTGGCCCTCTCTATGAAGGCTGCCATTTTCTTTTACAGAGGGCGCTAGAGAGTTTTTCTCTGTGTGCTGCTTCAAAAACATCTTTTCACTTCCTCCCAAGTCTAAGAACAAGAGATCCCAAGTAAGGAAGTGACAGCCACAGGGAATTGTCTGTTGCCAGATATTGCCAAAGAAACAAGCGGCCATGTCTATGAATAATAAGCCCAATAGAATTAATTAGGTTCAATTTTACTACTTTACATTTACATTTGAACATAGCAGATCAGCAAGCTCACAATGTGTCACATTGCGACACATTGTGAGCTTGTATATTTGATTTAATTTGTTTAATCCCAGTGGGACAGAATCACCATGGCACATTGTTTTTACATTGGAAATGAATGGGGGGGAAATATTTTTCATAGCCTCATTATTGCTATTTAAAGTACCAAAAGAGAAACATCTACTTGATATTAATAAAAAGGGAAGACCAAAGTACAGTAGTTACATTGCAAAACAGGGGTTTGCCCCCAAAAATACATGTTTTAATTAGTTTAATCCTCTGAAAAAATCGGAGGAGAGTTATAGAGAGAGAAAGCGCAGTGCATCTTGGGTAGGAATTCTGTCAGCCAGCCTATAAATCCACTGCAAAATAGGCTGGCTGTCGTAATTCTGCCCATTTAAAATATATGTACCCAATCAATATCATTGATATTGTTCATGTGAACTAGTCTGTTGAAGCTTATTCATTATAATGATCGAAATCGCTATGGACGCACAGGGCCGTACTGCACACTTGCCGTGCTCCTCAGTGCGCACCGTGCTGAAAGACTGAAACAACATTCTCCCACTGCACAACTCCACCCCCGATAGCAAAAAGTGAATGATTTTTTCTGGTTGGCCAGTCAGGGAGACTCAGGGACCAATCAGAAGGCTGACAAATGGTCTATTAGGTGTCCGGCCAGAAGCTTTAACCTCTTCTCACGCCACACGCCACACTTGCCATTTCACACACATTTTTACAGCCATCCCATCGAGTCGCACCGACCTCTCCCGAAAGTTGCGGGGGTTTTCTCACTCGGTAAAAGTCGCACGGAGAATTCTAAGCGCAGTGAATGCAGCTACTCTGCTCCTCCACTCTCTCTCCCCTCTACACATACACACATGCAGGCGACGAAGTGAGAGAGAGAGCCCTACAGACGGCGCTTGCTGCGGGCTTTCTCACTTGGATCAGCGGGGCTCTTGCCTCCCGCGATCACATGCAGGAACGAGCCCACGTGCGATAATTTCATGGGTTTATCCCCATATTCTGAGGAGGACTTTAGAAGAGATAGGGCGGTTTGCACCAACACTACTACTCTACTAGAGGGAAGAATCCAAGTAGCCCAGTGGTTCTCAACTTGTGGGTCGGGACCCCCAGGGGGTTCCCCACATTTTTTTGGGCGGTCGCCATGATTAACTTAATGTGCAACATTGTTTTCTCACTCAACAGTAAACAAACCAACATAAAGTTTAAGTGTAGGGCCTATATCTGCACATTTCTAAAGTGACAATTTAAGGACTTTTTAATAGCTCTAAAATGACAAATTAAACATTGGCCAAATTGTCAAGTATTAGAGGCAGACATTGTGAAAATAGCAGATTTACATGCTCACATGTATCTGCTATTTTCACAGTAGAACCGTGTTATCAGTGGTGAAAGTGAGCCGGAACGGCCGGAACCCCCGTTCCGTTAAAACATTTGGGGCCGGAACGGCGTTCCGTTAAGAAGAGGAGAAGCCAGCTGTCAAAATCCCATGTTAAATAACCAGCCACAAACGCACGTCCAGGAAGAAAACAATAGCCTATACTAAAGTCAGATTAACATACAGTAGGCTACACAAGTGTTACTAGTTAGACTATATTTTCTGATAAAGTGCTTCTAAATTATTCCTGTGAGTTTGTGTAGGTCAGTGTGATCCAGTCTGTTTGCGTTTCAGTGTTTGTTTGACACGGAGCGGGTAGAGGTGGGACGTTCGCGACAGTGGCGTCAGTTCAGCAAAAGCTAGGGTATGGCAAAGATGGGAGTCCTCATGGAAAAGAGGCATTACGTTTTGTATAACACGGTTCTATTGTGAAAAAAAAAATGTTTTGACAGTTTTTTACACAGGTTTCTACGGTTTCTTGGGCTGGATATGGCGGCCTGGAATGGTTGTTCAAGTGCAGCTAAAACTTAGTATGTTAGTAAACGTGCCACAATTAACAATAATGCATTGCACCTGTGCAGCCGACCTGAGGGAATATACCATTTTGTCAAGATGGGGAGAATACAAGTGTGGAGAATATAATTATAATACCTTGTTAAAGTGACCATTTTGTTAAATTTTGCATTTGTAGTTATTTTACTGTAATTTAACAATATAATAACCAGTGCAGATAGACAAAGAGACATTCATGGATTTATATTTAAAAGTAACTTTTATTTTCCCCCCCACCCAGGGTATGGCAGCTGCATACCCCTGCCATACCCAATTGACGCCCCTGGTTCGCGAACGAATCGAGTCTTTTGAACAGCTCTTTGAAATGAACGATAGGATTCGGTTCACAGTAGGGAGCCGTTCCTTTCTAATGAACAGTGGTGGGAAAAGTACTCCATTTCTTTACTTAAGTAGAAATATCAATACTGCAATCAAGTAGAAGTTTGGAATGTTAATGTACTTGAGTAGAAGTAAAAAAAAAAGTATTGGTTTCAAAATGTAGGCCTACGTCTTTTGAACAGCTCTTTGAAAGGAACGGATCCCAGAGATCCGGCTCACTTCAAAGAGCCATAAATCCCATCTCTAGGAGGACTCGTGTCTGTGCCTCCATGCGGCTATAAATGCAGAATAGACCAAAATGATTCAATTCTGCATCTGGGAATGGGAGATGTAGTGGAGTATAATTAAAAGTATTGGAAATACTCCTGTAAAGTAGGCTAGGCTATACTTAAAACCTGTACTTAAATACACTACTTTAGTAAATGTACTTAGTTACTTTAGATAACTGGTTATAATAATATTAATAATAATATATATAATAATATAATAATATATATATATATATATATATATATATATATATATATATATATATATATATATATATATATATATATATATGCTTACCCTTCTGTATGGAACAATGAACAATATGAAGCGGTTTCTTATAGAAGGGCAGCAGGTGGGCTTCCCAAAATGCAGTTTTCTATGCATTTCAGGGGTTTTGGGGGATTAGAGCCTCCCAATTTTTTTTCGGCCGCGCGGCCAATTTATGACAGTTCCGGCAAGAATTTCAAACCACTTTCACCACTGCGTGTTATACAAAAAGGTTGCCTGAACTCTTAGTGCTCGTATAGGGTGGGGGGTCCCCACCCCCAGTTAAAATATGATTATTTTGGGCGCAGTCTGAAAAGGTTGAGAACCACTGAAGTAGCCTACTGATGAGAAATGTTTTATAAATACACAGTGCTGTCAAACAAGTCTATGGAGCCATCTATGACATCTATTAAGATTTAATTTGCTACACAACTTTGATACAATATGTAGTGGGGGTCCTGCTTCATCTCCCTCAGCTAAGGGGTCCTTGACTTGAAAACATCTTGCCTGCAGTGACTGCCTGGCAAACAGCCAGTAGCCACAAATCACAATATAAAAATCAAACCTTGGTTCGAAGTGGAGCGGTGAATCTGAGCAGCTACACCCTGTGTGTGTGTGTGTGTGTGTGTGTGTGTGTGTGTGTGTGTGTGTGTGTGTGTGTGTGTGTGTGTGTGTGTGTGTGTGTGTGTGCAGTGGCGCCGGCAGTGGTAAAATAGTGAGGGGACGGTGATGTGGGCGTGGCCAGGTGGTGACGTCATAACCGTAACCAAACGTACACCTCGGACTTTAGTATAACTATCACAACAATCACTAGCACAATGTGTTGTTAGATGACAATTGTTAGTAGCTCTGGATTAAGAATTGAATTCAACTTTTTCACAATACATAACTTATTTTATCCTGCTTTTCTTATTTCAATATTAATTATTATGCCCTACAATGTTGTACGCCTATGCCTTGTTATGCCTTCTGTAATCTCGGCATGAATGAGGGCTCTGCTGCGCTCAATGTATTTTCGAGAAAATACATTATGTTTAAATGTGAATAAAGTAAGGGAAATTCCAGCTACTGTATAGTGAAAGTTAGAACGAACTGCTTTTACATCGTAGTCGACTGAGTGAGGAGAGAGAGTGACCGAGCCGACGCTGCAGCCCGGCCGACGGCCGTCAGTGAAGAAAAAAGAAAAGTAGACCTACTCACATGTTTTACTTAAGTAAGTAAAAGTAGAAATACTCTGTTAGAAGTCCCATGTCCAAAATACTTGCATAATGACGTTTTGGTATCAAAATGTAGCTACTGTATAAATAAAACGTAGTCATTTGCAGAACGTCCCATTTCACAGGTTTTAAAAAATGTACCATAGATAGGTCTACAAATATTTTAGCAGATCTAAGCTCACAATTATAGCTAAGCGTCGCATTGTTGTAGCCCCAGCCAATAAACCGACCCGCAAACGCCCTGCCAATCGAGCTCAGCTCTATTGGCACAGTGGTTTGGGTGTCGGACTGGCGAGTGGGAGAGTGGTGTTCGATTCCAGCTCCTGCGCATCACTACAATCTGGCGTTGTCGGCAGGATGAGGAGCGTGATATCCTTGCGTGAGGGACATGAGGGACGTCGTGTGCGGTGGTCCGCGGCGTGAAGTGTGAAGCGTGAGGACGCGCTTCAAAAGACTGAGGGGGTGATTGTAGCCCCAGCCAATAAACCGACCCGCAAACGCCCTGCCAATCAAGCTCAGCTCTATTGGCACAGTGGTTTGGGTGTCGGACTGGCGAGTGGGAGAGTGGTGTTCAATTCCCGCTCCTGCGCATCACTACATTGTGATCTTGTATTTTCATTTCTAATGGTCTAAATATATAGACTGAACTGGTTAATGTATGCCTTTATAATAATCGAAATCTGCAAAGTAACTTAACTGTTTTCAAATATTTGTAGTGGAGTAAAAGTAGCCTACAATATTTGCCTCTGAGAAATTGTACTTACAGTAGGCTACTTGAGTATAATGTAGGCTAATTTGTTACTTTAGGCTACCATGCACTGCAGCCTGGCCGTCATCAGAAGTTCAGAACCGGTTGAACATGTAAGCAGACAGACTTGTGTATTGGAAGCAATTAGCATGAGTGACTGGGGGTCGCACTGGGCGGGGCTACTGCCCTCGCGCCGGTCGAGGAGAAAAAATACAGAAAAAAAAGAAAAAAAAGCTTGATAGCCTGAAAAGTGGGGTGGCAGTCCAGCCCAAACAGTCCATGGTCCGGCGCCTATGTGTGTGTGTGTGTGTGTGTGTGTGTGTGTGTGTGTGTGTGTGTGTGTGTGTGTGTGTGTGTGTGTGTGTTGAGTGCCTGCACAACAGCGCCCCTCCTTTAACATGTGTGGTCGGTACAGGTACTGTCAGGCTACGGACATACCCACATAGCCAGCCAGCCAGCCACAGACATACCTGTCTATTGGGAGCGCTTTCACCGCTCCAAAAATAGAAATGATTATGATTGACCAGGATATTTCATCAGCTGCTATAGTAACAACAACAACAACAACAATAATAATTATAATAATTAACATGTTAATTAAAAATATGTTTAAAATGGGACGTTGGTTTGTCTGGAGCCCTGCAGCAGTGTTCACTGTTCAGCCTGTAGGTTGGCTGCACTTCATCAACCATTCCAGCCCAAGGACCACAGGTAAAAAAAAAAAACATAGAAACCCGGGAAAAACATGGAAAAAACAAAAAATTCACTAAGGAAGAAATTTAAGAAGAAAACTTACGCAGTTATTGGTGAATGAGGCCCATTGTGTTGAAGATGCTGTACCTTCCAAAGAAATAAACCTAGGGTCCCACAGGAACAGCAGCATTATAGCCTACCAATCTTTTGGTATGTCATGTGGATGACATCAGTCTTGACCAATTATGGAGTCCCACTCTGCCTGGCAGAGATGAGCACTTGACTGAGCACATTTCTAGTTATTTAATAAAACATTTTACTTGAGTAAATCAGTCATCAAAACCAACCAAACATAAATAAAGTTTGTGTTAATAATATTCAAAATCCTAGTGACTTGTAACTGAGGTTTTCAAATAATTGTAGTGGAGTAAAAATTACAGCTCTTTTGTTACAGTACATCACAGGCATACAGGTGTAAAATCTACAATCTACAATTAGTCGAGGACCCACATGGCCAAAAGCTCAAAGAAAAGAGGGGTACCTGTGATTTTCTGCCGTACTTTTTATTTCAGTTTTATCTATTAGGTTGGTCATTAAGGTCCACAGAATGAGAGGCCTGCTCTGCCGGAAACATCGCGAAAAAAAGTTATGGCCATTTGTATATTCACTGTCCCATTGACTCCAATACACTGTGACTACACAGGAAAAGAAAAATATTAAAAAAAGAAAAAAATCTACTTTAAGTAGCATGTGAGGGGTCAAACTGGGGGTTCTTCATGATTCTGAATCCATTGCAAGCATTTGTTTTGCATGAAAAACATTCCTTGGGCTACATTTCAACCCGAGAAAATGGTGAAAAGTGATGAGTCATCGAAAAAAAGTTTAAAAAATCCATTGCAAGCATTTTTTTGCATGAAAAACATTCCCTGGGCAAAAATTCAGACCCAGAAAATGGTGAAAAGTGATGAATCATCACCTTTTTTTAACTTTTTTTTTATGACTCATCAACTTTCACCATTTTCTGGGGTCGAAATGTAGCCCAAGGAATGTTTTTCATGCAAAACAAATGCTTGCAATGGATTCAGAATCATGCAAACACCCCAGTTTGACCCCTCACATGCTACTTAAAGCAGATTCTTTTCTTTTTTTAATATTTTTCTTTTCCTGTGTAGTCACAGTGTATTGGAGTCGATGGGACAGTGAATATACAAATGGCCATAACTTTTTTTCGCGATGTTTCTGGCAGAGCAGGCCTATCATTCTGTGGACCTTAATGACCAAACTAATAGATAAAACAGAAATAAAAAGTACGGCAGAAAATCACAGGTCCCCTCCCATTTTGGGGACTGGGTCCCCGACTAAATGTAGATTGTCTACATGCTTACAACGCATAAAACCCATAACAAAGTTTAAATTGGGAGATGTGTTGCAAGGGATAATACATGCTGTCAATCATTCAGCTTTTATCACGGCTGATTATTCAATCGCTTAATTCAGCAGTGTGTTATTTCTGTATATTGAGCGATCAGCTCTATAACAGACCACTGTCTAATCCAGGGGTTCCCAAACCTTTTTGTCTCAGGGCACCCCATACATTTTTTTTTAAATCCGAGGCACCCCTACATTATAATTTTCACTCCCAGCACCTTATATTTATAGCATATTGTCGTTGTCGGGTAGAAACCTTGTATGTCCAAAACCGTTCGGTTTGTATTCATCATCTATAAAATATACTAAACTAGTGAAAACAGCAGATCTACAAGCACACAACGCCTCACATCGTGAGGCGTTGTGTGCTTGTAGATCAGCTGTTTTCACTAGTTTTGTGCGACAGTCTTGTATGATGAAGCAGGGCTTTGCTTTACCAAAAGACATACACATTTGCTTTACCAAAAGACATACACATTTGAAACTTGGAGATACAAGGTTTCTGCCCGACAGTGATGATATTTTAGTGATTATGTTGCGAGGGAAACTAACTGATACTAACTAACTTAATAATATTTTTTCAAGTGTCCAAATAAATTCCAAATATTATCAAATTATCTCGCGCCACCCCTGGACTCCTGTCGTGGCACCCCAGGGTGCCCCGTCACCAGCTTTGATAACCCCTGGTCTAATCAAAGGCTCAGAGCACCTGCTGCTCTGTTAGTTCAGTAGGAATGTTGGTGCTCACACAGCAGGTTGGAATCCCTGGTATAACATGCAAGTTATGGATTGCAGCTTTAATGTGCCTGTCCATAGTAGCCTATCTCCGAAATGTTCGGTGAGTTGGACTTTCCGACGTGCAC